>NC_083782.1:9954772-10508575 GCF_015708825.2 Lethenteron reissneri
GGTTGGGTAGGGGGGGGGTGTTGGGTGGGGGGGAGGGAATCATCCCCCCACTGGTTGCCCCCCCCCACTGGTTGGCACCCCCCCCCCCCCACTGGTTCCCCCCCCCCCACTGGTTGCCCCCCCCACTGGTTGCCCCCCCTCACTGGTTGCCCCCCCCCACTGGTTGCCCCCCCACTGGTGGCACCCCCCCCACTGGTTGCCCCCCCCACTGGTTGGCACCCCCCCCCCACTGGTTGCCCCCCCCCACTGGTTGCCCCCCCACTGGTTGGCACCCCCCCCCCCCCACTGGTTGCCCCCCCCGCGTGGATCATCCGAATCGCAGCCACCACGAAACCCGCCCATCAATGTTTTTGTTTGACACTTGACACCAAGTTCCACGTAGAAAAAAAACTCCCTGAGCTACTCACGACGAGGAATAACCCCGCCGTAAATGTTTCGTATATTAAGCAACGCGGCGTATTTACAGGGAACGCTGCTAATACTGTACATTAATAGTAGCAGCGCTTGAGTTATTCCCACCCCTATCCAAGTCGACAATGGTACGGTCTCTGAATGTTGTTTGATTTTTTTTGTCAAGGGGGAGTCCACAAGCCGCGCCTGTTGGGGTGCAGTGCAGGCAGCAGCTGTGGATAGCAACACAACAACAACGATTTTGCTGTTGCTTCTTGTTGTGTTAAATACAATAGAGACAATTAATAAACGCACGGGCGGTTTGGTTTCATCTCCAAAGGGAAATTGCATTTCATCTACTGCTCAACGAGATCATTCTTCCAGATCATTCCTTCCACGCAATGCTTCGATGAAGAAGGGCCCTTGCACGAAACGTTGCCAGTTATATATTTGTTGTTGAGACGTGGGCAAAATTTGCCCCCCGGTTTTGTTTTTCACGTCGATGATTGCCACCAGACATTGTGGCATTGCCAGCCAGCCTCCTGCTCGCGAGCAGTGCCACGTGATGAGGTCAAAGTGTCTCTATGCCCAAACTGACAGCTCACGTGGTACTCGCATCTGCTCGGTGTTTGGAAACTCCACATTCCCATGGACTAAATTTTGATTTAAAGCTTTCGTGACTGCAGGGATTCATATTCTTGATTCTTTCGGTGAAAGTCACATAGAAGGGAAATAAGAAAACTGTATTGCTGTGGATTTCACACCTGATGATGATTGCTTGTGTTGCAGTCGAAACGTGAAATTTTGTTGTTGTTTTATATTTATATTATTTTATTATTTCCCTTCTACGTGACTTTACCGAAAGAACCAAGAATATGATTCCCATGGACGTTAACGTCCCACAAAGCAATATTCATTTCAACATTTGAACTCGAAACGTCAGATGTTAAAGTTACGCCGGTTAATCCTCCTGGCTGTACCTTCCAAGTGATTATCCCAAATGCCCCTGTGTTTTAGTGCTGTACAAGCGAAGATGAAGTACGGTTAACCACAAGCTTATTTCCCTCCCTTTCTGTGCATTCAACAATCGAGTGTCAACACGGGCTACTACTCAGAGGCAAGCCTGAAGCATAAACAGCATCCTTAAGATGCAGCTGAAATTCCCGAGGCTCAAAATTACCAAAAGTCAGTCAGCCTGGATGGCTGCCTTAATTTGATCAGACTATCGTTATTTATTTACATCAACAATATGTGCAGCACAAAGACAAAGATCCCCCGTATAGCATTAACAGACTGTTGGGGCAAGTGCTGTTTGTGAGCACCTATGAAGGCCAAAACGGTATACGAGGGGGTAGGAGGCCAGCACCACGCCCGGCCGCCTTTGTCTCCCCAGTGGCGATGTTTACACATGGCACCAGTTACTCATTTGAGGCTGAGTCGACCTAGGGGAGGCCCAGGACCGGTTCAGATAATCGTCACCGGTGTTGGCCGTGAGCGAGTATTGAACTCGGATCGCCAGGCTCCTAGCATGCTAACCGCTGCACTACTATGTGCAGCACACACATACACACACACACATACACACACGCACACATTGTGTAATGTAGGACTCAGACACGACACATGCAAAGATCCATTTAGCCTGGATAGACAGCAAGTGCTGTTAGCGAGCAACGATTAAATCCAGCGTAGTGATGGGGTCACAACCAGTTACTAGCAGAGGTGGGACAAAGTCATTGTTATGCAAGTCCAAGTCGAGTCTGAAGTCATCAAATTCATGACTCGAGTCTGACTCGAGTCCAAGTCACATGACTCGAGTCCACACCTCAGAGGTGGGACAAAGTCATTGTTATGCAAGTCCAAGTCGAGTCTGAAGTCATCAAATTCATGACTCGAGTCTGACTCGAGTCCAAGTCACATGACTCGAGTCCACACCTCTGGTTACTAGTCTATCAAGCTGGCGGTCATGGCTACACATACCACACATTTCGGGCTTAGTAAACCTTGGGGAAACCCAGAAAAGGTTCAGATATCAGATGTCAGTGTAATGCATGCATCATGGCCAGGTATAAAATCAAGGATCGCAATATCTTAGCAGAGTAATAAGCCACAGACAGAGCTGCTAATACAGCAAGTTTAGAAGGGTTATTTGTGTATGGATGCAAACTTAACACTTATTAAATCAACTGTGACTTTTCCCGCAACGTTATCCCGATTGTGCTGTCGGTGTTGGTGTCATGTCACGAGTCGAAGTTACCACGCGCAACTCTTGCAGAGCAGTGGAAACTTTAAACCTAACAAAAACACAGCCATTACATAACTGTGACCTTACAGCCTTCGTGAGAAATTCAAGTCACCCTTATCTTCATTGACTTACATAAGACTCTCAACTGACTTTCAGACATATATAGCAGAAGATAAATCAGGTGATTATGCACTCGCTTACAAACACATACCTGCACGCACGAGCAAAGATAAATATCCCCCATATAGCCTTAACAGACTGTTGGGGCAAGTGCCCTTAGCAAGCACCGGTGAAGGCCTGCACTGCACACGACGGGGTGGGTGGCCAGTACCTTGCATGACCACCTTCGCCTC
The DNA here is from genome assembly GCF_015708825.2 of Lethenteron reissneri. Taxonomy (NCBI): domain Eukaryota; kingdom Metazoa; phylum Chordata; class Hyperoartia; order Petromyzontiformes; family Petromyzontidae; genus Lethenteron; species Lethenteron reissneri. Next base: position 9,957,761 of record NC_083782.1, read on the forward strand.
CATAATAGCGATCTTTACACATTGCCCCACCAGGTAGTCATTTGAGGCTGAGTCGACCTAACAGAGGCCCAGGACCCTTCCAGATAATCGTCACTGGAGTTGGCCGTTAGCAGGAATCTAACTCATGTCTCTAAGCTTGTAGCGCAGTGCACTAATCGCTACCACACCACTGCTTAAAAACAAAGACAGACCCTCCCCGTATAGCCTTAAGACTGTTGAGGCAAGTGCTGCTAGCAAGCACCTATGAAGGCCGACACGGCACATGAGGGGGTGGGTGGCCAGCACCACGCCCGGCCACCTCTGGCTCCCTTAATGGCGATGTTTACTACACACCGCACCAGGTGCTCATTTGAGGCCGAGTCGACCTAGGGGAGGCCCAGGACCGGTTCTGATATTCATCACCGATGTTGGCCATGAGCGGAAATCGAACTCGGGCCGCCAGGTTCGTAGCGCTGTGCTAACCGCTACACCGCCGCTCGAAAACACAAGACACACGGACACATGGACGCACGTGCAAGCACAGACGCATTGTCGTCTGATGACTGTACCTGCGTTTGCGGCTGCAGATTGATGTACGTTGGTTCACGGCCTGTCCCCAGGTTGACGAAGGAGCGACTTGAAGGAGGACTACCCGGGTCCCTGGAACCTGCAGCGTGAACACATCATCGTCGTTAGTAACATCTCCGCCATCACGCAAACTACGGTCATCCTCGCAGCGACTTTTGGCTAACCATCGAACAAAGAGAGTCACTGCATCGTGCGCTTTCAGACGCGCTTCTGCGGCCGTCTGGAACGCTCTTCCAATATTAAGAATCCACTGGAGCTATGCCCTTTTAAGTCTAAGTTGAAAACTCGTTTCTTCAGAACGGATTTGTGTTTAGCTGTCCTTCCCCCATCTGTTCGATTAGCATGGCTGGCTACGTACGGTGCGAAAGAAGTTCAACATTTATAAAACGCAATCACCACGAACATTGGTAACACCAGTATTAAAAAAAATCAAGGTCGCTATCATTAAAGAGTATCGCAATCTTAAAAAACACTAGCAATGTGACTATCATTAGTATTATCATCCTTATCAGAATTTTCATCCCTAAAAACATGAACATAACCACCACCGGTATCACCCTGAACAATTAAAAAAGCTAAATAACTCAGTGAACTCAAGACAGCACTGAGCAGTGCTAATCTGCATTGGTGGTTTTAAGCCAGTGGCTGAAATTCCACATTCATATATGGCTGGGGGTGTGGGGGGGGCGGTTGAGTGGTGGCGCAGTGGTTCACGTACTTCACCATGTACCCATGCCACCCGAGTTAAATTCCAGACTATGGATAATGTCCGTGGATAGGTCAGATCCACGGACATTAGCTCCCTCTCTTTACCAACCAGCTCTGACCAGGATGGTGAAGTATGGTAGAACCCCCCTGATGTGGGGAGGCCTTCATCTCGCAGTGGATTAAAAAAGAGCCGAACATTATTATGTCTTATTATAACTGAGGACAAAACACTGCTGACTTATCACTTTTGTATTGACTATCGATTGTCCAGCCTAGACAGATGGGCCGAGCGTGCCGCAGGCAGGACTTGAACACGTACCCTTGCCCACCGCACCCCAAGCGATCTATCGACAGCAAAACCCAGCCAGATAACATATTCGTTTTCAATAATTAATCAGAATAATGACCATCAATTAAAAATAACATCATCAACCTCACACCCTCGTGGTTCATATTTTCACCATCAGTAAGAATACGGAATTGCTTTGCATGATGTGAGTGACGCCCACTTGAATGGGTAACACTTAGGCCTGACACAACCCCGTTATTTGGCCAAACCATTTGTTTGTCTGAAACAAAGCCACAGATCCAATATCTTTTTTCAGGCGGCGTTTTCCATTTATATGTTTTTCCCATTACTTTGCAAGGAGCGCTTTGCATGCGGGAGCATACGACGGTAACCCAGAATACAACCACACACATGACGCAGTAACGCTAAGCTCTACATCGACTGGTCACGAACCGACTTAGCATCTGACATCTCCAGGCCACCTCATGGCCCAGTAGGTCCCGAATGTCTCCATGGCGAATTTGCACGATCCGCCAACTCCACCTCCCAAGTGTTGACTTACAGGCATGTGCCGTCATGCCCAGATATACAAATTGCTACCTTCATTCATTGAGCAAAGAGGAAAACGCGACCCAAGAATATTCATCTAGTATCTTGCAAATACATACCTAGGCTGTGTACCCCACCCCCCAACCATCCTGTTACGTACATAAGCTGCGTGCACCGTGCTGTCTGAAAACACTGAAGCTTTATGAACGAGACAAATAGATTTTCCCAGCCAATATTATTTGGATTCTATTCCGATTTCCTGGATCTTGTCCTGAAGATGCTTGACGCAGTTGCATGCAAAACATATCAAATGGCTAAATTCGGTTGTGAGAATTGTTCTTCTAATTTAACCGAGCTGAAACAATAATGAATAGCACGTCAAATACACACACGTGAGACAATTTAATTTGTTTGGCTGTGTCAGATAGTGGGATGGTCTTGTGACATACATTTTGGCAGATCATTACATGGCCAAAGCAAAAAAAAAAAAAAATCTATTATTTTACACGTGAAGAGACATATATGAGGGAGACATGTTGTCTGCTTATCTACTATTTTAGGGTAGTTTTAATTATTTTAAATTATAATTTCATTTGCCAAAAAGTAGGCGCTTCACCGATGGCAGATTATTCTTTTGCTCATCCATCGCACGTGTTCTGTGGCTGACATCAAGGTGGCTCCAACGAAGCCATGTCACCTCTCACAGCCACGTGACTGGAGAGCGTGTGTCTGGTCACGTGCTACTTGTGACTGCCTGCCTGCGATTGGTCACCAAAAAAGCGTTGAACGTGGCGGTCGGAGCAGGTCGGACCTAAGAAGACTGCCGCTCCCCCCCCCCCCCCCCGCTTTTGAAACGCGATGGGGAAAAAAACGCAAAGTGTTTTAGGTGGACGCCGTGTGTGCTTCTGTGTGGCCGCAGCAGCAGCTGTTACTAATATTCTCTAAGCCCTGTATGGAACGATTTTCACAAGATGAGTACTGTTTAGCATAACTCGATTCGTGAGGAAAAAAAAAGACTTGGAATAAAAAACAGCGTAAAAATATATTGCTGATATCATAAAAGCAATGGTTTGCATGATAGCAGCAAACAGGAGGTTAATGATTGGCAATACACAATGCTATCCCTTCGGGTGAGAGATTGAACCATAACTCATGAGGGAGATATAATCTTATTAAAAAATAAAAACCGAGTGGATGGAATTTTAACAGATTTCTCTCGCAAAATAAAAATGCTTATTGCTCAGGAAATGAGACTGGCTCGCGGAGGAGGAGTTTCCAGATCTCACGCTGGCATCTTTCTTCCGTTCAAACATCCAATTCAACATTTTAGAAACATGCATTTAGATCATTGAGATTATTTTGCTGCGATACATTTCCAACATGATAAGCCACTTCGTTGAGCGAACATTTGTGGCCAGGACGCTTCTGAAAAATAAGCTAATAGCCAAGTGGGTTCTACCTGGTAAGATAAAAATAGTTTAGTTTTATTTGTATATTCTTTAAAGTGGTTTGTTAACCTTTCCTATAATCTGCCCTCGTGTTTTTGTACTGCTTGTTGTTGTACCGTTCTGACTCCGTGCCCCTACTGGACATCTGTGAAAAGAGCTTCATAGCTCTTCAGATTCCTGCTGCAGTCTCAATAACGATTCTGATGATGAAATCCCTGCCTGCCGATGTCCCCAGCGCTCACCCGAGGGAGACGTTGGCGACCCGAGGCCTGTCTCTCCGTGCCCCTGATGCGTTGACCGAGCCGGGCTTTGTGCTGCCCCATCTTCTCCCTCACCACCGCCGCCGCCGCCGCCGCCACCGCCGCCGCCACCTCCTCCTCCTCCGCCGACTCCGGGGGGCCCAGAGATATTGAGGGGCACGGGCCGGGGCATGGCTCCTGCCGGTGGGGGCATTGGTGGCAGCAGGGCAGAATGGGGGGGCAGGTAGCCATGGTGACCGGCCCCTCCCCCCGTGGGGCTGTGCCCATGGGGAGAGCCCGGGGAAACGCGGCCTAGCCCTTGCAACTCCAGACCTCCGCTCGCCTGAAAGATAAACAGAAGCCATTTTGCAGTTCTGCTCAGTCTGGTTTTGTGTGTACATCTATATGCAAATTAGGTCGGTCGCCATTATGTAACTAAGTGAAAGCCCACCGAGATTTATTACTCCTTTTTAAAGAGAGACATGGGAAAGCATTGTCGGGTGGAGGGGCAGTTACGAACACCAATTTGGCTGTCGGCAATGTTAAAAGTTGTACGTATGTGGGAAATGTCCGTAAGTGTGCAGACAACAGGCAGGAAGGTATGTAGGTCGGCAAACAGGCAGGTAGGTATTTAGTTAAGCAGGTCAGAAGGCAGGTAAGCAGACAGGTAGGCCGCTCAGGTAGGTATGTATGTGGACAGGTTGAGCGTTTGTCCCTTAAGCCAAACGAGGGCGCATCTCAACACGCGCGGGCACGCGCGCTCCCCCCCAGCCGGTGACTACGTACGGCACCGTAGGGGCCTTGCCCCATGAGCTGCCCGCTCGCCTCCGCGCAGATCATCTGCCCGAAGTCCTTGAGGATGTCGTGCGTGGGGTGCGGGGCGTGGGAGCCGCTGCCGCCGCCGTGCGGGGAGTAGCGGATAGCTGGATGCGAGAAGTAGGGCGGCCCCGGCGGTACAGGTGGGAGGGCGCTCATCTGCTGCTGCATGGGAGCCGGCGGCGCCAGGTGGAGGGGCTGGGAGTGCTGCCTGCCAGCTGTCGGGAGGGGGGAGGGAGGCACGGACGAGAGGACGCGTGCTTGCGTAAGAGACTGTGTGTGTGTGCGCGGAAGATACGGCGTATGTGCAAGAGACGGTGTGTGTGTAAGAGACAGCGTGTGTATGTGTGTGTGCGGGGTGTGTGTGCGGGGTGTGTGTGGGCGTGTGTTTGCGGGGCGTGTGTGTGTCAGAGACGTCCTGTGGGTGTAAGAGAAACGATGTGTGTGTGTGTGTGTAAGAGACGGCGTGTGTGTAAGAGACAGCGTGTGTATGTGTGTGTGCGGGGTGTGTGTGTGCGTGTGTTTGCGGGGCGTGTGTGTGTCAGAGACGGCCTGTGTAAGAGAGACGACATGTGTGTATGTGTGTAAGAGACAGCGTGTGTGTGTGTGTGTCAAAGGCAGCGTGTGTGAGTGTGTGTCAAAGGCAGCATGTGTGCGTGTGTGTAAGAGACGATGTGTGTGTGCAAGAGACAGTGTGTGTGTGTATGTAAGAGACAGCGTGTGCGTGTGTGTAAGAGACAGCGTGTGTGTGTGTGTGTACGGCGGAGAAGCGGCGCTCATGACGACGAGAGGACCACAGGGCGGGTCAGACAAAGCGAGCCGGTGCGGTGGTGAATGGGGGTGCTACGCCCGCCAGCAGTCACCACACGTCTTGCGTGTCCAGAATAAACGCCTCCTTCGAGACCCAAGTAACGCACCTCCTCTCGCTTTGACAATCTTCCTCGAAGACACGGGCGGTGTAACCACCAACCGCATCATAACATTGACAGGCCGATACGCACGTCTCCTTCGTGAATGTAAAGGCAGGCTACAGTGCGATTGTGGCTATGCACACCAAACTGTGGACCATTTAGGAAACCCAAAGAGACACAGAGGTACGCAGAGATGCAGAGAGGCATTAAAGACAGGCCACATTTCGTGGGATTGTAGCCATGCAAGCCAAAGCATGGGCCCTACAGTAAACCACTGTCATCCGTGCTCCTTTAACGGAGGAATAGCAACACGACGCAAGCCGTCTCGTGACCAGCAGGCTTCAACATTGGCATTTAGCCCCTGAATAAATGTGCCTATACGCAAGGACAGAATCTGACATGCAGGAGGAAACCAGAGAACCGAAAGATAAAAGCCACAGATAAATAAGGACTGCAATAAAAATGATTTGACAGGTCAGCGAGCTTGTGTGCTGCCTCGTATCCCTGTGGGTAACAGTCCCGTGCTGCACGTGATAATCTCACTCGTGATATTTTGGGAATTGACCCTACGTGATCGGCTATGAATTGCTTATTTAAACTTTTAAAAAAATTATTTATCAACGACAGCCACCATGAGTCATATTACTCTTTTTCAGGAGGGGTTGCTATTTATTTATTTATTTTACCAGGTAAAGCACACTGAGCTACTGAGTAGCCCTTTTCAGAAGCGACCTGGCCACAAACGATAGCTCAAGTTGCTTATCACGTGGAAATGTATAGCAGCCAAATACTCGGAACGCACATTTCTTAGTGCTTAGCGCTTATACAAGTCTCAGGAATCTGGAGCACCCAGCAACACTCATATCCCATACAGATGGAAACAGATGGCGATTAGTCCACTTGCTGTACTGCCTTCTCCTGGCGAGCCAGGGTATGGTGCGAATAGCCACCACTGCCTGGCCAATACCTGAATCATTACATCTTATTTTATTGATGAATGTGTTGAGTCACTGCCAATGCAACAGCGGCGGCGGCAGCGCTACCAAATATTTGCTAAATTGACGACTTGTGGTGACGTGGTCATGGACACGCTGGGACTTCAGGAGACGGAGCAACAGACTGAACCGAGGCTCACCGCGAGGGGCGGTGATGACGGGCCTGTGATGCTGGGTGAAGAGCGACGGCTGCTGAGGCGAGGTGGGGCTGAACGTGCATTTCTCTGCTTTCTTCATGCTTGGGGAGCCCATTTCTGCAGCCACACACGTGTCATGATTATCACCACGTACGAAGAACCCCCCCCCACCCCATAGCCTGAACAGAGTGTTGAGGCAAGTGCTGGTAGCAAGCACCTGCAAAGGCCGACACGGCACGGGTGGGCGGCCCACACCATGCCCAGCCGTCTTTGTCTCCCCAGTGCTGATGCTCACACACACCACACCAGGAACTCATTTGAGTAGTTTCAATATTCACCATTGATGTTGGCCGTGAGCGGGAATCGAACCCTGGTCGCCGGGTTCGTAGCGCAGTACCCTAACCACTACACTACTGCCCCCCCCCCCTACACATGCGTGTGGACACATACACACACGAACACAGCTCGAATTTTGTTGGGGCAGCATGCTGTTTCGCACACTGCAACAGATACTCGTTTTAAGGCTGAGTCAACATCGAGGAGGTCCAGGACCAGTTCTGATATTCATCGCTCACATTAAGCCGTGGCCACGATGTGAACTCGGGGTGCCACATTGCCAGGTGTGGTGCAGTGCGCTAATCACAGTGCCACTACTTTCGTCCACATAGAGACAGAAAAAACAAAGATCCCCCGTGTAGCCTTTAACAGACTGTTGGGGCAAGTGCTTTTAGCGAGCACCTATGTTAAGGCCGGCACGGCACACGAGGGGGTGTACAGAAAACAGCTGTTTTTGTTCAAACCTATTTAGCAAACATTAATTTGATGTTCCAGGAGGCTCAGTGAGTTGTAAACAGCTGTAATTTAGAGCCACATTCACAATGTTACACCTTGTAGTTAGACTCCCATCGAGTAAAGAGATAAGTGCAGAAACAACACTGACAGCAGCATCACTTCCCCATGGGTCAAATGAAAAACCAATAACAGCTGTCTCTCTCTTTCTCTGTGTGCAAGTGCCTGTGTAGTGCCGTGGTTAAGAGTCTGCGCCTTGCAAGGGGAAGGTTGTGAGTTCGAACGCCAGCCAGGGGGTCAACGCCACCCCCTCTGGGGTGAATAAACCGAGCAATGCTTTGTGAGAAGTCTACAAGGGGTCATCCTATGGGCAGACTCGCCCCCGCCACAAGAACGTGGAATTCCCGTCACTAGTTCAAAGCTGTAAATGTAAGATGAACACTGCCCCAGATTTTTTGGATGGACTCTTAACACTGACGATGCTGGCGTTTTATCAGAATCAGAATATTTATTTCGACTGGAGGAATCCGATGCGCTATAAAGCTCTTTTTAACAGATGTCCAGTAGGGGCATGGGGTAAGAACGTTACAACAACAAGCAGTACAAAAACACGATAGCAGCGCCAAGTACAAGAAAGGTAAACAAATCACCCAAACACAAACAAATACAACCGCTAAACCATCCCCATCCTACCAGGCAAAGCCACTGAGGTATCAACTTATTTTTCAGAAGCGACCTGCCCACCACAAGTGACAGCTCAACAAATCACAGCTTCACCACGGACATCAGAGCTGCTCTCACTTTTCCAGAAAGACAACGGGATATCAAAATGGATTTCACCTGCTTCTGCAGAGGACATCAAAGCGATTACTCGCGCAGCCATTGCTGTGGTTCTTTAAACCAAAACCACGCAATGGAGAAGGGGCCGGGCAGATGCCGGCGCAGGGCAGCAGGAGTTGAGGGAGAACTGAGGATGCGGTGGAATGAGACACGAGAGGAGTGACTCGGCAAGAGGCAGACACAATGGAAGCACGTGGAGGAATAAGATGAGCACGTGATAAAACAAGATTAAATAAGATGAATCTGATCAAATAAGATAAATATGATAGAATAAGACTAAACATAAGATGAATATGAAAATATTTAATAAGATAAGCACATGGAGGAACAAGATCCGAGCAGCCGACCCCCACACAACAACTGGGAGTTTTTGCTCGGAACTTAAGAACACGCTGACAAAGAGCGGGACGACAGCGTGGGATGCGTGCCCATGCGACCACCACAATGCATGACGCAGAGTCCTCTCAGTCAGCCCTGTCCAGACAAACGGCTCAAAAAGGGCTGAACATGCCGCGGGTCGATTTACCGAGACCACCAACTGACAGTGCGGCCTTCCCATCTGGCAGAAGTGGATCGAGCCGTTCGTTTCCCAGCTCGCACCGCAAGACCACCCTAACCCCAGGATCCTTCAGACATCCCGCGATCTCAGGCCCCAGGATCCTGCTCCCGTTACGAACCCTCGCTGTGCCACGTTCCCGAGTGGGCACTGCCTGTGGATGAGCGCTCCTGGCTGTAGAACTCCTCCCCGGGGCTCTCCATCTCCTCCATCGGTGAGCCTTTGTGTTGCATCACGCTGCATACAAAGACAAAAACCCGTCCGTGTAGCCTTAACAGACTGTTGGGGCAAGTGCCGTTAGCGAGCAGCACCTATGAAGGCCGGCGCGGCACACGAGGGGTGGGGGGCGAGGGGTGGCCAGCACCACGCCCGGCCGCCTTTGTCTCCTTCGTGGCGATGTTTAAACATCGCACCAGGGACTCATTTGAGGCTGAGTCGACCTAGGGTAGGCCCAGGACCCGTTCAAATAATCGTCACCGGCGTTGGCCGTGAGCGGGAATCGGACTCGGGTCGCCAGGTTCGTAGCGCAGCGTAGCGCTGAGCGCTAAAGAATCGCTCCCCTCTACACACTGCTACACACCTCCACACACACCCTCACAGGTAAAGTCATGGCTCCCTCGTGCAGCCTTTAACGGACTATGAGGGGCAAGTGCCGTTAGCAAGCAGCTACGGAGACACAATTGGGTCGTGTGGCCAGCACCGTGCCCGGCCGGCTTTGTCGATCCGGTGATGACATTTAGACACTGCGCCAGGTATTAATTCAAGGCTGAGTCGACCTAGGGGAAGCGCAGGACCGGTTCAAATATTCATCACCGATGTTGGCTGTGATCGTAAATCAAACTCGGGTGTGCGAGTTTGTGGCGCATTGCGATAACCACTACACAGCCCCTCCCCACAATGCGTGCACACACACGAACACACGCGAACTTGTGGTGTGTGTAGGTGTGTGTTGGTATGTGTAGGTGTGTGTTGGTATGTGTAGGTGTGTGTAGGTGTGTGTTTGGTATGTGGAGGTGTGTGTGTAGGTGTGTGTAGGTGTGTGTGGTGTGTATGTATAGGTGTGGTGTATGTAGGTGTGTGTGTAGGTGTGTATGTATAGGTATGGTGTGTGTAGGTGTGTGTTGGTGTGTATGTATAGGTGTGGTGTGTGTGTGGTGTGAGGTGAGTGTAGGTGTGTGTAGGTGTGTGTTTGGTGTGAGGTGGGTGTTTGGTATGTGGAGGTGTGTGCAGGTGTGTGTTGGTGTGTAGGTATGTGTGTAGGTGTGTGTAGGTGTGTGTGGTGTGAGGTGTGTGTGTAGGTGTGTGTGGTGTGTATGTATAGGTGTGGTGTGAGGTGTGGGGGTTAAGAAGGCACCTGCTGGGACCCAGGTGCGTTGGCCGGACCTGTGCCATGGAGGCCAGGAAGGACGGGGCCTCCATGCCTGTGGGCAGACTGAAGCCAGTCACTCCGACTGACGCGATGGGAGCTGCGTGGAGAGCGTGGGGAGAGACGCATGGAATCAGGCAGACATGCGCAAGGACAGACGTGGATAGGAAGAGAGAAACATACACAGAGAAAGAGACACAAATGTCAAACAGAGACAAGACGGGCACAAAGAGAAGAACACAACAAGAGACAAAATCAGGGACACTGCAACCACACACGCACACACAGAGGCTTAATGGAGATGCGAAAAGACGCAGAAACACGTGCGCACGTCCAGAGAGACCCCTCGTTGGTCTCCGTCGGCGCTAGGGGCGAGCGCCGGCAGCAAGCAGCTGTCACGGTCAGCATGGCGGCGCACGGTGGGTGTGCGTGGCTCGTGTCTACGTCTGGCGGTGTTGGTGCTCACACACAAACACTGCACCGGGTACTCGTAAAGGGCACGTTGTCGACACAGGTAAGGTGCGGAACCATCGCAGACAGCACGTGACAACCGCTGATATTTTTACGCGACTGGGAGTTGAAACTCGCGATGATGGGATCATAATGCAGTGAATTAACCACTGTGCAACGGCTCTCACGATACAAAGACAAAGCTCCCCCGTGTAGCCATAATTGACTGTTGGGGCAAGTGCTGATAGCGAGAAGCACCTACGAAGGCCGGCGCACGAAGGGGTGGGTGGCCAGCACCACGCCCGGCTGCGATGTTTACACACCGCACCAGGTGCTCATTTGAGGCCGAGTGGACCTAGGGAAGACCCAGGACCGGTTCAGACAATCATAACTGGTGTTGGCCGTGAGCGGGAATCGAACTCATGCCATTGGGTCCGGAGCGTACGCTGACATGTACGGGCACTGTGGCACGAACTTGTACGAACGTGCGCGCACACGGACACGCGGGAAGGACAAAACGTCGCCCGTGTACGGCCGCCTCTCTCGAGACCGCTGTGGGGGGCCAGTCCCGTGGGCGAGTGAGCATCTCTCGTCTCCCCGACGCTTCTTCGCAGCGCAACTGAGGCCGAGCCGACCTAGTGTAGGGACGGGGATCGCTTTTGACGTCGCTCCGCCACCTGACGTCGTCAGCCGTGGCCGGCAACGGGAACTCGGGGTCGCGGCGTTCGTCCGCCGTCGCCTGGCGCGCTCCCCGCTCCCCGTGATGTATGCGCGCGCACGCACGCACGCGCTATAATTAAAGGCTTACACCCGTACACTTTGCACAGTCGGCCGTGGAGACCCCATGACTACGCGCCATTGTCGCACACCCCCCTTTGTCTTTGCCGTTATTAATTTTTAACGCAGCGGTGGGGGCAGGAGGGCGGGCGGGCGGGCAGGAGGGCGGGGGTCGCTGGCGGCGGCGGCGGCAAGGGGGGCTGCAGCAGCACACGGACGGCTCGGCCACCACCACCGACACACTCACTCTTGGAGACTTGAACGAGCTCCATGACGTCAAAGACCCCAGATGTCGTGAAGAGATCGCTGAGGCCCAGGTGCCCTGAAAATCCGACACAGCTGGCGTTAGATCTCGGCCAAGAAATTAAAAAAATCCCTGCCTCTCTGCCCCTCCCTCCCCCCCCCCCCCATTTCTCAACTTTTTTTTACGACACGTCGATTAAAGGAATGCGGCGTTACACGCGCAGAGACGCCCCGTGTCCATCCACTGCTGGATGAAGGCCTCCCCACATCCGCGCGAGTCACGGAGGGGGGGGAGGGGGGGTGGTTATTTGACCGTACTTCACCGCGCTGGTCAGAGCGGGTTGGTGAAGATGGGAAGCGTAAGAGAGGCGGAGCTCAGCCAGTGATTGTTCTGCCCGGCTCAATGCTGACAATGCAGCTCCGAGGGAGCAGCAGCTGCAGCAAGCTCTAACACATTTTAAAGCATTTATAGCAATATCCAGGCTGAAACCTGCTTAGCTTCTGAGATTTCATGACAGTGTGCGCACTGTGGGCGGTTTAGTGAAGGCGCAGCCCTGAAATTGCTCGCTCACGCCACTGCTTGCAGGAAGGGCCCCCCGCTGGAAGGAGCTCTAGACAGCCCTCCCAAAGGATCACTCAACCCACTAGTTCACACTGGCCACATGGCGTGGAAAAGCAGGGAGCTACCCACACTTTCCTCCACCAATTAAATTTTTTTGGGTTGGGGATGGGGCGGAGGGGGTAATTAAAAAAACATTCTGTTGCCTGCCCTGCCAAGAGATGGCATTGAACCGGCAACCTTTGAAATAATAGCTACAGTTTATTTTTACATCTTTACATTGCGCCTTCCCCCTTAAAAGACAATTGATTAAATTGTACGTTTGTGATGAACGGATTACACCCCTAACCGGTTGTCCAAATGCTAAACCACACAGCTGAGCTTGAGCTGTGTGTTTTGCTCCGTGCTTATTAAGCTCTCAAAGATGGGCTTGCCCACAGTGAGTGTGAAACCAAGGTCATTGTCTCAATACAATGAGTTTCTTTGTGCTATTGTTGATGGCTGGGGCCCTAAACCATTATTTGCCATGCAAATGTAATACCCTCTTCAACTCGAGGATTGACTAAGGTGGGCGGGCGGGCAGCGTTGCCACCTGTTTTCCCAGGATCGTTATAAGAGGTTGCTACTGTCCTGGGAATATTTTTCGTCCTTTCGTGGATTTCATAATTTGCGTCGTTCACAATCATAATACTAGCAATAACAATAAATGCATCACGTGCGATGATTTGTCTCCTTCTCACTATGTGCCCCGTTTCTGTGTGTAAGCTCACAGGTGGCAACGCTTGCTGGCACCCAGGAATTCAACTGCGTTGGTTTTCAGAGCTGCGGCATAAACATTAACTTCCTGAGCCACTTTATATATATTTTTTTATATTTAGTGACTCGCTTAGCTTTCGTATACTTTGCACTCAAATTGTGTTTTTTTGTTCTGTTTGTTGTTGTGACTTTCTGACCAGCGCCTACAAAGAGCTTCATAGCTCATCGGATTCTTACAGTCTAAATAAAGATTCTGATCCTGACTTACAGAATTCGCTTCGTCAATGATTTATCAAAGCCTCTTTAAAAAAAAAAAACCTGTATTGGGCCATTCCAGATAATAATGATAGAAAGCTGAAAGCTTCCCCATCCCATGTCCGTCATGACGGTGGTTGGACCAGACCTCACCACGCTGGTCAGTGCAGGTTGGTGGAAGTGGGGAGAATGGCGGGACCATGAATGGTTCAGATATAATAATTATTTATAATGCGCACTCCTCCATCCTAGGATCCCAATTACTCGCCACTGATGTGAGCCGTGAGATTAGGAACTGAACTCAGGTTGCCTGGCTCACAGTGCAGTGCGTCAAAACACCCGCCCCTCAACTCCTGATATCACGAGCGATTCCAAGCACATCGTGTTTTTATGCAATGTACGCGTGTTCATGTTTGCAAACGTTTGTGAAACCATTTGCTAACAAGCTGCTGTCCAAAACAGGCTTGCCACCGTGACTTATTCACTCGGTTATGAAACTAAAAGGTTTAAGCGACTGTAAGTATATTACAGCGATGCATCAGAGTCGACAGCATGGCTAGGTGGATGGTAATGGCTGCGTCAGATACACTGGGCCAAGGCCGCCAAGCTCCTGGGTTTTGAAAGTGGGCTTCGGACGCCCGTGATTAAACTGGGTTCTCAACTGTGGCGAGTTTAATGATCTCAGCCTGGTCACCATTGACGGCACAAAACAAATACGAGACAGCGTGAAATTTAATCCTCGGCGAATTTGGGCCGACAACTTTTGATGGCCTTAGAATAAGGTGGCAGTCGCACAGCAAGGAGTCGCTGTCTGGCATCTGGGTGAGAGAGAGAGATCCACGGAGGAGACACCATAAACGTCTAGATGGGAGTCGTGACCATGATTATTCTCTGGTGAAAATGTTTCCCCGTTGCCGGTTGAAGGAGGGGGGCGCGCATCTGGCACGTGATATCGTCTTGGCACACAACTGCGATAAATGCAAAGGTAAAGGTGCAGCCCCGCACACTTTTTTGCGACGTGCCCCTGCTGGCGGAAGAACTTCCACGCGAGCGAGTGAGCTCAGGAGGGTATTTTGGCCTACTCCTCCACGACGGCTGGACGTCTTGAAAGGAGGCGGGAGCACCCACACTTTGCCCCGCCGCTCGACTAACTGTGGCGTGCAGGTCTACGCCGCTGCTGGGCGGACCTCCGGATTGCGAGTCCGGTGTTCTCGCGTTTACGCCGCCGCAGCATCCCTTGTACGTACACGTGCGGCGAACGTCTTTCGCACTGTACCAATCGTAGGTGCGGGGGGCGAGGGCAACTAACAAGGGTTTGTTACGCTTATTCAAACGGGCAAACCAATTTACCGTTTTCCATGGGGCCCTTCATGTCGCCCTCCCTCCTTCCGGGACTCGCTCCGAGGTGCCGCGACTCCGCTAGACGGACACAAACCAGACACATGGAGTCACGCACACACACACACAAGCACAAAGAGACAAAAGCTCCCCCCCCGCCCCCCGTATCGCCTTCAACAGACCGTTGTGGCAAGCGTTGTTAGCGACTAGCACCTACGAAGGGCGGGCACTGTGGGACGCGAAGGGGTGTGGGATAAAACTTTATTTGGAGCTTTCGTGACTGCAGGAATTACTCTCTGGCGTCTGGATGAGAGAGAGAGAGATCCACGGAGGAGACACTATAAACGTTTAGATGGGAGTCGTGACCATGATTATTCCCTGGTGAAAATGTTTCCCCGTTGCTGGCTGAAGGAGGGGCGCGCGCATCTGGCACGTGACATCGTCACGGCAGAGGGTGTGGGATAGACGGCACCACGCCCGGCCGCCTTTGTCTCCAGAGTGCTGAAGTTCACCTACAGCACCAGGCGCTCATTTAAGGCTGAGTCAACCTAGGGGAGGACCAAGACCAGTTCAGATATAGCCTGCCACTGGGAATCGAATTCAGCTTGCTGGGTTGATTGCGCAATGCACTAATTTCCACGCCAAGTACAGCCCCCTTACTTAATGCTGTGAAAGGCTCCTTCAATGGAAGAATGGAAAAAGTAAACAAAAACTCTCTCTTTTTCGATTTAAAGCTTTCGTGACTGCAGGGATTAATCGTTTTGGTTCTTTCAGGAAAGTCACGTAGAAGGGAAAAAATAAAATAATAACGGTAAAACATAATAAAATAATTCTTACGACGTTTCGGCCACAACGCAAGCAGCCGTCTTCAGGTGAAGAACAGGTCTGTCAGAAAGACATTCAGACGCTGTCTTTCCGACAGACCTGTTCTTCACCTGAGGACGGCTGCTTGCGTTGTGGCCGAAACGTCGTAAAAATTATTTTATAATGTTTTATTTTTATTATTTTATTATTTCCCTTCTACGTGACTTTACCGAAAGAACCAAGAAGAAAAAAACTCTCTCCTGAAGCCCTGTCGTGGCTGGCAGACCTCAACATTGGCATTGCTGTTGGGGCAAGCGCTGTCAGCAAGCGCCTATGAAGTCCAGCAAGGCACACGAGGGGACGGGTGACCAACAGCAGGCCCGGACGCCTTTGTCTCCTCGTGATAATATTTACAGGCCACAGCAGATACTGTCGTCATTTAATTCTTAGTCGACCTAGAAGAGGCCCAGGACCAGTTTAAACATTCACCACTGTTATTGGTCAAGAGCAGGAATCGAACCTGAGGTGGCCGGCTTCAGAGCGAAGTTTGCTAACTCTCACCTGAAGACGATTGCCTGTGCTGCGATCCAAACGTCGTGATCTATTATTTTTCTACCTACGTGACTTTACCGAAAGACCCAAAGAGTATGCTAACTCTACCCTACCGCTCCCCACAAACGCATGCAACACACAATTAAATACCTGAAAAAAACAGGGTGAAAAAATGAAACATTCGTACATTGAGCACAACCAAGAGGCATTTCATGAAAACAGACAAAGGGATATCGGAGCGCGGGCTTAGCGTGTCTGCGTGTGCGTGGGTGCGTGTCTGCGTGTGCGTGGGTGCGTGTCTGCGTGTGCGTGGGTGCGTGTCTGCGTGTGCGTGGGTGCGTGTCTGCGTGTGCGTGGGTGCGTGTCTGCGTGTGCGTGGGTGCGTGTCTGCGTGTGCGTGGGTGCGTGTCTGCGTGTGCGTGGGTGCGTGTCTGCGTGTGCGTGGGTGCGTGTCTGCGTGTGCGTGGGTGCGTGTCTGCGTGTGCGTGGGTGCGTGTCTGCGTGTGCGTGGGTGCGTGTCTGCGTGTGCGTGGGTGCGTGTCTGCGTGTGCGTGGGTGCGTGTCTGCGTGTGCGTGGGTGCGTGTCTGCGTGTGCGTGGGTGCGTGTCTGCGTGTGCGTGGGTGCGTGTCTGCGTGTGCGTGGGTGCGTGTCTGCGTGTGCGTGGGTGCGTGTCTGCGTGTGCGTGGGTGCGTGTCTGCGTGGGTGTGTGTCTGCGTGTGCGTGGGTGCGTGTCTGCGTGTGCGTGGGTGCGTGTCTGCGTGTGCGTGGGTGCGTGTTTGCGTGTGCGTGGGTGCGTGTCTGCGTGTGCATGTGCGTGTCTGCGTGTGCGTGGGTGCGTGTCTGCGTGTGCGTGGGTGCGTGTCTGCGTGTGCGTGGGTGCGTGTCTGCGTGTGCGTGGGTGCGTGTCTGCGTGTGCGTGGGTGCGTGTCTGCGTGTGCGTGGGTGCGTGTCTGCGTGTGCGTGGGTGCGTGTCTGCGTGTGCGTGTCTGCGTGTGCGTGGGTGCGTGTCTGCGTGTGCGTGGGTGCGTGTCTGCGTGTGCGTGGGTGCGTGTCTGCGTGTGCGTGGGTGCGTGTCTGCGTGTGCGTGGGTGCGTGTCTGCGTGTGCGTGGGTGCGTGTCTGCGTGTGCGTGGGTGCGTGTCTGCGTGTGCGTGGGTGCGTGTCTGCGTGTGCGTGGTGCGTGTCTGCGTGTGCGTGGGTGCGTGTCTGCGTGTGCGTGGGTGCGTGTCTGCGTGTGCGTGGGTGCGTGTCTGCGTGTGCGTGGGTGCGTGTCTGCGTGTGCGTGGGTGCGTGTCTGCGTGTGCGTGGGTGCGTGTCTGCGTGTGCGTGGGTGCGTGTCTGCGTGTGCGTGGGTGCGTGTCTGCGTGTGCGTGGGTGCGTGTCTGCGTGTGCGTGGGTGCGTGTCTGCGTGTGCGTGGGTGCGTGTCTGCGTGTGCGTGGGTGCGTGTCTGCGTGTGCGTGGGTGCGTGTCTGCGTGTGCGTGGGTGCGTGTCTGCGTGTGCGTGGGTGCGTGTCTGCGTGTGCGTGGGTGCGTGTCTGCGTGTGCGTGGTGCGTGTCTGCGTTGTGCGTGGGTGCGTGTCTGCGTGTGCGTGGGTGCGTGTCTGCGTGTGCGTGGGTGCGTGTCTGCGTGTGCGTGGGTGCGTGTCTGCGTGTGCGTGGGTGCGTGTCTGCGTGTGCGTGGGTGCGTGTCTGCGTGTGCGTGGGTGCGTGTCTGCGTGTGCGTGGGTGCGTGTCTGCGTGTGCGTGGGTGCGTGTCTGCGTGTGCGTGGGGCGTGTCTGCGTGTGCGTGGGTGCGTGTCTGCGTGTGCGTGGGTGCGTGTCTGCGTGTGCGTGGGTGCGTGTCTGCGTGTGCGTGGGTGCGTGTCTGCGTGTGCGTGGGTGCGTGTCTGCGTGTGCGTGGGTGCGTGTCTGCGTGTGCGTGGGTGCGTGTCTGCGTGTGCGTGGTGCGTGTCTGCGTGTGCGTGGGTGCGTGTCTGCGTGTGCGTGGGTGCGTGTCTGCGTGTGCGTGGGTGCGTGTCTGCGTGTGCGTGGGTGCGTGTCTGCGTGTGCGTGGGTGCGTGTCTGCGTGTGCGTGGGTGCGTGTCTGCGTGTGCGTGGGTGCGTGTCTGCGTGGGTGCGTGTCTGCGTGTGCGTGGGTGCGTGTCTGCGTGTGCGTGGGTGCGTGTCTGCGTGTGCGTGGGTGCGTGTCTGCGTGTGCGTGGGTGCGTGTCTGCGTGTGCGTGGGTGCGTGTCTGCGTGTGCGTGGGTGCGTGTCTGCGTGTGCGTGGGTGCGTGTCTGCGTGTGCGTGGGTGCGTGTCTGCGTGTGCGTGGGTGCGTGTCTGCGTGTGCGTGGGTGCGTGTCTGCGTGTGCGTGGGTGCGTGTCTGCGTGTGCGTGGGTGCGTGTCTGCGTGTGCGTGGGTGCGTGTCTGCGTGTGCGTGGGTGCGTGTCTGCGTGTGCGTGGGTGCGTGTCTGCGTGGGTGCGTGTCTGCGTGTGCGTGGGTGCGTGTCTGCGTGTGCGTGGGTGCGTGTCTGCGTGTGCGTGGGTGCGTGTTGCGTGTGCGTGGGTGCGTGTCCTCGTGTGCATGTGCGTGTCTGCGTGTGCGTGGGTGCGTGTCTGCCTGTGCGTGGTGCGGTGTCTGCGGGTGCGTGGCTGCGTGTCTGCGTGGGTGCGTGTCTGCGTGTGCGTGGGTGCGTGTCTGCGTGTGCGTGGGTGCGTGTCTTGCGTGTGCGTGGGTGCGTGTCTGCGTGTGCGTGGGTGCGTGTCTGCGTGTGCGTGTCTGCGTGTGCGTGGGTGCGTGTCTGCGTGTGCGTGGGTGCGTGTCTGCGTGTGCGTGGGTGCGTGTCTGCGTGTGCGTGGGTGTCTGCGTGTGCTGGCGTGTCTGCGTGGTGCAGGTGCGTGTCTGCGTGTGCGTGGGTGCGTGTCTGCGTGTGCGTGGGTGCGTGTCTGCGTGTGCGTGGGTGCGTGTCTGCGGTGCGTGGGTGCGTGTCTGCGTGTGCGTGGGTGCGTGTCTGCGTGTGCGTGGGTGCGTGTCTGTTGGTGCGTGTCTGCGTGTGCGTGGGTGCGTGTCTGCGTGTGCGTGGGTGCGTGTCTGCGTGTGCGTGGGTGCGTGTCTGCGTGTGCGTGGTGCGTGTCTGCGTGTGCGTGGGGCGTGTCTGCGTGTGCGTGGTGCGTGTCTGCGTGTGCGTGGGTGCGTGTCTGCGTGTGCGTGGGTGCGTGTCTGCGTGTGCGTGTGCGTGTCTGCGTGTGCGTGGTGCGTGTCTGCGTGTGCGTGGGTGCGTGTCTGCGTGTGCGTGGGTGCGTGTCTGCGTGTGCGGGGTGCGTGTCTGCGTGTGCAGTGGGTGCGTGTCTGCGTGTGCGTGGGTGCGTGTCTGCGTGTGCGTGGGTGCGTGTCTGCGTGTGCGTGGGTGCGTGTCTGCGTGTGCGTGGGTGCGTGTCTGCGTGGCGTGGGTGCGTGTCTGCGTGTGCGTGGGTGCGTGTCTGCGTGTGCGTGGGTGCGTGTCTGCGTGTGCGTGGCTGCGTGTCTGCGTGTGCGTGTCTGCGTGTCCGTGGTGCGTGTCTGCGTGTGCGTGGGTGCGTGTCTGCGTGTGCGTGGGTGCGTGTCTGCGTGTGCGTGGGTGCGTGTCTGCGTGTGCATGTGGCGTGTCTGCGTGTGCATGTGCGTGTCTGCGTGTGCGTGGGTGCGTGTCTGCGTGTGCGTGGGTGCGTGTCTGCGTGTGCATGTGCGTGTCTGCGTGTGCGTGGGTGCGTGTCTGCGTGTGCGTGGGTGCGTGTCTGCGTGTGCGTGGGTGCGTGTCTGCGTGTGCGTGGGTGCGTGTCTGCGTGTGCGTGGGTGCGTGTCTGCGTGTGCGTGGGTGCGTGTCTGCGTGTGCGTGGGTGCGTGTCTGCGTGTGCGTGGGTGCGTGTTGCGTGTGCGTGGGTGCGTGTCTGCGTGTGCGTGGGTGTCTGCGTGTGCATGTGCGTGTCTGCGTGTGCATGTGCGTGTCTGCGTGTGCGTGGGTGCGTGTCTGCGTGTGCGTGGGTGCGTGTCTGCGTGTGCGTGGGTGCGTGTCTGCGTGTGCGTGGGTGCGTGTCTGCGTGTGCGTGGGTGCGTGTCTGCGTGTGCGTGGGTGCGTGTCTGCGTGTGCGTGGGTGCGTGTCTGCGTATGCGTGGGTGCGTGTCTGCGTGTGCGTGGGTGCGTGTCTGCGTGTGCGTGGGTGCGTGTCTGCGTGTGCGTGGGTGCGTGTCTGCGTGTGCGTGGGTGCGTGTTTGCGTGTGCGTGGGTGCGTGTCTGCGTGTGCATGTGCGTGTCTGCGTGGGTGCGTGTCTGCGTGTGCGTGGGTGCGTGTCTGCGTGTCTGCGTGTGCGTGTCTGCGTGTGCGTGGGTGCGTGTCTGCGTGTGCGTGGGTGCGTGTCTGCGTGTGCATGTGCGTGTCTGCGTGTGCGTGGGTGCGTGTCTGCGTGTGCGTGGGGCGTGTCTGCGTGTGCGTCTGCGTGTGCGTGGGTGCGTGTCTGCGTGTGCGTGTCTGCGTGTCTGCGTGTGCGTGTCTGCGTGTGCGTGGGTGCGTGTCTGCGTGTGCGTGGGTGCGTGTCTGCGTGTGCGTGGGTGCGTGTCTGCGTGTGCGTGGGTGTCTGCGTGTGCATGTGCGTGTCTGCGTGTGCATGTGCGTGTCTGCGTGTGCGTGGGTGCGTGTCTGCGTGTGCGTGGGTGCGTGTCTGCGTGTGCATGTGCGTGTCTGCGTGTGCACGAGTGGTGGTGCAGCGGTTAGCGTGCTGCACTACGAACCCAGCGACCGGAGTTCGATTCCCACTCACGGCCAACACTAGTGATGATTATCTGAACCGGTCCTGGGCCCTTTCTAGGTCGACTAGGCCTCAAATGTGTACCCGGTGCGGTGTGTAAACATCGCCACTGGGGAGTCAAAGGCGGCCGAGCGTGGTGCTGGCCGCCCACCCCCTCGTGTGCCGTGCCGGCCTTCATAGGTGCTACTCGCTAACAGCACTTGCCCCAACAGCCGGTTAAGGCTACACGGGAAGCTTTGTCTTTGTGTACGCATACGCATCAATATAAAGGATAGCTCCTTTTATCCATGCCCTATTAACCGCGACTCCTATTCTCCGTGGCTGATAAAGGGTCTGAAAAACTCCTCTTATCTTCCGCTCTATTTCTCCCCATTATCCGTGATTTCCACAGTTTTACCCACAATGCATCGCGAATCGGCTTGCTAACACGTCTACGAGACGGTCCGTCGGTACTCCCATTGTCCGCGATGCATCCACGGACGAGAGTCGCCACACGGCAAGCTGATCCTATGACCCCTGGGCTCATCTGTGATGTAATAAGCCCGCGGATAAGCGAAGTAAAATTGCGGATAATAGGATCCATGATATAGGTGTCCCCCCCCACGCCCCACATATCAGTGCGTCAGAGGTCGCAACCGGGTACCCGATACTCGTACCCTACCCGATACCCGGCTACCCGTACCCGACCGGGTACGGGTACCCGTTTGCGACCCTGGTGCGGCCGGGTACGGGTACGGGTAGACCGTGAGTCACTGGTGAGTAACCGTTTGTCACTCATTTCCCAACGTCTTGTCTCTTCTCACAATTCAAGTTCCTAGAATCAACCCACCCGCGCCTGCAACATGGCTTCATCCCAGAGGTCGCAATCAGGTACCCGATACCCGTACCCTACCTGTACCCGGCCGGGTACGGGTACGGGTAAGGAATCAAAACCCGTTTGCGACCTCTGCAGTGCGTGCAGACGGCTCTCCGCCGGCTGTGGTGGCACACTCACGATGATGACAATCGGATATTTGTAACAAATCATTTGGCGAGTGCTGCTGCTGCTGCGTTGGCAGTGGTGCACGAGCACAAATACTAATCAACACAAAATGCGTTCGTCAAATATACAGCCCTAAAATTAAATATCTAATAGTCAACGTTTCAGGCAATACCCCTTCCTCATCTCACATAACTTTGCTAAAATGAAGGGCCATATATCTCCTTTTAAGGCCACGGTATTAATGGTGAATGTATTGCGGGTTTTTATCTGCATGTCTAAGTATTTACTATCTACGTGATTTAGAACCGTAGGCTGAGCCGGCCTGTGAGTAAAACCAATCAACCTCAGCCGTCACTTTTGGAGGCCCATTTTTGAAACTGATTTTTATTTTATTTTCCAGCAATAGGCATGACAGTAGTTACGCAAACTATCAGATGACTCCCTCCCAATGTCTCTCACCTCCCCGTCTCCCTCACCTCCCTCACCTTCCCACGTCCCCTACTCCTCACCCACCCCCATAATCGTGTCGACAACACCCACATATTCCAATTCCAATACCCAGAAATTACATTCCAGGTTTATGAATTATCTCTAAATCTAGATCAGCTCAAGGGTGCCTGGAAATCTCGTGACTTCTGCGTGTGGCCACCCCCTCTTGGAATCCCTCCCCTCTCACCTCTACAATCTCCGCGGCCTCTACATGGAAATGAGCTCAAGTCTCCCTTAAATCCCGTGACTTCTGCGTGTGGCAGCCACCCCCACTCTGACCCCCTCCTCCTCCCCTCTCCCCGCCGCCCCCTGTGAAAACAGACGCCGCTGCGTGCAGCGTCGAGGCCCTGATGTAGCCCCCCCCCACCCTCATCTCTCACGACCCCCCTCGGTTCCGTTCTTCC
Organism: Lethenteron reissneri; assembly: GCF_015708825.2. Taxonomy (NCBI): domain Eukaryota; kingdom Metazoa; phylum Chordata; class Hyperoartia; order Petromyzontiformes; family Petromyzontidae; genus Lethenteron; species Lethenteron reissneri. Next base: position 9,980,344 of record NC_083782.1, read on the forward strand.
GTTACCTTTCCATCATTTTCCTCTCATTTCTCCATTCGAAAAACGTTGCACGTACAGTATCCCCTCCCCCCAACCCCCCCTGGGGAATTGATCGAACTTACCATATGTTCTCGACGAAGCTGCATAAATGTACAGACACGTAGCTGGGCTCACTTCACGCTAATGTTCTGAATTAGATCTTAAGAGCTGAACAAGGTTAGAAATAAGCATGAAGCCAAAACGTTACGATGCTTTTGCGCATCCGTGGGTGCGTAAGTGGGCCGACGGCCATCAGCAAACTGAACTTTTAAAAAGCCTGACTCTGACGCAGCCATTAAGAACCTCCCCCCCCCTCCTTCGGAAGATGACCCAACCACGGCTGGTTGATCAAAGTGAGGCGAGTAGCCAACGACGACTTCCTCGAGACTGACTCAGCGGGGGCCGGGCACTCCAAGCAAAGGTGCGCGAACGTCGCGAGAGGTTTTCCCCGAGTGGCCGTGAGGGTGTGCCGCCGACTCCTCGGCCCTCTCACCCGCCAGGGGGGATTGGGGCTCGCGCGCGGCACTTGACCCTGCCACTGACCCCAGGCTAAAAGGGGGCTGATCGTTATCTTGTTTTCTTTGTGCGCCTAACCCTAAACATCGTCGCTGTGCTTACGGGGCGAGCGAACTACTCGCGGATAACGCGCCTCGAATCTGCTCTCTCCAAACATTTTGGGACTGCTACAGCCTTGCCACCCACCGCACCGACGTACGACAAAACTTACGAATTGGCCGTGTCGGGTAGTGGTGGGTGAACGACACATTTACATTTACGCGATCCAACCCAGAAAAAACCTCCACTGATAATATTAGTCGCGAAAACCCACTCCGTGTTACATCGGCTATCCCCTGGCTCGGCAAGATGAGCAGACGACGACGACGACGATGATGGTAATGCCTGCCACGTATTGACTCGTGCTGACTGACAGCTAGGCGTAAACATTGGCAAGAGGTACCGGCCTATTATGTAATAACACGCAGACACGCAAGCAGATGAACCCACACCGAAACAGTCACATACACGCACAAAGACGCACGTAGATGCACAACAAAGACAAAGATCCCCTGCATAGCCTAAACAGACTGTAGGAGCAAGTGCTGTTAGCGAGCATCTATGAAAGCCGGCAATGGCACACGAGGGGGTGGGTGGCCAGCACCACTCCGGGCCGCCTTTGTCTCCCCAGTGGCGATGTTTACACATCGCACCAGGTACTCATTTGAGGCAGTCGACCTAGGGGAGGCTGATGACCGGTTCAGATAAACGTCACTGGTGTTGACCATCTTTTTACATACATCAGCACTGGGGAGACAAAGGCGGCCGGGCGTGGTGTTAGCCACCCACCCCCTCGTGTGCCATGCCAGGCTTCATAGGTGCTCATGAGCAGCACCTGCCCCAATACTCTGTTAAAGGCTATTTGGGAGGCATCATTGTCTTTGTGTATGTACATGCATGTGTGTGTATTTGTGTATTTGGGTTGAGTCCCCAGTTCTTGAATCAAAAGTCTAAAATTCGAAATTGGGGGCACTACATTTTGGATCAGTGTGAGGAATAAGTCATTGTGTGTTCGGCTCAGTGATGCAGTCCTTGACCTAAAATTAAATGTTTCGCTCCGGATGATCGCTACAAAGTATGACCTGTGTTTTGATTTAGTGTGCTGATCTTAAAGGTGCATTGAAAAATTACAATACTCCGATTGATGCTCCTGCTGTTGTGGAGTGACTCATGCAGCCAGCTATGGCTGCAGGGTTTTGGTAGTAGGTGTTGTTTATGCCATTTATTGTGAAAATTCCGTCACAGTTCCTATGGTTGCTTTTTCATTGCTTTCATGGCTTTATTTTGGTGATTTCGAAAAGTGTATTGGTTTAGCCATGTTTGTTTGTTGTAGTACAGAGTTAGACTGATGGCCTTAATCTAAGCTGTCTTGTGGTTGTTGTTGTTTGACTTGCATCCCACTGAGATTTTTGCACACAGCGTTGATGTACGGTGTTTTTTCTGCAATATTTTTGCTGTCTTTTCTTGAATTTTCTGTTTGCACTTAGTCACATATTCACTTTAAGATGTTTTTTGTTTATGTTTTTGTTTTTTGTTTGTTGCGGTTGCACCCGATTCAAGAGCTGAATGGCTCACAGGGCTATACCTAATAAATGAACTTGAACTTGACACTTGCACAGAAGCTGGCCATGAAAATAACCGGCTATGAATGATACGGCCTATTCATTTGGGACATACTCATACAGGGCCACGACAGTGGCGAGCTGTTAACTCCCTCGCCTGGTATGCAGGCGGTCGTGCGTTCGATCACGACCCTGATGCCTGTATGTTTGGAGTTTGCGTGTTTTCCCCGTGTTGGTGTAGATTTTTGTCTGGGCCCTCCGGTTTTTGCCTCCACATGAAGAATCAACATCACGAGTATTTGGCTGCTATACATTTCCACGTAATAAGCCACTTCGTGGAGCTATTATTTGTGGCCGGGTTATATGGCTCAGTGGGCCTTACCTGGTAAAATAAAAATAGTTTATGGTAAAGTTTAGTTCACACGGCATGAACACCAACAAACCCAGACATCCATCTCATGGAAAACCCAGGTGAATAGGGCACTGATCGCCAGGATAAAAGTCCCCTTTGACGATTCTTCATTTCAGATGGAAAGAGAGAAGATAATGACATATATGGAGATGGAAACATATCAAGAAGATGAGAAACCAGACCCTGAAGTACAGCAGCCTCCATTGTAGCCGGGAGGCCATGAGACTCGCACAGAAGAATTCCCAGTCTCGTGTGGACGTGCCGCGCAGGTACAAGTGCGACATTATGAACTCCAGGAGCCATTTCATTGAACCACGGATGTTCTCGGAAGAGCTTTGTCCTTGAATGTGAGATGCTAGTTAGACGGTAGTAACACTGCTCTATTCTAGAACTTTGAACTGACCAATTTGGTCTCTGTATATATATATATATTTTCACTTGAAGCGTGGCTTAAACCCCCTCCGCACCTGTTCCTCGTGGGTGCAGAGATGAAGTGAGGCACTATGGGTAGGGCAATACATGATTTCTTCCGATTATCCGTGGTTATTCGTTATTTTACCCACAATGCACAGCGAAACGGCTTTCTAATACTCACGATTTTTCCGCGGATAAGAGAAAGTTGTGTAACAAATTCATCCTCTTATCCGCGGGGGTTGCCACGATGGTGAGATGTTAACTAACTCGCCTGGTATACAGGAGATCGCTGGATTCGATCCCGACCCTGACGCCTGCTGCTGTATATTTGGAGTCTGCGTGTCTCTCTCTCTCATCATCATCACGGTGGCTAGGAGATGTTAACTACCTCGCCTGGTATACAGGAGGTCGCTGGATTCGATCCCGACCCTGACGCCTGCTGCTTTATATTTGGAGTTTTGATGTCTCTCCCCGTGATCGCGTGGATTTTTCTCCGGATCCTCCAGTTTTTCCCTCCACATGAAGAATCGACATCGCGCGTTTAGAGTATTTGGCTGCTATAAATTCGCACATGATAAGCCACTTCGTTGAGCTACAATGTGAGTCAGGTAGCTTCTGAACAAGAGCCACACAGTTTAGTGGGCCTTACCCGGTAAAATAAAAAATAGTTGCGTTTTTTAGTTCTAGTTTACATCACAAATACGAAAAGTAAAATCGCGGATAGGAGTCTATCGCGGATAACTCTGCGTATAAGAGGAGTTCTCCTTTTTGACTAGTTATACGGTAGTATAACCCCTTTTTATATAAAGTATAAACATTTAACGCGATACATACACAAGAACAAACACGTACAACAAACCCCACCGTGTAAAACCACAATAAATGAAACACAATGTTTTGTGTATGCGCACACACACACAGAAAGAGTCAAGTGTACTGTACAGAGCAGTGATGTTATGAGCTCCTTCAGGTTTTACAACATTAAAATACCTGCACAAAGCAAGGCAACATGTTTAATTACTGGATAAAATTCTATAGGGGCAAATAAATAACTCTGACAAATGGAATGCACTGGCTCCATGCCAGATACAAACACACACGCCAACGCAAGAATTCACATACATGCATGCACACACACACACATGCAGAGAATACATCGAGTGTTAGTGTGAGGTCTGCTATGCAATCTGACAAAGATCCCCCGTACAGCCTTCACAGACTGCAGGGGCAAGTGCTGTCAGCGAGCACCTATGAAGACCGGCACGGCACACGAGGGGGTGGGTGGGGTGGGTGGCCAGCACCACGCCCGGTCGCCTTTGTCTCCCAGGCGGCGATGTTGATCGCACACCGCACCAGGTTCTCATTTGAGACCCAGTCGACCTAGGGGAGGGCCCAGGACAGGTTCGGAAATCTGAACCACAAGCGCACAGCGAGCGTGGCCAGCGTCTCGCACCGTGACGGGACGCACTTGTGGACGACGTTTACAAGGAGCGTGGAACCAACTCCACTTGCTGCGCCGTTTGTTTTCTTATTCTTGCATTCTCCCCCCCCCCCCCCGGTAAAGACGGAACATGTTGGGGGGCCATCAACGTTGGGGGGGGGGCACCAACGTTGGGGGGGGAGGCACCAAAGTTGGGGGGGGGCACCAACGTTGGGGGGGGGCACCAACGTTGGGGGGGGGGCACCAATGTTAGGGGGGGAGGCACCAACGTTGGGGGGGGGGCACCAACGTTGGGGGGGGGGCACCAACGTTGGGGGGGGGGGCACCAACGTTGGGGGGGGGCACCAACGTTGGGGGGGGCACCAACGTTGGGGGGGGCACCAACGTTGGGGGGGGGCACCAACGTTGGGGGGGGGGCACCAACGTTGGGGGGGAAGCACCAATGTTAGGGGGGGAGGCACCAACGTTGGGGGGGGGCACCAACGTTGGGGGGGGGGGGCACCAACGTTGGGGGGGGGCACCAATGTTAGGGGGGGAGGCACCAACGTTGGGGGGGGGCACCAATGTTAGGGGGGGGGCACCAACGTTGGGGGGGGCACCAATGTTGGGGGGGGGGCACCAACGTTGGGGGGGGGCACCAATGTTGGGGGGGGGGCACCAACGTTGGGGGGGGGCACCAACGTTGGGGGGGGAGGCACCAACGTTGGCCCAATGTCGTCCCAACGTTGGAAATTTACTGGGACACGATTTTCCGTGTCGCCTGAATAACTCGCGTGCCTTTGCTCTTGCCACGGGACATGAGCGAGCGGCGATCAAGGCTGACGCGGATCACGCAGCCACGACTCGGCACTGGAGTGTCCACACAACCAGTGATGATGATCTTCTTCATTGACCGGGGAAAGTCTGACTTGTGTGAATCTCAAGATCCACAATAAAGGTCGTTTTTGGGTTAGGTCGCATAAATACGTCGTTAGCTGGCACCACGAACACAGCCCATTAGTAAGGGTTGTTACGTAAACAGAACGTGCACATTTTCTACGTGACAAACCTTACAAATTGCCTACGTCGGGCGGTGGCGGGTTTAACGACACGTTTATATTTACGCGATCGAACCCAAACAAAACCTTTATTATCGATAATATTAGTCACGTAAGCCGACTACTACGACTACGACGCGCTAAACCGAATCTCAAGATGTTTGCAGGAGGGTCCTGCATCGCCATGTTTGGCCACCCAGTAAAACCTGCAAACGTTTGGTCAACGTTGGCACCTGGACCAACACCGGCCCAACGTACTTTTTTTGACCGGGCAATGCCACTCACGGCTTCATGTGCGACGGGGCAATGCCAGTCACGGCTTCATGTGCGACGGACACTGGAAACCAGGAATGCGACTCGCAATAAAGCCGCACGGGCAGATTCAAGAATCCGCTGTTGTGCAGTACTGCCATCTCACAAGCCAAGCCTCCAGCAGCCCGTAGTGATTCACGTGTGGGTTGTCGTTAAGCTTGAGTCCACGCCAGCATCAGACAGATCGGTACCAGTGTCGTGGTTCAACAGCAAGAGCGAGTTGTTGGGAGTGTAGTGGATGGATGGACGTAAACAACTCACTACGACAAAGGTCCCCCGTGCAGCCTTGCCAGACCGTAGGGCAAGTGCTGTTCTGCTAGTCATCTCGGTCAGCCAACCCACGGCACCTGCTGGGTCTGTCCCGTGACCTCCTCCTGTCAGCGAGCCTTCGACACTTCACGTGGCCTCAAAGTGCACCTGGCCTGGCACGGGCGTCGTGGTGACGTCACCACCACTTAGCGGCGAATGGCGGCTGCTATTGTTGCTGTTGTTCGTAACCACGAGGGCCGGAACGGCACACGAGGGGGCGGGTGGCCAGCACCACGCCCGGCCGCCTTCGTCTCCCCAGTGCTGATATTTACTCATTTGAGGCTGAGCCGACCTAACGGAGGTCCGGAGAACCGGCACAGAAATCCGTCGCTGCCATTGGGAACTGATCTGGGGTCGCCGGGTTCGTAGCGCAGTGCGCTGAGGCTCATACAAGACAAACACTCCACCAGATAAACACGTGAAATCCGGCTTCTGTGCTGCATTACATGCCATGCCCAGAATAAACAAATACTCTGCTGCAATGTACAACAAATGTAATATAATTTGACAGCGCTTAAAGAAAAAAAATGTCTCACTTGTTCTATAAAAAAGCACCAATACCGCATGGACACCCACGCATCATTTCACGCACTACTTCCGATTCGCATGGTTGGCTACGTACGGCGCGAAAGAAGTTCAACATAACGGTGGCGCGCATTGGTTGACGCCCTGCACTATTAAGCACAGTTCAATTCCTGGACAGAGCCACCCACAGCACTGGCCGGCGTGGTGCGAATCGGCCGCGAGCTTCCCTCTACGCCAACCCACACCGTGCAGAGTCAATGGACTTCCGTCGCCGCCGTCGACAGGGGAGGCCTTCTTCAACACAACGGCGGATTGATCCGGGCCCATAATCTACGACGCGTTGCAATATTCATGAATGTACAAACACGCTCCAGACGTTTTTCAATTAACACCGTGGCCTTAAAAGGAAAAAAATATATAAAACAGGTGACGTTTCAGGCCACAGCCTTTGCTGTGCTATGAAAGGAACGTGACCCGAAACGTCGCCCATATGTTTTTGTCGCAGTTGAGGCCACAGCGTTACTGACGAGCCTTTTTTTTCTCGTCTGCCACCACCACCAACGCGGGTCTCATCTAAACACGCGTTGCACTGCCGCAGTGCGGGGGAGGCACTCCCTTTTTTTCCGCGGTGATACGGGAGATCAATATCACGGATCCGATCATCCGAGATTTGACTCTTTATCTCAGAAGGAAAACAAAGGGATGACTTGCAGATAATAATAATAATCATAGGATGCATTTGCCACGGGACTCCTCCCATCCGCGGGGAAAATCGCGACCGTACGGAAGCCGCTTTACTGTGCAATCCAGTCGGAGGAAACGGGGCGGTGGATAATTAATCAGAGCTTTCACAGATCCTATAATCGGAGTCCCGGGAAACCGGCTCGCGGATAAAAGGAGTTCCGTATACGCCACTGCGTGTGTGTACGTTGAACTTCTTTCGCGCCCTACGCAGCCAGCCTTGTGCGGTCGACACGGCTGGAACACGGAGGACGGAGTGAAAAGCGAAGTGACTTTAGTGTGAACCCTCGCAGGAGTGCCGAGATGGGGAGCACCGCAGGGCGAGTGGAGTCTATTCCAGGAGACCGCCACTCAACCGCGGTCGTGTTACCCCGCGGGGCTCCGATTATCCTCAGGAACCGAAAATGTCCACTCCCCCATTCTTGCTCGCATTGTCATTCGTGATTGTTACCCCTTGTCCACTGCGTGAACGGCGACCCATTATCCCTGCAGTGTTTCACGGGTCAATCGAGTAACTCGGGAAATTCATAATATCCGCAGTCTTTTTTTCCTCGTCAATAAGTGGGAGTCACATTGCGTGCAACCCTCGCGGATAACAGGATCCGTGAATCCGCGATCGAGTGTGGACAACAAGATGAATGACGTGGTGATGATGTCCGAGTGAATTTGTGTTGGGTAAAAAAACCCACGGGGCGGATAATAGGATTACTTTTTCACGGATAACAGTAATGTCAGCGGATTGATTCGTTGGGGACGGGCGGGGGGGAGTCACCGGTAATAGGGAGAGTGGGGAATGTGGATGGCGAATGCGAAAAATTTCGCCGCATGGAATATCCGTCACGGGCCACCTTGGCTGTTACCACGATCAAAATCATTCCCAAGGCGCAACACAGAGGTCGCAACCGGGTACCCGATACCCGTACCCTACCCGATACCCGGCTACCCGTACCCAGCCGGGTACGGGTATGGGTACCGTTTGTGACCCTGGTGCGGCCGGGTACGGGTAGACCGTGAGTAACTGTTTGTCACTCATTTCCCAACGTCTTGTCTCTTCTCACAAGTCAAGTTCCTAGAATCAACCCACCCCGCCTGCAACATGCCTTCATCCCAGAGGTCGCAATCAGGTACCAGATACCCGTACCCTACCCGTACCCGGCCGGGTACGAGTAGGGTACGGGTACGGCCGGGTACCCGTTTGCAACCCTAGTGCGGCCGGGTACGGGTAAGGATTCAAAACCCGTTTGCGACCTCTGGCGCAACAGCGGTGGTACGGTGGTCAGCACGCGCTCGGCTAGGAACCCAACGGCCTGAATTTGATTCCCGACGACGACGACGACGGCCGCTCAAGCGGAGTGGGCGAGCGATAATCCCCGGGACCGCCTGAAAACCGGCGATGACCCACGCGGGTGAAGTATGGTCAAATAACCGGACGAGCGAGAAGACGTGGGGATGCCTTTATCTCCTGGTGAATTAAGAATGGCTCGAATTTATTTTATTTTATTTATTTTAGACCGATGCTTGAATTGTTGTTCGCTGGAATCAAAGCCAGCATGGCAGATTAAATGATGATGGTGGTGGTGCCAGCATCATGCACACAACCACTTTTGTCCTTACATTTTTGCTATTTTTTTACACTTTACAGCTTATTTTAAGCCGAGATAGCTTAGGTGATGCGTGTGCTTGGCACACAGACTCATGATGATGTGCAGATAAGAGCTGAATTCCTCTTACCTGCGTTGATATGGTTGGCATGGTGGATACCCGTGGGTAAACGTGATAATATTAGCTGGGCATGGTTCATACCCATGGGTGAACGTGATAATAGGATATGGGCCTTTGTGCATACCCAAGGGTAAATGTGATAATAGCAGGCGGCATTGGGACTACCCAGGTGTCAATGTGAAAATAGGAGTCATTTTCCACCACTTCAGGCTTTCAGAAGACCACATCTGGGTGACTCATAGCCTCGCAATAAAAATATGATACGAGAAATTTGCCACTCAACTCCCCCTGACGGCGATTGTCTTCAGATAAGGGGAATGGGTCAGACGCTTCGGGTATTGTGGAGTGGCGCTTTCGAATCATCATCTCGACTGAAAACTCATTTCTTTCAAACTCCTCTTTGTGTTGAGTTTTTTTTGTTTCCCCACACCAACGATTAGCACGGTTGGCTACGTACTGTGCGAAAGAAGTTCAACATACACACGTACAACACACGCTCAGTTTCTAAAACATTTAGCCGACTAAAAGCGCTAATTACCCGATGCCCACACACAAAGGCCACTCTCTCCCTTTCCCCGTGGTATAAATTTCCACGAAGCACTTCCCTTTAATCGATTTACTCAGGACCCAGGTGATTTACCGCAATGCACAATGCGGCCCACTTTACCACCTACACCCCAAAACTTCCGCAAGATGCCCCCGCTCCCTATCGCTATCCATCCCAAACCACTTACACCGATCCAAACAACCGGATGTAAGCGATCTAACCCGCGGAGAACTTCCAAAGTCGAAGCGCGTGGACGCGCCGCTTTCAGTTCGACCGGGGGCAGCAACGAGGGTAAACGCACGCAAAGCAAAACAAAACAAAGACAAAGATCCCCCGTGTAGCCTTCACAGCCTGCCAGGGCAAGTGCTGTTAGCGAATAGCACGGTGGTGAGTGGCCAGCACCACGCCCGGCCGCCTTTGTCTCCATAGTGTGCGATGTTTACACACCGCACCAGGTACACATTTGACGTCGAGTCGACGTAGGGGAGGCCCAGATCCGGTTCAAATAATTGTCACTGGTGTTGGCCGTGAGCAGAAATTGAACCTGGGTCGCGGGTTCGTAGCGCGGCGTAGCGCTAACCACTACACCACCGCTCCCCACACACACACACACACGAGGCAATGTGCACTCCTGCTGCCGCTGCTGTCCCACCGCATTGAAGCGGACAACAGAAACCGATCTCTCTCCCCGGTGCTCAAGGCGCCACAGCGACGTGGAGTATGAAGGATGGAAGACGCTGGTTTGTTTCCCCATCCCCCGCTCCGCTTTGGCCCAATCCTATTGTTTTTGCCTTCGAAGAAGAAAAACAACATCAACCGGTGGTGTAAACGCAAGCTTTCTGTCCGTGGCTTTTTGTTTGTTTTCCTGGAGGATCCGCGCGGTGGTTACAATGACAACGGCTCGCCGTCTTTTACTCTCCGCCGGCGGTGGCTTCACTTTTTTGTTGTTGCAAGGTCCACGCCGCGACCTGACGAAGGTCCATGCCGCAACCTGGCGAAGGTCCACGCTGGGACCTGGTGAAGGTCCGAGCGAACGCCGCGATGGATTTGTGCGTCTCACCCCCCCCGCTCCAGTATTGACGACACTGCGGTAAGGTGTCTGTATGGAACCGATGCGCACAATCCACAAGTACTGCAGATTGTCCGTCCGGGATGATGCGTTGTCTCGTGGTCTCTACGGGTGTCACGGCTTTTCAGCCACCAATGGAGCCACGCTTATCTGCTGTGGCGCGTGAACAAACAAACAAAAAATGGTCCACGGGAAAATCCATTTATCCAGAATAACCTCTTGTTTGGTTCTAATCATCCGTATTCCCCGCCCCCCCAAAGGGACGAAATCCATCGTAGACTGACCGCGTATCATCGGCAAACTCTAACTGGCATGGGGACGCTGTCATGGTTACGCTAAAACAGAGTGGTCCAGATGTCTTGTGACTCTCCCCCCCACCCCCACCATTTCATTAATATTTTCAAAGTAAGCTTAATTTAAAACAGAAATGAACATGCAAGGGGAGGGAGGGGGGGAGGGGACATGTGAAGGGTCAAATAATTTAGGGGTCACAAGACGTCCCCCCCACCACCGCCCTGGACAACGCTAAAGCAACGCAGCGTCCCCGCTTCCTCCTTTCATCCGCAAGCGGTGCCGAGTAGGCAAATTCATCCTATCATCCACAATTTGTACCTTCGTATCACATACACGTGGAGGATTAAAAAAAACACACGCAACACAGACACACGCGCGATGACCCGCGGGGACCACATGAACGTCAGAGTTCATCCCTCCACATCGCCGCGGGTAAGACACCGGCCGTCACGAGAGCGTGGCAGGCCAATCACGAGAGAGCGGAAAAGAACTCCTCGCAAGCCTCACCCCGATTTTCCGCGGATCCAAGCGAGCCGTACGGCCTGTCCACGAAAGCTCCCGTTACGCGTGGCGCTTTCTTCCTGTCATCCAGAAACATCCCTCGGCAGTTCCCCCCGCCACCCGCAGATGACACATAACAGAATCCCATACCGACGCGGACAATAGGATTCCTCCTGGAGAACACTGCCGCACCAGTTACACCTAAATCCAGATTTGCTGTGTTTTTTCCCACCTGATGATGATTGCTTGTGTTGCGATAGAAACGTCGTGATTTTATTTATTTTATTTTATACCCACGTAACTTTTACCGAAAGAACAAAAGAGTTTGTTACACTCCCCGATGTCAATCCACTTTGCAGCAGAGACTCGGGGAGCATAGAAATACGACGCAACAACAGATTTTAATGCGCTGGTCGACCCATGTGGCGGAAGTTTCCCCCACCGCATCCCACCGGTGGTGACATTGGGGCGCGAACACAAGCGGCACATTCGAGTGTCGCGCACAGATGGGGCCCTCGGTTGAATCCAAAAAGGCTGTTATGTTAATCCCACTGATGTAAAATATGTGTAATTCTTTTAAGCAAAGTCTTCTAAAACTCTCTTGGTTAGAAAAAGCTCTGCTCGGGTTACCACTCTCTCTCTCTCTGAATTTCAAATGCTTGGCTTCTGTCCAAGGTGAAGGGAGAGGAGGAACCCATTATAATAAAATAGCCACCAATTTACAGTGCCGAGCATTTAGAAGGCATTACAGCTGCAAACGTTAAAAGTCCGTGACAAAAAAACCCACACAATGCCACTTTCTCACGAGAAATGTCTTCAAAGTGTATTCTAGGAAAGCAGTCCAACCTTGCTGTGAAGGTTATGGGACTTTGATCCCATTCAGCCTCTTCCGGATTAAAAAAAGAGAGAGACAAAGCAACTGAACGCATTCATCAACAACGCTACACGGCCTTTAAAAGGGGAGGCGAAAAATTACGACGGGCGTCGTTTTGGCAAATGACCCTTCTTCAGAGCGCATTTTCATCCGAACAAGTCGTGGGGGTAAATAAAAAGTTGCACGGCAAATCGGGTCATCTGAATGACCGAACCCAACAAATCCTCGGAGTTGGCCGAAAACAAAAACAGGTAGCCCACTTTTTACTGGGTTTCACCTTGACCGGGGATTTTTCAGGGATGCAACTGTGGTGGTTGTGCCAGTGCTTGTCACGAACTGGAGGGTCGTTGGTGAAGTTGAAGTCCTGGGAGGCCATAGATGTGTGTCGCCTGAGTAGGATACAACAACAATGGATTTCTGCTGCATTGCAGCCTCCATCCACAACGTTCCACCCCCCCCCCTCCTCCCCGGCTTCCCCCAGCGAGTGAGGGGGACAGACAGGAGGAGTGATCGGTGGGAAGTCGTCTCTCGCGACAGCGTGAGACACACACGCACAGCCAATTGCGTGAGACTCGATCGAGGGCTCTCCTCTCGCATCTGGCGAAAGAATGCAAATTAAACAAAAAAAAAACCGCACGCCAACACATTTCATGCACACAAAGACAAAGATCCACCCGAAAGAGTTCAGGCAGACATGTCGGGGCAAGTGCTGTTAGCGGGCACCTATGAAGGCAGGCGCTGTGGCACACGCGGGGTGGGACCAGCACCACGCCCGGCCGCCTTTGTCTCCCCAGTGGCGATTTTTACACACCGCCGCACCAGCTACTCTTTTGAGGCCGAGTCGACCTAGGGGATGAGGGCCCAGGACCGGTTCAGATAATCGTCACCGATGTTGGCCGTGAGCGGGAATTGAACTCGGGTCGGAGCGTTCATAGCGCAGCGTAGCGCTAACCACTACACCACCGCTGCTCACACACACAGACACACACACACTGACACACACACACACTGACACACACACACCGACACACACACACAGACACACACACTGACACACACACACTCGCCCGCCCTACAGCAGCAGACTCACAATGTATCACTGGCGCGAGACAGCCAGACACCTGTGTGTGTTGCCGGGCCTGCTGCCGGCGGTGGGGGAAGGGAGGCGCAGAGGGGTGGGTGGGTTTAGGGTTATGGGAAACACAAAGTTGGTGGTGGTGGGAGAGTTGGTGGTGGGGGAGTGGTGGTAGTGGGAGTAGTGGGGGGAGTCGTGGTGGGGGGAGTGGTGGTGGTGGGAGTAGTGGGGGGAGTGGTGGTGGGGGGTGTAGTGGGGGGAGTGGTGGGAGTAGTGGTGGTGAGAGTAGTGGTGGTGGTGGTAGTAGGGGAGTAGTGGGGGAGTGGTGGTGGTGGGGGTGGTGGGAGTAGTGGTAGTGGTGGTGGTAGTGGGGGAGTGGTGGTGGGAGTAGTGGGGGAGTGGTGGGAGTAGTGGTGGGGAGAGTAGTGGGGGAGTGGTGGTGGGAATAGTGGGGGAGTGGTGGGAGTAGTGGTGGGGGGAGTAGTGGGAGAGTGGTGGGGTGGGAGAGTGGTGGGGGGGGGGCTGTGTACAGTAGTGGGGCCACAGAGAGGAAAGCAGACGGAGGGAGGAGGGGAGGGCCGAGGCACCAAGACACTTCACAATGGCCTTCCTTGTTCACCCCCCCCCCCCCCCGTTCTACACTTGACACACACACATACACGCTCGCGCCCACGGACGTGCAAGAAAGAACACACACACACAGATGTAGACCAGCACACGGCCACTGCACACGCACCCATAGCCGGCTTGTACATGCACACGTGTACACATATGCACACGTGTGTACGTGTACACACGTGTGCATATGTGTACACACGTGTGCATGTGTACACACGTGTGCATATGTGTACACGCGTGTGCATATGTGTACACGTGTGTGCACATGTGTACACGTGTGTAGCCTTTGCAGACTGTTGGGGCAAGTGCTGTTAGCGAGCGGCGCCTGTGAAGGCCGGCAAGGCACACGAAGAGGGGGATGGGTGGCCGACACCACGCCCGGCCGCCTTTGTCTCCCCTAGCGGCGATGTTTACACACGGCACCTGGTACCCATTTTGAGGCTGAGTCGACCTAGGGGAGGCCCAGGACCGGTTCAGATAATAATCGTCATCGGGTGTTGGCCGCGAGCGGGAATCGAACCTGGGTGGCCGGGTTTGTAGCACCACCGCTCCCCTATACACGTGTGCGTGCCCAGGTGCGCATCGCAAACTTACACCCAAGTGCCGTGGTGAGAGAGTACAACGACTCACGCTGTCTGGTACAGCAATGCACAGCAATGTAGAGCAATGTACAGCAATGCACAGCATGTGCCGTGCGCGTCTTAACGGACTGGGTGCCTTGCTTCTGAAGTGACTTGAGTGGGCTGCCGAGTCATCTCTGTCGGTCACCTGAGCCACTTTGCTGTGGAGTTCACGACGCAATGCACCGCCAATGAACCTACCACCCACCCACCGCACATTCCCATTGGGAAATCACCAACGTCGCGGCGCATCTGCCGTGAAGTGGACATTACACCCAGTTGGCCAACGCTGGGCCAATGTTGTGGGCCAACATTGTGGGCCAACGTTGAGCCGACGTTGGCATGTTTACTGGGAAAGGCGACTGCTGTTGATGGCATTAGTTGAATGAAGAAGCCATCTGTGCGGCCCTATCACCGCCCATTGAAACATGTACCACAAATGACAGTGGCTGTAAAATCGAATCAAACGCCTGTGTGCATAGGCAGAACAGAGAATTTCATAGGCCTACGGTTTAAACAAAAAGACCGCGTCTTATTTGCTAAAGTACAGTCCTGTAATGGCTATGAGCTCTCCTCTACTGGGTAAATGGCTCCTAGCCACAAACATGTCACTTGTAGAAATAGAAACGGTATCATTTAGCTCACGTCCATCAACCCACGACGGAGGACTTCAGCATTTAGAGGACAGCACGGTATTTACGTACGCAGACAGAAATTTCGTTGCACTACAGTGGCAATCACCGGCGTCGTCGTGGAGAATTTAAGAAACGAAATAAGTAAAATATTACCCGTCCATTTAGTTTGTTACATCACACATCGAAGAACAACTTTGAATCTACAACGTGAAGAGTAGTGGCTGGTAAATGGCGAAAAACCATCAACTCCCTACAGCTCGACAGCCCGGGAGGTCTGAGATTTCCACTTGGTCGGATTGCTCCCAACTTTTGTCCTGTTTTAGTCACTTGATTTAAAAACAAACTGAATGCCCGTAGGCATCGCCCAAGACTTGCGCGAGTCATTAACTCGATGTTGTGACCAGCCCTTCCCCAAGTCGCTGCATGCGGCACGACCTCTCACTGCCCAAACATAAAACGCAGGGATATTATTGCAGTGCGCATCGATGATTTAATAATTGGAACAAGTATGCGCACGCGCTTAGTTAGACATACGTGATGGTAAATAATGTGATTAAAGTGAAGGATTCCACCCACCCCCCCACCCGTGATAAAATAGCCAGTGACCATGCCAACGTTGACTCGACGTTGGCATGTGGTTGAAACTTATGGGACTAACTTTGCCCAAACGTTTCACGTTTACTGGGTAAGCAGCGGCGGGCAAGGCAGTCGTAGAACCTCTCGTAGAACCTCTAGTAGAACCTCTCGTAGAACCTCTAGTAGAACCTCTTGTAGAACCTCTCGTAGAACCTCTCGTAGAACCTCTAGTAGAACCTCTCGTAGAACCTCTCAAAGAACCTCTAGTAGAACCTCTCGTAGAACCTCTATCAGAACCTCTATCAGAACCTCTCGTAGAACCTCTCGTAGAACCTCTATTAGAACCTCTCGTAGAACCTCTCGTAGAACCTCTCGTAGAACCTCTTGTAGAACCTCTCGTAGAACCTCTTGTAGAACCTCTAGTAGAACCTCTCGTAGAACCTCTCGTAGAACCTCTAGTAGAACCTCTCGTAGAACCTCTATCAGAACCTCTATCAGAACCTCTATCAGAACCTCTCGTAGAACCTCTCGTAGAACCTCTCGTAGAACCTCTATTAGAACCTCTCGTAGAACCTCTATCAGAACCTCTATCAGAACCTCTATCAGAACCTCTCGTAGAACCTCTCGTAGAACCTCTATTAGAACCTCTCGTAGAACCTCTCGTAGAACCTCTCGTAGAACCTCTATTAGAACCTCTCGTATAACCTCTCGTAGAACCTCTAGTAGAACCTCTATTAGAACCTCTCGTAGAACCTCTCGTAGAACCTCTCGTAGAACCTCTATTAGAACCTCTCGTATAACCTCTCGTAGAACCTCTCGTAGAACCTCTATTAGAACCTCTCGTAGAACCTCTCGTAGAACCTCTATTAGAACCTCTCGTAGAACCTCTCGTAGAACCTCTCGTAGAACCTCTATTAGAACCTCTCGTATAACCTCTCGTAGAACCTCTAGTAAAACCTCTATTAGAACCTCTCATAGAACCTCTCGTAGAACCTCTCAAAGAACCTCTAGTAGAACCTCTCGTAGAACCTCTAGTAGAACCTCTATTAGAACCTCTCGTAGAACCTCTCGTAGAACCTCTCGTAGAACCTCTAGTAAAACCTCTATTAGAACCTCTCATAGAACCTCTCGTAGAACCTCTCAAAGAACCTCTAGTAGAACCTCTCGTAGAACCTCTATCAGAACCTCTATCAGAACCTCTCGTAGAACCTCTCGTAGAACCTCTATTAGAACCTCTCGTAGAACCTCTCGTAGAACCTCTCGTAGAACCTCTTGTAGAACCTCTCGTAGAACCTCTATCAGAACCTCTATTAGAACCTCTCGTAGAACCTCTAGTAGAACCTCTATCAGAACCTCTCGTAGAACCTCTCGTAGAACCTCTAGTAGAACCTCTATTAGAACCTCTCGTAGAACCTCTCGTAGAACCTCTCGTAGAACCTCTAGTAGAACCTCTCGTAGAACCTCTCTTATCCACGGTGATGTCGGGGCACACGATCATCACAGATCTTCTTATCCGCAAATGTTTGAACCATGAGACAACCCTGCGGATAAGAGGATGAATACGCCGATTAACCTTGATCTGAAAAAATTAGCGGATAATCGGCGGTTTTGACGGAATTTCCGAGGATAAAACCGTCGTGCCAGACGTGGGAAACAGGATGAACTTGCACAAATCTCCAACACACCGGCGCATTGAAGCGGTTAATACCTTCGGCACGTTTGAATCCCGCGATAACTTTCGTCAATTGGCCGCGTCGGCTGGAGGAGGGTTTTACGACACACGTTTTATTTACACGACCCAATCCAAAATACGAGCAATTATGAATGAGGGTAAAACTGCGATCGCCTTTGCCCGGTCAGTTTTCTCTCGCCCGCCGCTTGACACAACGACACGATCCACACGCGTGCGCTCCGTGTGCACGCGCGTTCCCGCTGACGACACGGGGCGCACGCGGCGTGTACAGAATGCACACTCGGCCCAGTGTACAGTGGCCGTGGTGCTGACTGCTCCCTCTCTATCTGATGAATGCGCCCTGCGCCACCGCCGCTCCCTCCCGGGACTCCGTGCTGCTGCTGCTGCTGTAAAAGAACCCAGCGCGTACTGTTACAGCACACAGCGGCGCCCGCGCTCGGGGGAAACGAGAAACGACGGCGAAATTATTTTGGTGTTGCCGCGTGTGAAAGGGGCCCCGACGCCGCTATTTAAAACGTATCCCGGTGCCACGTCTGTACGACGGGAGGCGAGTTTGTCCGCACGGCCTCGTGGCAACGCGGCGGCAGGAAATCCCCGCGCGGCGTGAACGCGGCGGCCGCATTCTTGAGCGGCCGTCACACACGGCCATTCATAACCCGCCTCGGTGTGCACCGCGGGATAGTTGTGAAAGTCTCTCTCGCTCGCTCGCCACGGTGGCAAACGACGAGCGGTGGCGGTGGTGGCTTATCTCAATCGACAGCCGTGAGCCAACTGTGGAAATTCCACATTCTCACGAGTTGATTTCATTTGTTACACACACGGATGATCCCCGTTTAGTCGCTCGCTCCGGCTATTTGACGAGGCAGATCCGCGGTGCGCGATTACAGAAACAACGACGAAGACAAACAGACCGACATTGCAGAGAACGGAGGTCCCCCCCCCTCCTCTGAAGGAATATGGCAGAACAAACAAACGAGGTCAGAATCAGAATCTGTATTTATACTGGAGGAGGAATCTGATAAGCTATGAAGCTCTTTTTCACAAATGTCCAGTAGGGGCATGGGGTAAGCACGTTACCACAACGAGCAGTACAAACACACAACAGGAGTGCACAGTACAAGAAAGGTAAACAAATCGCCCAAACACAAACACAAAATAAAACTAAACCATTCCCATCCTACCAGGCCAAGCCCACTGAGGTATCAACTTGTTTTTCAGAAGCGACCTGGCCACAAATGATAGCTCAACAACAAAGTGGCCCATCAGTTTTTTTATCGGTCGTCAACTAAACACACGACACGTGAATTATAAAAAATAAACTGCAAATATAATGAGAGAGCAAGAAAGCTCAAAGTGAGGTCCATGTGCGAGTAAGCTCTGTGCCTTGATTGAAGAGGGAAACAAGGAGGGGGAGAGAAGGGAGGGGAATCTAGTTCTGGATCAGTGACAAGGGGATTCCAGAAACGTTTTTTTTTTTTCCAAAGATTTAGCCAGTTGAATTTTCAGCCATCATATCATAGGCTAACCCTTCGCTATCGGGATGATTGTCTAAGCATAGGAAAGTTCGATTGCACTGGTCAACACACTTTTTCTGGCATAAGGTATTCCAACGGGTTTAAGGTAATTTTGGGGTGCTGATTCCAAATCTGGCATCAGTTTTTGGCTTATCACATCAGGTTTTTGAGATATTAAATATTGCATTTTCAATAAAAACTGCAGAAGAAAAATATTAAATAAATGTGGATATCTACATAAAATGATATTATAAACACACTTTCCTAAAAATACAGCACCATATTTTAACACTAAAGCAGTCACTGATTCGCAACAACATGCAATCATAAGTGACAGAGTTAATTTCTGGTAAAATCAATGAAAATGGGGTATGCCGATAGCATAAAAATGAGATGTGATAGAGCAAATCAGATTTGGAATCAGCACCCTGAAATTAGTTTAAAACAGCTGCAAAAGTCCAGGCCAGAAAAAAGTTTGTTTTTGTTGACCAGTGTTATCTGTGGGTCTGAAGATGGCCGAGGAGACCGATGTGGGATTGACAGATTTCTGCCGCATCCCGGGCGCACACGCCCAGAGAGAGTGGTGCGTGGAACTGGACGAGTTCATTCTAGATTTGAAGCTTTCGTGACTGCAAGAATTCATATTCTTAGGTTTTGTCGGTAAAGTCACGTAGGTAATAAATTTAAATTAATAAAAGTTTAATTTAAATAAAATAAAAATCACGACGTTTCGGAGGCAACACAAGCTTCCGTCTTCAGGAGGAACAGTCACAGCACGATAGCTGTGATTGTTCCACCTGAAGACGGAAGCTTGTGTTGCCTCCGAAACGTCGTGATTTTTATTTTATTTTTATTTTACTTTTATTAATTTAAATTTTTTACCTACGTGAATTTACCGACAAAACCTAAGAATATGGACGAGTTCAGTCGGGCCTAGTAGGCGAGTCGGTCTCTCCGCAGGACCACAACGCTGACCTTCCACAAAGCGGTACTCATCTTGCGGACCCTTGATGGACGATGAGCCCAGTTGAACTCCCACCTATTTGTGATTGAATCTCCAGTGTGACAGAGCAATTAAAAAGATCTTCCAACCGTGACACCTGATCAGAAAGCCATTATCGCGAAACTATACATATCGCTGTGATACTTTCATCAGTTACTCCTTACTAAATATCGGGCGTGTGACGGTTCGAACCCCGAGCGATTGCATGACCTGTAAAGATTCAGTCGGGATAATATCCAATGCTACAATGTACCACCTCGTTGGCATAGATTTCATTTTTTCATCACCTAGGTACAGTTTCATTTGTTCCATTCGCCGAACTATAACCTTCCGATACAATTTGCATTTAATTACCATAAATTCTAAGAACTGTACCAAGATCAATTCTTAAGTGCGCGATTCCATGATGCACATATCGCGAGCACAACAAGCTTCGTTAATTTTTGTATTCAACGAGAGCCCGGTTAGAAGGCACGAGCAGTAAATAAGGGACGGGGTGGGGGGGAGCTACTGAAATTCCACGAATCAAGAGTCCGAACTCAGTGGCGCTCTGGGAAGGAGAGGAAGATTGATTGTGGCTCACTGCCCCCCTCGAGCCGTCGGGACTGCGAGCAGCGGCGGGAGCGTCGGTCTTGACATGGCGGAGGGAAGGCAAGGGAAGAGGAACAATAGGGGAAAGAGGGGTGGTGACCAGGGGGTGGGGGGGGGGGGATACAAATCTATTTTAACGTATCGATCAATGCTTCGTTACACGCTTATCTGATGTTATTCTCTAGCGAGCTAATTGGGGACCGCTATCTTACTTTGGATGCCCTCTCGGGAGTGGCTCCTTTCCTTTGACTGTCACTCCCTCATTAGTCTCAACCGCCAGCCGCCACTGGTAATGCTGCGTTGCCCCTCCGCCCAAGGGCACTCGCTCTTGTTTACGCTCGATATGACGTCTCTTGTAACTTACGATACTCTTACGCTCCCTAAATCCGTGCGTTGCTCTTCCTTTCTTCCCCGGCGCAAAGTGGGACGCGCGCCGTGAAGATGGGAGCGAGATTTACTCGGCTCGCGTGTGAACAACGAGCGAGACAGATTGTTGAATCGCACACTGTGGTGGCTTTCTTTGGGAGGCCTTCAACCATTAGTGGATCGATCACGGCTGATGATGATGATGACCATGATCTACATTTCTATCTCCAACTACTGTTGTACTTTATTCACTCAATCTCACTGGCCTTTCTTCGACAACGAAGTGGCTTATCAGGTGGACATTTATAGCAGCCAAATACTCTATACGCATGATGCAGATTCTAAATATGGAAGGAAAAACCGGAGGACCTGAAGAAAAACTCCACGACGTCCTGCATACCGGGCGAGGTAGTTAACATCTCACCACCGTGGCAGAAAAAAGTGTGTTTAAGACATTTACTAAAAACACACACAGTGTAAAGTTTGTGTCGTAATTGCCTCAACATGCTCCCGACCGCAACTGCATGCGCATGCTGCGCCGCATAACCCAGAGGAATAAGCTCTCTGGTGACTTCAATATGCGAAAAATTCACCTGCAAGCGATGGAACGTGCACCGGTGGGAACATCAAACGCTCGCAAAAAAAAAACCCAAACTTGATAGCGGTGCGCGGTAACCAAACGCAGGTGACGCTTTGGGACCCCAAGCATGTGCAACAATAATAATCATCATCATGGTACGGGCAGGGGGAGAAATATCACCGCTGCCCCGCTGATTTGCGAGGGCTCGGCTTGATAGCTTCTCTCGCGTGGCCTCTGTCCATGTCGAGGTCCGAGAGCCAGCGGACAGCTTCGTGGGAGTAGCAGAATGGACGTCTCCGATGCCTCCGCTGAATTTGCGAGGTTGGCAACGGTTCCCAGTGTGGTCTACGGGTCGGCTTCGGTGTGGGTTAATGGATGAGCGAATTGAAACCCGCGCTAATGTCCCAACACAAACGTGTTAATGACAAACGAGCAGCCGCGCTGGATGTCTCCTTCGTGAAGAATGCAGCGTAGATGGTACGGTAAAGGTTGCAGGCCTGCAATTGTGAAGAAAAGAGCCTCAATGAGATGGAGCGCGAGAGAACGCCTCTAGAAGGAATTTCCCCCCACGCTTCCATGCTGCCCAGGCCGCCCCGGAAGATATGCGAGTGCCCACACTCGACCCCATCAACACGTTGGACCTGCCGATGTGCCAACTGCGGTGTCATCAGTTTAACACGGAAGCTTTCGCGACCAATATTATTCGTAATAAACGATTTCGGGTTAGATCGCGTTTTTTTATAAATGTAGAGCCTCACCATTCTGGCGAATTGCCCGATGATGCTGGATGCAATTACCAGCGAAACGTCGTGCTACTCAAAAATTGTAAATGTTGTGGTTTCACGCTTCAATACACCGGTGGGCTAAAGTAGCGAACTATTTGTCTTTTGTCAACGTGACACTTTTTTGCTGATTGGCCGTGTCGGGTGGTGGAGGGTTACGACACATTTATAAATAACGTGATCTAACCCAAAAAAAGTTTATTATGAATGTGGTGTCATCATTCGCGCCACTGGCTGGACAAGAGGTGGTGGCTGTGGGTGCTCTAAGAAACTTCCCCCCTTTGTTTGAACTGCCGCTACGGGAAGCTCAACATGCGACTAAAGTACTCCGTTCGCAGCATTGTATAACGATACAAACAATAATAATACTGTATCGAAATACAATTATAACAAAGCATAGCTTCACCCAAAACAAACGCTCGCAAGGAATCTACCGGGATGAAGACATTGCCGCCACAACCGGTACATGCACCGGCCTAGCCAACCAAAGGAAAAACGACATCCACACAGCGCCAAATTGGGCCACTCAATCGCATTCAAACGCGACTCTGGATACAAATTCCTGTGACAGCAAAATATTCCAACTCCGGTGCGTTAAAAGACACCCCAGTGATGGTGTGGGACAAACAGAGCGGATTCGATTATCCGCAATGTTACCGGCAAATTTACTCCAATAATTAATCCGCGAGAAAGAATGAAAAACTAATCACAGAGGGCTGCGGGTAATAGGATGAATTTGCCACGTTGACTTTAACCAGTGAAGCATTTGCGGATAATAGTAAGCCATTCCTGCAAAGCAGAATGGAAAAAACCACGGATGAATCACAGCTAACAGGAAGAAACAGGGTGTGGATAAGTTGTTTTTATGGACTGACAGCTCCCTGTGGATAATAGGAGTCACAGGTAATCAATGGCGGAGCCAGGATTTTCAGATAGGGGGGCAACCCCTCCAGCAATGAAAAATGATAGGAGTTGTGAGTAAGTAAGGACTTGTCCCTTGCTTGTTATTCGACGCGTGTGCGGCGATGGCGCAGCCATCGATCGAGGGTCGAATTCGAACCGCATTGTGTGGTTGGCATCGCGCTCGCTGAAGGTGAATGCCTTCAGGGAAGTCGTGTCCTGTATACACAACTGCGCACAATTCTGAGTCACGTATAACCGCTTTGCCGTTACTTATTGCCAATTATGAACTCAGACTATTGTCCTATCATCTCATAGAGTCCCTGGCACGCAATAATATGCTACAGTGGCAGTGGAGGTCGCAAAATACCGATTTGATACCAATAAACCCCAATGATCCGATCGAATTTAGGGATTTCGATCGGATCATTGGGGGGGCACGTTCCACCCCGCCCCCCCAACTGGCTCCACCGGTGCAGGTAATAGTGTCGCGAATAATGCGAGTTCTTCTGCACGTTCAATTTGAAGCACCTTGTTGGGGAACGAGACCAGAAGGGGCGGTGGGAATGTCTTTGACGCAACGTTGGCACACGCAGTGCTTTGTAAAGGCACCGTCCACAGCACCACACATGTGGCCACAATGGACGGTCAGCTGTTCACCTGGTCAGCTGGTCAGCTGGTCAGCTGTTCAGCTGTTCAACTGGTCAGCTGTTCAGCTGTTCAACTGGTCAGCTGGTCAGCTGTTCAGCTGTTCAACTGGTCAACTGGTCAACTGTTGAGCTGGTCAGCTGGTCAGCGTTGGCATCGGGTTGTCCCGGCGCTCATTAGGGCGGAGAATTGTTCGGGAGCTTCCGCTTGTGACCTTGAAATATAAAAATTGTCCGTCGGCAACGTCCTCGCATCGCAGCTTCACAGTGGTGCCCTTTCGCTTCCAGAGAGCGAAAAGTTGCCGAGGCGTATTGGACGAGGAGGAAAATTCACGCACGCGCGTGGAATATCGTAACGCTTTCGAACGCGTGTCCTCGGATGTGATTATACTAATGGCAATAACCGTGGCACAAGGAGACAACATCGCAGGGCACATGATGTCATGGAGCATTAGGCGATAACATCGCCTTGGCCGTAAAGGCTTTTTCATTAATTATCGCTGGGTTTTTATCGCCAGGTTTTAAGCAACCCCTATATCGATTTTCCCGTTGTTACATATAGCGTAGGTTCCCAATAGCAAGACAACTCCAGAATAAAATTTAAGTTATATTCCATCGTCGTCCCCCCCACCACGGCTACAGACAAATGGACAGAGCCGATGCATTAACGCTTTCAACTCTGGTCGGAAATCGTTTAAAAAATGGAATAACCTTTTTGGTTAAACGGTTAGCGGCCTTTTATGCCTGCAAAGCCACTTCAGAAGTGCAGTTCGTTGTGAGCAGTAAATTATGAAATATTGCGGTACAGTGCATTGCTATGTGAAATATTTAGGTTGAAAGGTCTCATGGCGAGAATCTGTAATGCCGTGCTTTCCATGGAAAGTCTTTTCCGAAATCGTACAATAACAATCGTCTTTTAAGCCACACACACACCAAAAAAAACGCAGGTGCAAAATTAAACAGCGCGGTACAAATGTAATCAAACTTACAAAAAAACCACGGCCGCGAACATCAACACGGCCAACTGGCCAGACACGGCACAGTAACACACGTGAACAAGCGCCTTGAACGCGTACAGTGGCGCAGAAAGCCAAGGTTTTTATTTTCGCTAAAACAAACACTTCCGCGATTCCGCGAAAACGTAAAGTCGAGCTAAATGGATGTTGTGGGCCCTCCAGAGGTCCCGGGCAGATGCCGTCTCTACTGTAGTGGCAAAGCTTTGGGTCCTCTTAACCCTTGAGGCGCACCAATGCTTGGATTTTAAATCCAGTAATCACTCAGCTTCGGTTTCAATTAAGTTCTCATTTTTTGTTTTTACTTTGTCCGCCCACTCTTGGCCGACTTTCAGAGGGACGGCATTGCGTGCGCAATGTCGGAACGATCGATAGAATGCCGACAACATCGAAACATGTTTGCGCCAGATTTTGAAATTAGTTTCATATCAAGGGAGAACCACAGGCGCCGTGTTTATTTAAGATGGCTGGCTTTTGTTCAGCGATGTGCAATGCTACCGGCCACAGGTCAACCGTGCAGCACTTGTGTTTGCATCATCGGTAACATTCGACATTCAGAATTGTTCGAAGGCCACGCTTGAATATAGTCATTTGCTTTTTGTGTTTAGTCTGTTATCCTTCCCCTCCGAGTAGCACGGTTGGCTACGTACGGTACAAAATAAATTCAACGTCACATCCATACAAACATACTCTTTGGTTCGTTCGGTAAAGTCACGTAGGTAGAAAAAACAATAGATCACGATGTTTCCATCGCAACGCAAGCAATCGTCATCAGGTGAGACAACTAAAGCAAGAAAACAACTGCTGAAGTAGTCGTCTCTTGCTGGAGTGGCCTCACCTGATGCCGATTGCTTGCGTTGCGATGGAAACGTCTGGATTCCTGCAGTCACAAAAGCTTCAAATCAAGATCCATACAAACAACTTACAATAAAAAATATGTTTAGTGTGGATTTGGATATTACACTAATAATTGGCATGCGGTTTACAATGCGCACAATATTTTCACGGACACAAATGACCGTGACTTTGAGACACGGGAGCCAAGCCGGGGGAGGGTGAGTGTCACTCGAAAGCCGGGCGAGGGAGGTTGTGGGCCCTCTTGGTGTCTCTCAGAAGCCGGGGGTCGACTCAACACCGCAGTGGTGACGATGACCGTGTTACAGACAACGGGGGAGCAGGGGGGCTGCCACGGAGAGACGAACAACGCCTTACTGGGGGATGAGTTTTGCCTTTTCAACTTTTCGGATTGAAGGTTTGTCAAGGACAACAGTGGTGGTTTCACCTCTTAGTCGGTTGCTGCCGCACGTCCCCCCAATCGCCCACGAATGTGAAGTGTCTCCGTGCTAACGGCGGCGACGTCACACGTGGAGGTGACCGCTTTCTGGCGGGAAAAGCCACGGAAGTGGCGTCCCGTCGGTGACATCACTTCCTCTTTTCAGATCAATAAAAAGCCAATTCGGATCATCTCAAAATTTCACACCTAGGGCCACATTTTTGGATTATCACGAAAATTGCGAGCCTAATCTGAACTATCGAGCCACCAAGTGGCACTGCAGTCATAGAACTTCATCACCGTGACGAGATGGGAGGCAACTTTACCCCTCATCCCTCGAGGTTAGACGGAATGAATACCTCAACGTAGACAACGTAGGACGTCAACAGCGGGCCCCCTTCATGCGCAGCCTGACCCACATCATGGGAATACGGAACTCCCACCAGATAGTCGAGGACCAGCAGTCGAGATGGGTGCTCCTACGTTTCATCAACAAGACACTTATCAATATTACAAACAATCTACTGTACTGTGCGGTGCCTCGAAAATTGAAATCTGGAACTTGTTATTGCAACGAAACAAAACCTGCCATCTGGTGTGTATCATCTCGCAGGCAGAGGGCCTTGTATCTGAAATCTGGAATTTTGGGATTGGTTAGATAACATGCAGACATCTCTGGACAAAACATCTGAAACCAAGCGTCTAACATTTTGTTATCTGAAGTGTAAATCTGGCATCCGAAAACCTGACATTTTCCAGAGAGGAATGGTTTAATTTAGCAGATGAAGAGTTAAGTTGCGGTAAGGGCCCATTTTATGTTTTATTTTTATTAATTTTTTTTCCAACTTGCAGAAAGAGCTTAGTGTTTTTGGCGAATAGCCAAGTAATGCTTTCCAGGGACGGGGTAAAGCGTATGTGCGCGTGACGGTGTATAAACAACACGGATCCAGACACACGTGCACACACACACATGTACACTTAGACACACAATCATAAGTATGCACACACTAGCACTGATAAATACACAAAGACAAAGATCTCCAATATATCCTGAACAGACTGTTGGGGCAGGTGCTGTTAGCGAGCAGCACCTATGATAGCCGGCACTGCGCACGAGGGGGTGGGTGGCCAGCACCACGCCCGGCCCCCTTTGTCTCACCAGTGGCGATGTTTACACACCGCACCAGGTACTCATTTGAGGCTGAGTCGACCTAGGGCAGACCCAGGACCGGTTCAGATCATCATCACCAGTGTTGGCTGTGAGTGGCAAATGGAACCCGTGTCGCCGGGTTCGTAGCGCAGCGTAGCGCTAACCGCTACACCACCACTCCCCACGCCGAAACATACACATGCAAGCACACACACACGCAATCATACATGCAGAGATAGTGTGTACGTGCTCAGAAATACACCGACACATACATACACTGACACATACGTACGCACAAACATGCATACACGTGCACAAAAATTAATGTTTAACTTTGCTGCGTAGAATCGATGACTGACAAAAAAAAATCATTGCATTCGGAGTTGTTGATACACAGGCAAGAATAACTGTTCATCCAAATAAAACATTCCGCTCCAAACTTATTCAGCTCTCAACCGTGTTTGGGATGCTGGACTTGCAATCCAGCGGGTCGCCGAGTTCGATCCCCTCCCCTGGCACGGCAGTGGAAAACAATGAGAGCCAGGTTCCTGAATTCTCCCACCATCTCCTCTGTCCACGCAGCAGTAGCAGCATCGACGATTGACACCCTAGTGCCGCTGAACGGCACGGCACGCCACCCGCGGTGGGGTCAAGTGTGGGTACGTCCACCCCCTTCTTCGCACACGGCGGGTCGACGTGGAAAGACCTTCCGCCATCAACGGTGCGAGCAATCGAATCGCCTCCCCGACCTTGCCAACCCGCGCTGACCAGCGTTGATTGGTGCGGTCGGCCAAGTCTCGCACAGCACGCCGCAAGGCACGGACGGAGAAGGGCCTCATCCAGCAGCGGATCGACGAATCGAGCTGTACATGCGCACGTGTTGATGTCAACGGTGTCTTGGAGATTAATTAACTCGTACAGCAATGTACACCGTGTTATTCAATTATAAAACACCCATTTAGAATTTGGCAATGTGCATATTCACCTTGTACATTTGCACATTCAACCAAGCTGCTGTTGGTGCCAATGTTATTTGCCATACCCCTCGTGGCTGTGATTTTTCCGTGCGTTCTCCCAGAGGCCTCCCTTGGCAGGGGCAGAGCCTCGGTTGGAGGAGAGATGTGGGGGGGGGGGGGGGGGCTTCCCCGCTCACGAGCACAAGTTCGCATCCCTGCCGGGAGCTGGGGATTCAGCACATCCATTGCCCCCCCCCCCCCACACTGGAATCAGTAAAAAAATTAACGGCAGCCGGTGAACCTGCGCCACCCGTCAGGAACGTAACACTCGGTCGCCCCTCTTACAGATGGACTGGGACCCTGCCATGGGAACGTGGAATGTATTTCCGCTGCCCCACGGGCACCAACAGGTGCGAGCGATGCTCGGAAGACCATAGGCCGAAGTTCTGGAGATCATACCTCGTTCAAGTGCCGTGATGCAAACTAACAGATCGCAGCCAGCTGTCTGTCCGCTGCTGGATGAACGCCACCCCACATCAAGTTGGCCACGGGGGGGCACGGGGGGTTGTATGACCATACTTTACCGTGCCGGCTAGCACACGTCGGTGAAGCCGGTGGGGGGGGGGCTAGTTCAGGTATCGCTACTTGCCACCGATGTTAGCCGTGAACGCCAATCGGACCAAGATCGCCGGGTTGAGAGCGCAGTGCATTAACCACTGCACCGCCACCGCCTCCTCCCACCGATGTAAATAAAAACTCCGGGACATCGAACCGCTAAGGAGCTCCTACGCCACTTAGCCACCTCCGTCATTTTCCAGTTTTTTTTTTATTTTCTCCCGGAGGACGACAACCCGAGGAGCTGTAACAATCGGGGCCTGAATGACGCTCGCCGCACGGCGCTCCTCCGCACCGCGACAGGGCCCGCGACAACAAAGGCCTCGCTGCCTCTTTCACGTTCGCTTCAACATCAAGCCGCGGAGCTTGAGGCCATCAAGCAGCCACCTCGGCTCCTGCAAATTGTAATTCGCTGCTTTCCCCTCCCCACCTCCACATCCTGCCTCCCCCGAAGGCAGGAAGCCCCCTACGAGGCGAGGCTGACAATGCCGAGAAACATCAACAAAAGGCTGCCCCTCACCTCCCGTCCAGGGGCACACGAGCGGTCAGGAATAAAAAAAAAAATCTATAATTTTAATAAGTAATGAAAAATGTATCCGTAACCCCCATTACCAAACCAAAGACAAAGATCCCTCGTGTAGCCTCAACAGACTTCCGGGGCAAGTGCTGTCAGCGAGCAGCACCTATGAAGGCCGGCGATGTGGCGCGCAAGGGGTGGCCAGCACCACGCCCGGCCGCCTTTGTCTCCCTCCTGGCGATGTTTACACACCGCACCAGGTACTCATTTAAGGCCGAGTCGACCTAGGGGAGGCCCAGCACCGGTTCCGATAATCGTCACCGGTGTTGGTGGTGGCCGTGAGCAGGATTAGAATCCTGTCTTGCCGTAGCACAGCGCGCTAACCGCTGCACCACCGCTCCCCCCCCCCCCACTAAACAGAGAAGGGGAAACCCTCGAAACGTTGAAGAACAACCATGCACACGCATGGTGCTCTGTAACAACGCTTCCCAAACGCGCAGTTTTGTCCTTCGCCGGGTATTTAATTGGCGACAGCGACACGTCACGCTTCAGGCCGGCACCACGCAGGTGAATCGGTACGGTTTGCCACGTAAACAGAACATGGCAATTAGTTTACGTGACAAACCTTACTAATTTGGCTGTGCCGGGTGGTGGTGGGTTTAACGACACGTTTATATATTCACGCGATCTAACCCAATACACCTGCATTATGGATGATATTGGTCGCGAAAGCTAACATTTTAATAGCACTTAAAATAAGTCGCGACATAAAAACACTGCGCCATACTTGCCAGACACCGGTGATCGCCATGTGCACTTCTGCTATCGCTTGCACGTAATGGCATCCTTCCAGACATCTTGACTTTGACTGCAGTAAGAATGTTGAAAAAGCCGTGGAATCCTGCACGCTGCAGCAGCAGCAGCAGCAGTGGGCAACACAAAGGACCCGGACCAAAACTGAGCTCGGCTTGCGATGCACGGAGAGCACGGGGGAACCAGGAGAGTGCGTGGACAGTTGCGAACCGCGTGGAGCGGCGTGAAATGCGCGCTCGGTCATAACGACGAAGACTGTGCGTCGTTCGATTTTTTTTTCACCTCCAAAAAATTACAATTTGGAGATTCAACATTCCGGAAAAAACTAATTTAGCGTAACCTACGTCGAAGTTACGTTCCAGTTCCCGTACAACGAGGGATGACCGTTTAATGACCGTTTAATCAACTAAAGAATTGCGCAAAGCAGCACGCGCAGAGGGATGCACACGCTTGGGACTATGCTGATGGACGGGCAGCGTAACGCGTGGGTTATAGAACATACACGCAGGTGAACGACACACACACAGGAATTCAAATGGTCGAGCAGAGCGAGCGGGCTTGGATACGAAGCGTCACGAGAAGGGACGATTCTCTACGGTTCAAGAATAGCGAAGGGAGCCTAAGAATGGACCGCGTTCGAGACCACATCCACCGAACGGATGGGAGCATTGAAATCGGCTCGCATGCACACGCAAGGCGGATTGTTGAATGACGTGGCGGATGGTGGCTACGGGTGGCCTCCATCCAGCGGTGGATTGATCCCTGGCCGCCCGGTGATGATTTGCGTTTTGCCGCAGAGCCTCAGCACACCACTGCAGGGAAACGGCAGAAGTGTAGCGGACGCATCAGGCCATCGATCGATATCGACTGCCGAGGCCCCGTGCCCCGCGTGGGTCACCGAATCGGCTTCGGAGAGTGTCAACGCGCGACTCCTCACGCGAATTTGCATGCGAACTTAACACACGCAAAAAAATAAACTCGACAGAGCGGACAAAAAAAATCGGCAAGTAAAAAAAAACCCACGAGGAGAGAGAGTAATGAGGCGGAAAAAAAATCATCATCAATCCTTGGATTAAAATCGCCGGCCAAATCCGTGACAATCCGTCGAATCGCCGGCGGGGGAGGACACCCGTCAGCACGGCTAGAAGATCGCGCGCAGCGTTTCGCTTCGACCGCCGCGACTGCAGTTCAGCGTAGGGCGGCGTGGAGCCCCGGGAGCCTGTCCCCCCCATTCTCCCTGCACGCCCAGCCGCCCCAGCCCAAAACATCGGCTCGCTCGCACCGGGCAAACGCGCGCACGTGCGCGCTCGGAATCCTGCCGAGACGGAGCCAAAGCCCATGAGCCTCGTGGTGTGGATGCGGGGCACTCCACGCAATGTGCTTCCCAGAGGCCGACTTTGCAGCAGTGAGCATTGGTGACCGGACTGCGCCGATGAGCCCTAACAAGGACGAAACCGGTCCGCGGGTGACGATCACCGGATCGCTGCTGCCTGTCGGCTTGGTCACATTTGCTCAAAAAAATGTTGACGGTGACCTTTGGAACAAGAGGACCGCGATTGCACTCCTTCTGGAACTGACGATAGTTGTTTTGCACGATGCACGAAGACCCGAGTGCTTTTGTTATTGTACGCGCATCTACGTGCCGCCGTGTGACACACGGGACAGAGCAGCACGTGCACCAATAGGAACAAACGCAAGTGAGAGGAGACGTCGTGGCGACTGGCAAAGGAAGTTCGCGTGCCTGCGCAGGACGCGTCGCGTCTCGCCAGGACGAAGGGACGGCGGTCAAAGGAGAACAATGAGCCCAATCGGACCATCCCATCTCCCAAGCGGACCATCGGCCGAGTGGACCATCCTCCGAGCGGACCATCCCCCGAGTGGACCATCCTCCGAGTGGACCATCCTCCGAGCGGACCATCTCCCAAGCGGACCATCCTCCGAGCGGACCATCCCCCGAGTGGACCATCCTCCGAGTAGACCATCCTCCGAGCGGACCATCTCCCAAGCGGACCATCCTCCGAGCGGACCATCCTCCGAGCGGACCATCTCCCGAGCGGACCATCGCCGCGACGACAGAGCGATGGAGATGGGTTGAAGCGCTCGAGTGAGACTGATCGTTGGGACCACGAGACGTCAACGGCGTGGGAATGTCTTCATCCAGCGGCGGATGCGAACGATTTAACGGTGACAGACTGGCCACCTGAGCAAGACAAATACGGTGGACTATCAGCTGAAATCGGTTACAATCGTTGACTCTGTCCACATCGTAGAATTTTGCATTGCATAGCACCGGCCTTGGCAACGCCGCGAGCAGCAGTTGTGCTCGCCATGAGTGAACGAAGCGAAGCTTCAGACCCCCCCCCCAAGCAGCTCAAGGGGCCCCACGGATTCAAGAGGCGAGAACCAAAATCAGCTCGAACTCAGAACCTAATACACACACAAAACAAGCCACTATGTGCCAATTAACGTGAACATCGTCTCTACGATGTGTCCGCATCTCTCTATGATATCACCCCGCACCTCCGATTGGCACGTTTGGCTACGTACGATGCGAAAAACGTTCTAACATACGGTATGTATTTTGCCAGAATTGTCTGGCATATTCGCCCGATGATGCTGGATCTAATTACCAGCGAAACGTCACAGTACTTAAATTGTAAATGTTGTGGATTTACTCTCCAACACACCGGTGGGCTGTACTAGTAACCAATTGGCACGTTTTGTTGACGTGACAACCCTTACTGAGTGGCAGTGTCGGGTGGTGGCGAGTTAACGACACGTTTATACTCACCCATAAAAACCATTATTACGATGAATATTGGTCGCGAAAGCGTACTACTACTACTACGCGTCAAACTGTACACACCCACACACGCGTCGCCCACATCTCTCTCATTCCACCACACCCCTGTCGCACCTGCGGCTCTCATCTCACTGCATCTCCATCTCTTTCTCCTTCATCTCTTCAGTCATCTCACGAGGAGTTCATCCATTGAAGGAGCTGGCCGGCCCACCGGTACCCCCCCCCCCACCGGCCTCCCCCCCCACCCCAACATCATTCCTGCTGAGGGCCTTCCACCCCACCACATCACCAGTGGCTGTCAAAGCCGTGTGACCTCGTTCCAAGAAATCACGGAGCCTGTTGTGTGCGTGCGCACGCGCGAGCGCGGCGCTTCTGATTTTTCAAACGGGCTTTGAGGGAACGTCCGCCACGAGCCACGGAATCGAGCGCGGATTCATCTCGTGCGCGTTGCCGCGTACGACGCCAGACAGAACAACCGGAGGGCAAATCCACGACGTTTACAATCCGAGGACGACGCTTCGCCAGTAACTACGTCGTGCTCAGATTGTAAATGTTGTGGATGTGCTCTCCAACACGCGGTGCGCTGTACTGGTGACGAATTGGCACGTTCTGTTCACGTGACAACCCTTACTATTGGCCGTGTTGGGTGGTGGCGGGTTCAACGACACATTTATATATTTACGTGATCTAACCCAAAAAAAATCTATATTATGGATGATATTGGTCTCAAAAGCCTACATGTTAACAGAACAGGAATTTAAACGCTGCTGAAAGTGATATAATAACCGTGGAAATGCTGCAACCAAGCGTTTACACATCACTCTCCGTCAAACATTCCACCATCACCCACACAGGCCCTGAGTGATTAACCGCAGCGCACACACGCGCCCGCACGCCCACGCGCGAAATAAAATATATTTTTTTTTATAAAACTTGGGATTAATTATTGTTCCTTGCTCGTCTTTTTTTTACGTCACCAACCTCGCGCACGCAAGCGCCGTGCGTTCACGTGAAACCGCACTGGAACGAGTCGGCACTGTCAGACACGAGGGTGCGTGTGTGCGCGTGCGGGGAGTGGCGGTGCAACGGTTAGGACGGCGACCAGAGTTCGATTCCTGACAACACCGGTGACAATTATTTGGATCGGTCTTGGGTGTGCCCCTAGATCGACTCGGCCTCAAACGAGTACCTCGTGCGGTGTGTAGTCAACATCGCCACTGGGGAGACAAAGGGGGCCGGGCCACAGCCTTCGGAGGTGCTGTTTGCTAACGGCACTTGCCCCCATCAGTCTGTGAAGGCTACGGGGGACATCTTTGTCTTGTCTTTGTTTGCAAGCGATGAACTCGGCCGGGCACATGGGAGCAGGATGCCCTAATCCCGTCCATGCAGCAGCCCCTTCACGTCAACGCGGCGGCATAATCACCGTCATCTCCGTCGATGCCAGCGCGCGCTCAATTGCTTGTTTTAAATTAACTACAATTAGGGAGTCGCGTTTTTTTGGGAGGTTTTTGTTGTTGTTGTTATGGGGACCGTTTGAAGGGTTTGAGAGAACTGAAAACAAATTTCCAATAATTATTTCGCTGTTTATTTATTTACCTCCGATAACCTCCCCCAAGAATTGCTCGAAAACTTGCGGTAAGACAAAGATTCAATACGCGGGAATTTCGTTGAACGAGGGGGTGGGCGAGTGAGATCGTTAATTGGCTGAAGAGTTACGAGGTGAAAATTGGCATATGGCTCACGAACACACAGCACAGTAGGTAAGCGTGTTAAACAAATTATCCGGTGATCTTGCTGCTGCTGCTGCGTTGGCAGCGGCGCACAAGCAACACAAGACGTTCATCAGTAATGCTGCAGCCTTCAAAAGGAATAAATAAAATACAACAGACGACGTTTCGTGAATTGGCCCTTCTTCACGGCACACGCGTGTGTGTGCGAACGTTTAGAGTCGGTGTGCTCGATGGAGATTCCCGTGGGACGGCGTCCGTGCTGGATGTGGGAAGCTCCGTTCCGATATTAGGAAGCCACTGGAGCCGTGCACTTTCAACTCGAGATTGAAAACTCATTTTTGTTGAGAACCGCTTCTTGTGTTCCGTTTGCCGTCCTTCCCCCGCACCTCCGTTTAGCGCATTGGCTACGTACGGCGCAAAAGAAGTGTGGATCCTATTATTCGCACAATAATAAAACACGTCGCCGTATGGACACAGCACCGCGTGCCATCGGTCCCAACGCGTTCTCCCCTCTGCCACATCCCTGCAGCTGCCGCACAATCGAGAAGCGGCGACCTCCAAGATCCGTTCTGACGAAGGAGGCATCACGGCGGCAACAACCTCCCCCCACTGCCGACGCGGTCGCCCGGCTTGACCACCTCCACGTGAAATTGTCGTCGTTGCTTTGCGTCTACGTCGGCGGCCGTAACAAGTCTCCCACCATGAGCTCTTAGCTCTTGCCCTGGTCGCGGGCACTCGTTGGGACCACTCAAACAGCCGTCTCGTTAACTACCCCCCTTCCACCTCTTCCATCACCGAACGCGTCCTACCTGGCACAACCCTCCCTCTGCCTCGCCGTACCCCCAAACGCTCATTCGCCAAGAAATTCTCCTCCGGACTTCTGCGTTGCTTATCCTCTCCCGTCATGACAATTCCGATCATCCGTCTCGGACAGCTGCTGCTCAAATACCACGCCGTGCCGTTTGGCAATTTGGCACGGACCGAAAATGTCTCCTTTCGTTGGCGTGGACAGCCTCGGACAAACGTGGGCGGGAGTTACGGCCTTGGAACAACGGTGAACCGCGCTGGGTATAACTCATGAAGGTTCGGTCATTGCTCTCTACGTCGGGCCTCTCACTCTGCGATTGTGGGTCCAAGTCGCCAGCCAGGGTGAACAAAGTCCTCGCATCACCACCACCACCACCACAATAGACTCCGCGCCGTCAACGGACCGAACGCGGTTTACGTTACTCGTTTTAGGACGAGTCATTGCAGCAGAGACCGCCGGGTTGGCTTCGGATGCCCTTCTGTTTGGCGTTGCTCGTGCGCCCGAGACCAGGGATCGAACCCATGCTGCGTGCGGTCAGCGTTGCAGTGCAGCTTTGTTGAGACTGCAACACGACACGGTCGCCCCCCCCTCCCCGTGTCGAAGACGCACGCACCGGCTCGCGCGTCTTTGGGGCCCTGGCCGTCTGCCGCCTGCTAATCGCATCCAAAGTCCCTGCTAAATGTGTCACGGTCAAGTTTGAAAAGGGTCCCAGCGTATTTCAAATTGCTTCAGACTTCGCATGCATTTCACGTGCATTCTCACCGACGGCTGTAATTGCCGTAATTAAGCGACATAATTACTAAAACCCACCACGTAATCATTTCTGGGTTTTTTTTCTGGGATTACGCAGCGGAGTTAAGGTACAATGATCGATTGTTGACAACGGCAAAACAGGACGCTGGGCGTCTTATGTTCGTGCGAAAGTTGGAGACGTGCACACACACACACACGCACAGGGATCAAAGAATCCCACCGCTGATAGCCGGCGTGCGCTGCCGCTGCAAGTGCCGTCCGTTGGCGAGCATCCACTCCGGTTGAAACAGCAGACAGATGGGGCCAGCACCATACGCACAACTGCCTGCTTTCATCTCCTTGGCGGCGATGGTGCCCACACCACACCAGGCACTCGCTCGAGGCGATGGTGCCACACCACACCAGGCGATGGTGCCACACCACACCAGGTGATGGTGCCACACCACACCACACCAGGTACTCACACCAGGCGATGGTGCCACACCACACCACACCAGGCACTCGTGATGTGCACGAGAAGGAATCAAAGTGAATGCAGGTTGCGAGCGTCTTGCAGCCCAATTCGCTAATCAACCACACAAATTAGACGAAGAGCCTCCGTGTAGTGACACGGATGGCTTTGGGGAAGGTGATGTTGGTTAACTCCTATATTAAGGGCGGTATGGCGCATGAGGTTGTAGTGTGGCGAGCACCATGCCTGGCCGCCTTTGTTTCCCCAGTGCTACTGATTTAGCACCACACACGGTACCTCAACTGATATCGAGTCAGCCTACAGAAGGCCCAAGACAAAATTTATGCTTGCCACCGATGTTGATCCATGCGAGAAGCGTAACACCGCCTCTCTCTACAAACCACAACCTGTATACGCATACACACAGCAACAACAACAACAATAGCCGCCATTCGCCACTAAGCAAAGGTGACATCACTACATAGCACGTGCCACTTTGAGGCTATCACGTGAAGTGTGGAAGGCCCCACTGGCGGGAGGTCACAGGATAGGCCCAGGTGTTACGGGTTAACCTCCCGAGATCACTAGCAGATGCAGCACCTGTGCCCCCCCCGCCCCCCCCCCCCACTGTTCCACAAACGTCACGCACACAGATTTCCCGTGTAGCCATTTCTGGCTGTTGTGGCAAGTGCTGTTAGCGAGCGCCTGTGAAGGCCGGGACAACACCAGGTCAACCTCGGGGAGGGCTAGAATCTGTTCAAATGAACACTCCTGAAGTAAGCTGTGGTCAGGAATCAAACAATGAGGGAACGCCTGGTTTGTAGCGCAGTGAGATAAGCACTACCCCACTGCTACACCCAACAAGGGTACACTCGCTTGCACACAAAGACAAAGATCTATCACGTAGCCTTAACAGGCTGTTTTGGGTAAGTGCTGTTCGTAAGCACCTATGAAGGCCAGCAGTGTACACGAGGGGGTGGGTGGCACCACGCCAGGCCGCATTTGTCTCCCCAGTGGCGATGTTTACACAATACACCAGGTACTCATTTGAGGCTGAGTCGACCTAGAAGAGGCCCAGGAACGGTTCGTAGAGCAGCGCGCTAACCGCGACACTACCGCTCCTGCAAACACACACACACATACGCAGACAATGTGCGCCCGCACACGCACGCACACACACACACACGCACACACGCGCCTCTCACCCTGTTCGCGCATGTAGAATGCCAGGAAGAGGTCGAGCTCCTTGACCGAGACGCCGATGTGGTGCGGCTGCACGCACAGCCCCGAGTGCTCGCACATCGGCGAGCGCACGAGCCGCTCGCCGTCCGTGCTCTCCAGCGGCACGCCGCGGAAGAGGATGACCATGACGAGGTCGAGTCGCCACACCTTGTCGGCCTGGCGCAGGCAGTCGATGCGCCGGATCTTGCCCTTCTGGTCGGGGTTGGAGAGCACGCAGCAGGGCGGCTTCTTGCCGGTGACGGTGAGCACGAAGTCCTCGCGGCACTCGGGACGGATGTCCTTGCGCAGCTTGGCGAGCAGGCGGGAGGCCCACTTCTGCTTGACGTCGCCCTTCTCGGCGAGGAGCTCTTCCTTGGCGGCGCGCTCCTCCTCGCGCGACATGCGCTTCTCGTGCTTCTTGAAGTACTTGCGCTTGCGCGCCTGCAGGTTGAACCAGATGTAGGAGAAGGCGCGCACGTGCGGCAGCAGCGCCTCGATGAACGGGTGGAACTCGTCCTGCGGTGGCGCGGGAGAGGGGAGGGGAGGAGAAGGGTGCCGGGGACGGCGAGTCAGGGCGATCGTCGCGAGGGTCGGGATGCGGCCGCGGCGATGTAGCGCCGAGCACGATGGACTTTGCAACGCGGCGGTCGCCGGTTCGATCTGCCGGCGCAGCTGTTGGAACAGCGGTCAAGGTTTCTTGAATCTCCACGCATCGGTCGCCCGAGCAGCATGAGCGGGTAACAGTGCAGTTAGTCGATCGGCAGGTCCTGTGTAGTGGGGTACAATGTGGGTACTCGTACCTCTCCCGTGACACATGGCCAGTGTGGAAGAGTAGGCCAAATACCTTCCAGAACAGCTCTCTAGAACTCTCTATATTGGAGGCACTTCTGCCAACACACAAGCATGCAATAATTACCAGGCTGCAGTTGTAGACTGTATTCTCTTTACCTTATAGCAGCCTATCACAACCCCAGAGGGGTACTGCAAGATCCGCGATGGGTACTGCAAGATCCGACCATGTCCGTCCGCTGCTCGCCGAGCTGCATTGGCTTCCAGTTGCTGAACGAATAGATAAGGTCGCGCTAATTACACACAAATTGCTCGCCACAAATGAACCACAACACCTCGCTGATCTCATCAAGGAGCATGAACCATCATCACGCGAACTCCACAGCAGCCATCCAACAAAGGCGGCGGTCACCGCATCGCGCGGCGCTTTCACATGCGCTTCTGCGGCCGTCTGGAACGCTCTTCCATCCGATATTAGGAAACCACTGGAGCTTTGCACTTTAAAATCTAAATTCAAAACTAATTTCTTTAGAACTGCTTTTCC
This sequence comes from Lethenteron reissneri, assembly GCF_015708825.2. Classification (NCBI taxonomy): domain Eukaryota; kingdom Metazoa; phylum Chordata; class Hyperoartia; order Petromyzontiformes; family Petromyzontidae; genus Lethenteron; species Lethenteron reissneri. The sequence continues at coordinate 10,019,713 of NC_083782.1, forward strand.
TTTCCCCGCACCTCCAATTAGCACGGTTGGCTACGTATGATGCGAAAGAGGTTCAACATACACACCTTTTTTTATTCGCATTTTCTGATCCACGTCACGGCCGGGAGCGTGCACCGTTTGCAAATGTGGTTAATGTGTGGATCCCGATCCACAGATGGATCGAAAATATATTTCGTAAATCTCAGGATCAATTACAATAATCACTCGAGTAAGCGTACAATAGTGGGCGTGTACAGCGCCGAGTTACGATTGCATTCAGGCAGAGGGAGCAGTACTTTAATGCCCATCCTTTCCTCAAGACACACTAAGGGGAGAGGGGACATGTGACTTCAACTATGAAAGATTTTATTTTACCAGGTAAGGCCCACTGGGCTACGTAACGGCTCCTTTTTGAGTAGCGACCTGGCTACAAGCCATAGTTCAAGATGTTGATTCTAAATGTGGAGGGAAAAACAGGAGGACCCGGGGAAAAATCCGCGAGGCAGCTGTAACATCTCGCCACCGTGGTGACCTGCAGGTCAGAGTCACGTGGTGCGCGAGGGTGTCACGTGACCCACAGATCAGTGTCACGTGGAAGGTGACACTGAGCACAAAGGATCTTGGATATTTGAATTCTAATCTATAGCCGTCCGTAATTTCCAGAGCAACGCAAATCACACGTCTAGCTTCCTCGACATCCTGGTGGGGTTCTGTTCCTGGAAGTCTGCGCGGAAAGAGAATACGCGAAAGGAGGTACAGTTAGTCCTCGACTTACGATGGAAATGCGTTACGACCTCGTCGTAAGTCGGGGACTACCTGTACCGAGTTTACGTGGGAACAAGGGGGTTAGGTTCCCGTGTCCGACTGAACATACGGGGAGAAAATGAAAATGTTTCATAACATTAGTCCTGTTATGACACACATAAATAACATCCACATGGTTATTTAAATTGCACAACCACACACATATATATAATAAAACACAAATAATACAACAGAACAGATCAACAGATTATACTGTAAATTAGGAAGTTTGATTTACCTTGGAGGATGATGACGATGATGTGACAATGATGATGCTACTTTGGCGGACATCGGTGCACTTGCCCGTGCTAAACTTTCCCAATTCACCTTCTCGCTTTTCTTGATAAATCTGTCAACTGGTGTTGGTCCATCAGCGGACGCTTGACCGCCACGAGCAAGTCTATCCAACAAACTCTTATTTTTGATCTGAAACTCATCACTGCCCTTTCTGACGCTTAAACCCCATGACCGAAATGAATGAGTAAAAACCCACCGCACACCACGAGGCACACACAATAAGCACAAAAAGGCTGTGGCACTTGAACAATAAAACCTTCACCATTGTGGAGCGGACACTGTGGCCAACAATCCACTGCTGGACTGTGCAAGTACAGTGGCCGTCCCCTCACGATGTGCCGCTGCCAAATCGCTAAGTAGGAAGGAAAAAATTAACCCGTAAAAACAAAGTTTTTCACTATAAATTATTTATATGCGTGGCGGCTAGAGTCCTCTCGTCATCTGGCTTGAGATGGCTGCCACCTATGGGTCAGATGATTGTCTGCCAGCATTAAGCGATTGGTAATTAAATATTTAATTTGTTTTCCCTAAAAAGTGTAAAATTTTGGAAAAAAAATTTCACGAACATTAATTGTCTCGCACAACGAGTCTGTGTGCAAAATGTCAGCTCGATTGGATCACGGGAAGTGGGTTAAAAAACGACCGAAATATTTGCACGGTCGTAAGCAAGCAAGCAAGCACGCAAGCAAGCAAGCGAACTTAATATAAAGGATTTAAAAAGGGGCGAAATTTAAACTGGTATACAAATACACAATCGCCAAGAGAATTCGAATTTCGCAATAGATAAATCCACGAATGAAGAGGTTTTAAGGTATTGCATGAATCTACGTTTGTTAAAGATAGAATGGTAATTATTAGCAAAATCTGATCGTGGTAATATAAAGTATGTAAAACGGTACAAAAGTCACAACGTGGGTTGTGGTCCTTAGTTATTGAGTGGCAAAGGAGGTTGCTGTATCCGTGGGCCTAGTCATGACTAGTCGAAAACTGTTAGGTGCACAAACACATTCGCTAACTTTTCATTGTACACAGAGTATAACGTTGGTTCACGATAACTGTGTGAATGGCCATTGGGGCCTAGTTAATCGCACACACTGAGTCGGGCCTAGTTGGTCGTGTACGTGTTCAAGCCTTAGCGTGGGGCCTAGCTGGACATGCATGTGCTCAGGCCTAGTCGGTCTCACGCATGGGGGAGCCTTAGCGTCAGGCCTAGCTGGACATGCATGTGCTCGGGCCTAGTTGGTCTCACGTATGGGGGAGCCTTAGCGTGGGGCCTAGTTGGTCGCGCACGTGGCGGAGCCTAAGTTGGGCCTAGTGATGCACTGCATCTGAATAAAATCAACGCGTCCCTGAGGCTCTTTCATCGTTTTTTTTGCATTTGATTTATTTACTTTTTTCAAGAATACTGTTGTGACATTTTAATGGACAACTTGTTGACCAGATTTCACGACGGTGGGCCTTAATTGCGCGTTACGTACGCAGTGCTTTGCGGAATCTCCTTGCATGAATAAAGTAGCTTTCCTCGTACAAACAAAAACATGCTTGGGCACTAGCAGGTTAAATCGGAGTTCTTTTTTTTGTCACACAGCTTTCTGGTGGGTTGCAGAACCCGTTGAGATCCACCAACATTGATCACGTCGCTTGGTGGACTGACGCCCACTGTTCTAAACAGATCAGATATACAGCACTGCGGTGCTCTTCACGATCACGTTCGGTTTCCCAAAGAGCCGGTCAAGTGGCCCAGCGGTGGCGTGTTTTTGCCGCTTGCTCCAGAGGCTCGCGGTTTGAATCCCGTGGTGGCCGCCCCGATTAATCCTGCCGGTATGTTAACCGGTAAAATGGCTACGTACGGCGTGAAAGAAGTTCAACGAACACAATTTCAAAAATATGCGTCGCCTGATATACAGTGGACGTTCCAAGATCCCGTGAAGTCATTCTGCAATAGTAGACCATCACTGGCCACATTTGTCAAATTTGGAAGAAATAAATTTCCTGCAAACGACTGAAGTGGAAGACGGACAGCGATATCAGTGGCCCTGACCAAGCAAACTTGGCAGGACCCTACTGAAAAGTCATCGTCAGGCTGAGTGACACTTACGTGGGTAAACAAGCATTGTTGTAACAATAATTAGGTATATATATAAAATGTGCCATATTTTTCTGTAATTTAAATGTCTCGCCAAACAAAGTGCGTCACGATTGATTTCAGTTGGTAAAATAGTTTTACGTAAAAATGTACTTTCTTTTTCTCATCTTGACCAAAACCTCCTCAATCCAATGAACAACTGCACATTTGCAAAAATCTGAGATTCCAAAATACTTTTCCATTCACGTTTCTACCTTTTATTGTTAAGACTTCACTTAAAAATTCTTTATTAATGTTCCTGATTTATGACTCACACGGTGGTGGAGGAAAGAGACACGTTCATGTCGAATGAAGCCAAAGACCCTTTCCAAATGAGCTGCAGCATTGGGCATTCCACATCGGTAAAGATGTTTAGGAACAGAGCAGCTGGATGTTTCCTCGAGTCCGAGCCAATTTTGCAAACGGATTGAAACCGGTGTTGTTCCAAGCAGCCAACTATGTTGTTGGTAAGCGTGTATTTGTGATGGGCTAGACTCAACGGAGAGCGCGATAACAAACGTTCGGGCTTGCCGAGATATTAAATATCGATGCCGATGACTGTACCCCCATCATTGCAGTATCACAGCACAGGAGAGGATGTTACACCACCACTACACGAAGCTACCCCCCCCCCCCAGCAGGCAGAAATGATGCTCATGGCGCCATTTTGTAGAATTTTTTTTGTTTTTGCAAAAACCGATCGTAATAAAAATGCCAATTCCATGAAGTTCGGTGCCCAGGGCAATCGTGGGAATGTCCTAGACGGTTCCGTGCAACTCTCGCCCATCGATCAAAAGTTTGGAGAGAAAAAAGTACTTTCATTCATTTCCTCAGCATTGTGGCAGGCTACGGTGTTGTACAGCGTCTTAAGGCTCCCGTCGCAACGCCGTCTTCGTAAGAGTCGCCTTTGTTTGGTTGTGCGAGCTTCAGGCATTTCCATAAACACGTAACAACTTGCATTTCATAACGCCCTGGAGCACACGCAGATGCGACACAGATATGTAACACGCACACACGCGCACAAAGCACTGCACAAACCATGCGAGCTTACAGTATGCGTAATGAATACTGTGTAATGTGTACGCTAATGGCCGGGATATACTGTACTCTAGCTCGGCTCACAAAGCTCACAGTCACGAGATTGTGAATTCATATTCCGGCCAGGATTGATTCACCTGATTATCATCGTCGTGATCCCCCCCCAACCCCTCCCCGGCAGGGATTTAGCAAGCACCGATGCACAGCGAGTTGATGGGCAGTCGACGCATGTTGTCGTGCCATGAATATACGGGTTCCACCATAGGAACGTGGAATTTCCAACTTGTGTCTCAGAACCACCACGTGGGACACGACCCGAGACTCGTCGCGAGCTTACAACCGCGTCGTTCAGACGTCTTGACTTTACTGCAGTCATACTTTTGACATACGACGCCAGTTCACAAAGCGGACGATTTTCTGCAAAGGTTTGGGGTCTCGAACGGCACTTTACCAGCACACAGTCGGGGTTTGATCTGACGCCGTCCAGAGGTTTCAAACAAACCGATTTTTTTCTGTTTCAAAAACTCACAGTTCCTGCAATTTATACCAGGAAATATAATTTAATTCTTATCGCAGGGCCCCGTGGTAAGCAAAAGTTGTGTCTACAACTCCTATCCACCCTACCTCTCCCTCTGTAGCTGTGAAGAGCCATTCCCCTAATTATTGCCTGCTCTACACTTATTCTTTTTATGGCCACAGTGTCATTGATAAATGTGCCGAGTGTGTTTATTTTATTATTTGTACTTTTTGCACAACTGCCAACGAAGTTATCACCGAATAAATGTGCTTCAGCTCTGCAATACATTCTCGGCCAGTATTTTCAATTTCGGGAGAGAAAAAAATTACAGGACTTTTTTTAGTTCCAGTTCTCCCCTGCTTGTATTTGTCGGTCAAACCATATTTTCGTCAACGCTTACATTTTCACATATTACAGCACATACCCCCCCACCCACCACGTTGCACTACTGGCTCAATGCCACACCGCCAAAACTATTTTCAACAAAACCATGTCCAGGAACTCCTACGGAAAGCAGAGCCCACGTTGCAACATTACATAATGGCTCGGTGACGTGCCATCGCAAATTCCCTGAGCTGCCACCCTCCCAAACGACGATGTGCGGCTCCACGCGGGATTTCGCGACGTATCACCAGACCCCGCCGAAAGATGTTGCGATCCGCCGCGTCCGTCTGCCGTGTTTTTTGTTGTTGACAAAATGTATTCTGGCTGAGCTGCTGGACATTAACGAAAGTGTTAATCATCGATGGCCGGACAGGAATTTTAAATACAGGAGAACCCAAATCCACGGCCCTATTACCTACAACTCATATTGTCCGTGACAGATGTATGGTCTGCGAAAACTCCTATTATCCACGTCCACATTTCTTGCTTTCATCCGCAGTTATCCGCGATTTTATCCACAATGCACAGCAAAGCGGTTATCTAATACTCACAACTTTTCCGTGGATAACAATTTCATCCCATTATCCGGGGAATTATCCACATCATTTTATCCCACAGTTAAGAGGAGTACAATTGCAGATAGCCCTGCGGATAATAAGATCCACGGTATTAGTCCCACACATCATCGTAAAGAACAGGGGTTCTGTATAACAAACTGATGAAAAGTAAACACAAACTTATTGGACAAAGTCAAGGAATGAAGACTGCTGTCGATTCGAACACGCTACAAGAATGAGCTCAGACGGAATCTCGTACCTGGCGATGCTGCACTTGGAAGAGGATAATATAGGAATATGGGAAAGAATAGATGCAGGGGTAAAATACCTTTAAAGATAAAGTATTGAGATTGAACAAAAGCGGTGATGCTGGCTTCAACAAAGAAGAACCACAGCGGAAATTAATTCAGCCCAATCGTCGCTAATGAGCTGACGGAAGCGGCAGATGATGACTGATGGCCAAGCTGGGACTTATCAAAGTAACATGTTTTAGAACTCACGTCCAGCCAAAAGTGTATCCCTACGCACGTACGGCGCGAAAGAAGTTCAACGTACATACGTGCAAATGAGTACTGGGAGATGCTTTTCTCCTTTGATTGCCCAATGGAACAGTGGTGGAGACTCCACATCCCTTTTTGCCAGGACACAAATCTCTCCACGTGACAACCGCTATTGATGTCCTCGCACAGAACGGTGCAGCCTCACCAGATGGTGATCATTTCACAGACTCCACAGGGATAACGGCGGTGGTGGTTGTGATGATGATGATGATCGTGGCGCAAAGTTGAACCCATCGCACCATCTCATGATTTAGAGGCCTGCTGCTCCACCAATCTGAGCTGCAGCCCAAGATACACAAATACACACCGCTGCACAACGGCCATCGCTAGTTTATGTGAATTCAGTACAGTACTGTACACGATAGCACAACACACACACACGACGCAACAGGAGGGTCACTCTTCATCAGCTCAGCAGACTGGAACGTAGTACAGCGCTGCAGTGATGGTATAATGCTCTTATTTACACCAAGAAAGCCTCACTAAAGTCATTGGAACCTCATTTGCCAGTAAAAAATATGATAATTGGTTTTTTACCCTTCTATCTGGCAACAAAACTGACACCTTTTTTACAAGGAGTCATGTTTGCATAGACCACAATACCTGCAGTCATTATGCAAACAAAAAACATAACTATGATAATGTATGCACTGTCCTTGAAGTTGATTGGTCCACACCCGAGACAGCTTTCCTTAGAGCCTAGTCTCACTAAAGTCTTCAAGACTTTTTCAGAAGAGTCCTAAATTTGGATACTTGGTGTATTGAATGAACGAGCGTTCGGTTTTGCTTCGGAGGAAACTGGAGAACCCGGAGAAAATAGCGGCATACGAGTGATGTGCGCTTGGCGTGCCGCACAGATAGATTCAGGAATCCGCTGATGTTTTGCTCTTTTGCTGGCCGCATCATCACAGCTCGAACCGAGGGCTACCTGGTTGGTGTCCCTGTGCGGTCTCGCATTCCAAGCGAGTCCAGCAGGCTCAACATGATGCTTAGCTTCAGATGCGCTCGAGGCAATTCGGTGTTACAGTAAGTCACGGGAGTCGTGTGGAATCGTTTAAAATGCAAGGACCGAACCGATAACCAAATTAATTGGTTCATGCTGCGGTGGCAATGGTGAGTTTAATGCGAAGTGGCTTTCGCGACCAATATTAATCCATAACAGGTTTTTTGGGAAGATCGCGTAAATATAAATGTGTCGTTAAACCCGCCACCACCCGACGCAGCCAACTAGTGAGGGTTGTCACGTAAACAGAACGTGGCCAACTCGTTACTAGTACAGCACACCGGGCTGTGTCGGGTGGTGGAGGGTTTAACGACACATTTATATTTTTTGATTTAAAGCTTTCGTGACTGCAGGGATTCATATTCTTGGTTCTTTCGGTAAAGTCACGTGGAAGGGAAATGATAAAATAATAAAAATATAAAACAATAACTATTCTCACGACGTTTCGACTGCAACACAAGCAATCATCATCAGGTGTGACATCCACAGCAAGAATTTGAAAAACCGACACTTTTTTCCAATTTTCTTGCTGTGGATTTGACACCTGATGATGATTGCTTGTGTTGCAATCGAAACGTCGTGATAATTTTATTGTTTTATATTTGTATTATTTTATTATTTCCTTTCTACGTGACTTTACCGAAAGAACCAAGAATACGACACATTTATAGTGACGCGATCTAACCCAAAACAAACGTATGTCAGTGGTGCACAAGCACAATTAATAAATACATATCCCCAACATTAATCAATAACACTGTGGCATTTTAATAAAAGCTTTTGAGAGGTGACGTTTCATGCAGTGGCCCTTTTTCATAGCACAGCAATCGGCCACACAGTAATTGAATATATGAGCAAATCTTTAATCAAAGCTTCCGTGACTGCAGGAATTCATATTCTTTGGGTCTTTCGGTAAAACCACGTAGACAGAAAAAATAACAAAAAATATCGACGTTTCAATCGCAACACAAGCGGTCGTCTTCAGGAAAAAAGCCTTTTGTTATTTTTTCTGTCAACGTGGCTTTACCGAAAGACCCAAAAAAGATGAATATATGAGTGTCCATGATTACAATGGTCCTTATTCCTAGTGCATGGCCATTGTGTCGCCTTCATCACGTGCTATGAAGAAGGGCAATTGCCCGAAACGTTGCCCTTCACCTACATTTTCTTTTGTTCCCCTTTAAAGTCACAGCGTTATTGACGAAAGCGTCGAGTTATTTTCTTTTGCTGATGACCAGTTACTACTTCAGCCCACCGGTGTGTTGGAGAGTAAATCTACAACATTTACCATTTGAGTACCGTAACATTTCGCTGGTAATTACATCAACCAGCATCATCGGGCGATTTGCCAGAACACACCGGTGGGCTGAAGTAGTAAACTAAATGGCGTTTTTTTTACGTGGCAAATCCCTTACTAATTGGCCGTGTCGGGTGGTGGAGGGTTACGACACATTTATACATACGCGATCTAACCCAAAAACCTTTACTATGAAGAATATTGGTCGCGAAAGCCTCCGTGTTAAACTGACCCATCTTATGTCTAGCACGGGAGCTGTAGCGTTGACTCGCAACGCATCGCACGCAACTACTCGCTCGCTCCCGAAAAGAGAGAGAGACCGGGCTCGGAGACGCGTGGAACCACAGGCAAACCGGGAAACGATTCATTGTTCCACTCATCTAAAGAGCCTCGGCACCACACTCGACCAGAATGTGTCGTTTAATCACCGCGCACACAACATAGTCAGGACCTGCAATTTTCACGTCGGGGCTCGGCAACGCATTCGACCACGAGTGAGTCGAGACATAGCCAACACTGTGGCGGGTAGCACGAAATCGACAAGGCTCGATTATTGCAACTCGCTACTCTACGGGAAGTCTGGAAAAAACATTTCCAAGCTGCAGCGTGTACAAAAAATTAATTTGGCACGCACCGTGACGACGGGTACTGCGAGATCCGAATGTGTCCGTCCAGTGCTCGCTCAGCTGCATTGGATTTCGGTTTGCCGAACGAATACATTACGAGGCTGCACTCATTACACACAAAGTGCTTGCCACAAATGAACCACGATAATCTTGCTGATCTCGTCAAAGAAGGAGCATAAACACGACGCGATCTCTAGTCATCCTCGCAGTGTCTGTTAGCTAACCATCAAACAAAGACGTTCACTGCATCGCGCGCTTTCAAATGCGCTTCTGCGGCCGTCTGGAACGCTCTTCCTTTAGACATTAAGAAGCCACTGCAGCTATGCACTTTTAAATTATCTACATTGACAAACTCATTTCTTTAGAACTGCTCGTTGTGTTTAGTTTGTTGTCCTTCCCCCGCACCTCCAATTAGCACGGTTGGCTACGTACGGTGCGAAAGAAGTTCAACACACATGCATTGGCAGGCAGCCTGTGAGCCGGTACCGAAATCTCCCCCCAAGCTCTGCGATCCTCTACATAAGAAGACATTATCGGCCAACTGATGGGTGTTTTGCGTGTGCTAGGAAACCGGAGCACCCGGAGAGACGCCACGCGTGCAAGGGGACACCACTCTACCCCACACAGACGTCACAAGTGGAGTCCACATCGATCTCGACCTACATCGATGCCAGCGGCAAGGGACATTCACAACGTTTGTGTGATCCACCGAACCTGGCCCCCACAGATACGGATTACAGGCATGCCCCAACAGAGGATACCCATTCCCGTGGTATTCCTCCTCTCTTAGGGCTACATTTCCGTTGCTGGGCATGTGCTTGTCACCCTGACCCATATTCCAGCCACAATGGAGCCCTGCCCGAGGCACACGTATGTCACGGCCAGTAAACGTAACGTCTCCCATTTCCACTCGTCCCCCAATCCGCGTGATGAGTGTAATTCTGAGCGAGCTTCCATCATCACAGCAGACGAGCAACGCTGACCCAACGTTTCGCGTCTGCTGGGATCGTTCTCTGTGAACTTTTCAGATTTTTTTTTGTTCCAGTTTTTTTATTCATCAACTGTCCATATATTTGATGGGACCACGGTCATAGATGGTGGCATGCTCTAAATTACAACGTTATCTTCGTGCACACAAGTCCAGCGTGCTATTTTTCAACAAGCTACGGCTATACTACGAGAGAAGATAATAAATTAGGTTCGATTCCCAGTCGGGGTGAGCGAAACTTTGAGATACTGCATGCGCCAGACACTCCTCGAAGGTAAAATGGTCGTACAGAACATTTTCTATGCTGGTGGGGTAAAGAGTGGGTAACCTTCACACCTTACAATCTGTGCCACTTCAGCGATTTTCTTGCTGTGGTTGTCACCAGCTGATGACGGACGCTTGTGTTGCGCCCGAAACGTCGTGATTTAAATTTCTGAATTTTATTTTTTTATTTTTTTTACCTATGTGACTTTACCGAAAGAACCAAGAACATGGATCCTTGCAGTCACGAAAACTTCAAATCTAGAAGGAACTTTACAATCTGTTCCACAGAAATTATGCCCTTTCAGTATTTAATACCCAACCACATTGGGCGACTCACCCACGGCAAACATAGATGATCACACAGCCACATTTAACGGAGCATCAACTGCAACGTAGTAAACAGCATAAGCTTAACACTGCGGACATAAAGCCGTCTTTAACAAACAAAACTCTTCATCTGCGGCACATATCTGGCCCGCATTTCCCCACGCAGCGCACAGCGTGCAAGTACGAATTTTTACAACTCCAGTTTGGATTTATACGACATCAGCAACATGCAAAAAAGTTAAAAACTCAACGCATTCGCCAATAACAGCGTGCGGAGTTTAAAAAATATATATATACAACTGGCGACATGACGGGCAATGTCCCCTCTGCAAAGCGCGTGGTGAAAAAGAGGCATTCGTGAATGTCTTCGCTATGAAGAAGAGCCATTGCCTGAAACGTTTGCTGTCACCTAATTGTTGTTGTTGTTAACTGTGCTTGTGCATCACTGCCAACATAGCAGCAGCAGCAGCAAGCGGCCAGACAACAATACGTACAATAGCGGTGTTGTCGCACGACAACTGGTAATCCAGTAACCGTTCTCGGAATCGATTACCGGTTCAAAGATACAGTTCATGAGCCGCAAATCACCTCCGTCGGGAATGCACCGATTGGCACGGCGGCACCTCCGTTTAGCAGGGTTAGCTACGTACGGTGCAAAAGAAGTCCAACGTACAGCACACAATCATGATGATAATTCTGCACCTCCGATTAGCACGGTTAGCTACGTACGGTGCGAAATAAGTTAAACGTACACACGTACACGTCGTCACCGCGTGGTGCATTTGTCTTCGTTTCTCAGTTTAACGGTAAAAGGCGCAGCCCTGCAATTGCTCGCTTGCATCACTGCTGGCGGAAGAGCCTCCACTCGTGGGAATTATAATAGGGGGTGTTTGGTCTACTCTACCACGCTGACTGAACGTCTGGGTCGAAGGTGGCGTGTACGTATAGATGTATGTCAAACTTCTTTCGCACCGTACGTAACCAACCAAAAGCTCGCTTCACTCTGCTGTCGGGGTACGTAACTGCCTCCCTGAACACATTGTCGGCGAGATCACCGATTCTGGTCTTCAGGCCTTCAAACGCCGAGCTCACACAAGGAGCATCTCCTAACCTCACCACACGCCTTGTAGGAACCGAGTCTTTGAGCTGCAGCGGACCAAGGGCTATGCCGATCAGATGTACTGATGTGTGACATGGCTATTGTTCACAATTGCACCCAAATAAAACTAAAACCCGTGCTAGTCGGAGCTGCGGGATGCCCGCCGCACTGAACTCCTCCGCACACGACCTGCCGATCGGCTGACCGCCGTGCACCCAATTACACGGCTGGGTGGACGGGAGGCCGTGTGGGGGATTTAAAAGAAGACAACCAACTTGCACCATCGTCTACAGCCGTCGTGCCGGAGGAGATGGAATCGAACCGGCGACCCTTGGATTGCAGGTCCAGAACGCGAACCGTTAACCCCAGTGCGGGAAGCTCCCTTCACTTGTCGTTCTCAAATGTAAACTCGCGGCGGTCATCGCTGTGGACGTGAGTACGCGCGCAGGAATCCGGTAACCGGGTTGTTTTTCAAATCGGTTTGCGGCAATGCAAAAAAATCCGATTTGAGCAACGCCAATTAGCGGAGCGCGTGAACGCCACCGCCGTGTCGATCTCCACTCAAGCGTCCTCGCGAAGAGCGTGCAAGCCACGTCAGAGCACAGCAGCGTGCGACACCTTGGAGCTGCGTAGCCAACCTGGCACAGCCGGCACACGTAGACGGAGCCTAACGTGAAGCACACCTCACACGGACAACACACAGCATCAACGCAGCCAGGTCGTATCACTTATACAAAGCGGCGCACGGTTGTCCACTAGGACAGCTGACGGTGTATATCGAGCAGTGCACCTCGTACACAGCCGGCACATCCAGGACAGCGAACGGCGTGCAGCACACACAGCCAGCGCGTAGCATATGGGCCACGCGCACCGCACACAGCACACAGCACAAAGTAACGCGAAGTAAATAGTCTACAGCATATAGACAGGCCATCGAGCATTGCCAATACATATCACTTGCTTAGCATATATTACACAATAAGCACCTTGTTTGCACGTTCTACTTCATAGCACATAAATAGCACACTACCAGTAAAAGCGTACTGTGCTAACCAATGCACTTTATGTAGAGGAATTACATGTACACAGCCAATGTACTTAACATAACTTATAACACACAGCACGTGCCATGCCTATGTAGCGTACAATGCACACACAGCCTGTGCGGAAACATAAACTCGACATAGCAAACACAACACAGACGGGCGAGCACAGGTAGTAGTGCACGCCACACCTCTACATAAACATATATACATCTACATGAATCTATACATAATCAATCATGATTAATCGTGATCAATCATAATCAATCATGATCTATCCGCCGCTGTCATCTCTCGCAATCCTGCGATGTGAACAAATCCAACTGGCACCGACGCCACGCCACCTGATTTCATCGCTCCATCTCATTCCGACGGATGTGTTCTCTCTATCACTCTCCTCTATGCCGTTCCCTGCCACTCACCGCTCGCCCGAGTAACCTTCTCGAATCCACGCGTTCCTCTTCATACTCTTAGTTCTTTCGGTAAAGTCACGTAGGTAAAAAATGAAATAAAAATTAATAAAATAAAATAAAAATGGGATTTTTATTTTATTAATTTTGATTTCATTTTTTTATGTGATTAAAATTTTTTTACATTAATTTTTATTTCATTTTTTACCTACGCGACTTTACCGAAATAACTAAGAGTATGAATCCTTGCAGTCACGAAAGCTTCAAATCTAGAATTTCCTCTTCATCTCAGCGAAATTCCAAAGCGTGCATCCCTACACGCAGTACCTGCACGGCACTTGTCCATGTGCGCACGTTTGTTCGGCTGCTGTTCCATCTTCCTTGTTATCCATATCTCAGTATTTCTGACCAGTGTCCCGTAGAAAGGTGGACCGCATCGATTTAAACTCGTTAATCTTTAGGCACAAAGCTGCGTTGCTTTTCAAGATCAAGTTAAGTTATTCCGTCAGGAACTCCGTCTGCCTCTGTGCCCAGTAAACACATGACAATATTGGGCCACAACGCTGGTTGGGAACCATTGGAACAACGGTGGCCCAACGCTCCATGTTCAAGAGGTAGTCCATCACATTGATGCCAGTCTGCTTTTAATAGCACTCGCACAGAAACCCATCAACTCAAAGAGACCCATAAACTCAAACAGAGATCCGTACACTCCTACCTAAACCCATACACTCACAGAGACCCATAAATTCACGCAGAGATCCATATACACTCGTACATAGACCCATACACTCACAGAAACCTATCAACTCACACAGACCCATACACTCACACACAGACTCATATACACTGGCACATACACCCATACACTCACAGAGACCCATCAACTCACACAGAGATCCGTACACTCGTACATAAACCTATACACTCAGAGACCCATACACTCACACAGAGACTCATATACACTGGCACAGACACACGTGTATATAAATGGTTGTGTTTTCAATATAATGACGCTTTAATTGTTTAGCAACTTTGCTGGAAATTCCCTCTATTTTTTAAAATAAAGTTTTTTTGTGGTATACGCTTCACGTATACATCGCGATGGATGCGTACAGTGTATCTGTAGACTCTAAGATTGCATGCAGGAAGCAGGGGCGTGCAGATTAAAAGGGGAAGTCTGTGAAGCCACGTGGCACGCTTTTGCCAAACTTATTGGCGCAGCGGCATGAAAAAACATTTTTTCCCAAAACTGGATGGGCGAAATAAATTGAGAAGACCTCCAATCACCCGAGATTTGGCTTGTGACAACGGTGATGAACCAGCTACTCCTGTAACCTCATCAAAAGTCGGGCTCGGGATACATCATGGGAGGTTAAAAAGCCAAAGAGGTCACATACAGCAAATTGGCGAAAAAAGCGGAGTTCGACTGTCTTGGTGGAACACAAACCCGGCATGCGACAGCGGAGAGAGCGATGTTGTTCATAATGAATCTAACCCATGGGTGATATTGGTCGCGAAAGCCTACGTGTTCATCAGAGTGATGAAGTGTGAACCTGAGCAAGCGAATTGAAGGCTGTCCTGGCAGCGGTGATAGACAATAAATTGGTGGACTCTGGCAGGTTGGGACTCGGTAAAGGTTTGCCCAGCGTTGGCATGCGGTTGAAATCGTTGGATCGACGTTTGCCAAACGTTCCCACGTGGTAGGGAACGTTGGATCAACGTTGGTCCCGACATTCAATGTTTACCGGGGAGTTGCATAGGAAAAGTACAACTTGATTGTGAAAAGTAGCAAACCAATGTTCACAAGGAAGAAGTTGTTTATTGAGCCCATTCCGCTACTACTACTACCTGCTATGGAATGTTTCAGAAACATGGGACATCTACAAAAATATAACACAAAATAAAACTTTACAATTTTTCATTTTACTAGGTATGGCTCCACTGAGCTGTATAGCTCTTTTTCAAAAGTGACCTGGCCACAAATGATAGCTCAACAAAGTGGCTTATCATAGCAGCCAAATACCCTAAACGCGTGATGTTGAGT
This sequence comes from Lethenteron reissneri, assembly GCF_015708825.2. NCBI lineage: Eukaryota > Metazoa > Chordata > Hyperoartia > Petromyzontiformes > Petromyzontidae > Lethenteron > Lethenteron reissneri. The sequence continues at coordinate 10,035,078 of NC_083782.1, forward strand.
CTAAATCTGGAGGGAAAACCCATGGCTAACGATGACGATACTGTAAAGGTATCGTTGTAGGCGAACTGCAGTGAATGCATAGCATGCTGAACAACTGTATGTGGACATTCTGTGGATATATTCTGCTCCTCTTCATACTCTGTATAGCCAGCATGTTGAACTTCACAGCACGCAGCAGTTTAACAACTTCACTACACACAGCACACAGTTCACACTACACACACAGCACACAGTTCACACTACACACAGCACACACAGTTCACACTACACACAGCACACACACAGTTCACACTACACACAGCACACACAGTTCACACTACACACAGCACACACACAGTTCACACTACACACAGCACACACACACACTACACACACACAGTTCACACTACACACAGCACACACACAGTTCACACTACACACAGCACACACAGTTCACACTACACACACACACACATGGTTAACACTACACACACACACAGTTAACACTACACACAGCACACACAGTTCACACTACACAGCACACACACAGTTCACACTACACACAGCACACACACAGTTCACACTACACACAGCACACACAGTTAACACTACACACAGCACACACACAGTTCACACTACACACAGCACACACAGTTCACACTACACACAGCACACACAGTTCACACTACACAGCACACACACAGTTCACACTACACACAGCACACACACAGTTCACACAACACACACACACACAGTTAACACTACACACACACACACAGTTAACACTACACAGCACACACACAGTTCACACTACACACAGCACACACACAGTTCACACTACACACAGCACACACACAGTTCACACTACACACACACACACAGTTCACACTACACAGCACACACACAGTTCACACTACACACAGCACACACACAGTTCACACTACACACAGCACACACACAGTTCACACTACACACACACACACACAGTTCACACTACACACAGCACACACACAGTTCACACTACACACAGCACACACACAGTTAACACTACACACAGCACACACACAGTTCACACTACACACAGCACACACAGTTCACACTACACACAGCACACACAGTTCACACTACACACAGCACACACAGTTCACACTACACACACAGTTAACACTACACACACAGCCACTATACACTGTAGCTATAACACACACAGCCACTGTATACTGTAGCTATAACACACACAGCTACTATATACTGTAGCTATAACACACACAGCCACTGTATACTGTAGCTATAACACACACAGCTACTATACACTGTAGCTATAACACACACAGCCACTATACACTGTAGCTATAACACACACAGCTACTATATACTGTAGCTATAACACACACAGCCACTATACACTGTAGCTATAACACACACAGCTACTATACACTGTAGCTATAACACACACAGCTACTATACACTGTAGCTATAACACACACAGCTACTATATACTGTAGCTATAACACACACAGCCACTGTATACTGTAGCTATAACACACACAGCTACTATATACTGTAGCTATAACACACACAGCCACTATATACTGTAGCTATAACACACACAGCCACTATACACTGTAGCTATAACACACGCAGCCACTACACACTGTAGCTATAACACACACAGCTAATATATACTGTAGCTATAAACACACACAGCCACTATACACTGTAGCTATAACACACACAGCCACTACACACTGTAGCTATAACACACACAGCCACTATACACTGTAGCTATAACACACACAGCTACTATATACTGTAGCTATAACACGCACAGCTACTATATACTGTAGCTATAACACACACAGCTACTATACACTGTAGCTATAACACACACAGCCACTATACACTGTAGCTATAACACACACAGCCACTATACACTGTAGCTATAACACACACAGCTACTATACACTGTAGCTATAACACACACAGTCACTATACACTGTAGCTATAACACACACAGCTACTATATACTGTAGCTATAACACACACAGCCACTGTATACTGTAGCTATAACACACACAGCTACTATACACTGTAGCTATAACACACACAGCCACTGTACACTGTAGCTATAACACACAGCTACTATACACTGTAGCTATAACACACACAGCTACTATACACTGTAGCTATAACACACACATTCACTATACACTGTAACTATAACACACACAGCTACTACACACTGTAGCTATAACACACACAGTCATTACACACTGTAGCTATAACACACACAGCCAGAACAAATGAAACGCACTAAACAGTGTGTATATATAGCACGCAGCCGGTAACTAGATCTGAATGTGACACAGCTAACAACAGCACCACATAGCCAGGATACTGAACATAGCAGCACACAGAGCAACATAGTATAACACACGTAGCTGGTACACGGGGACTAACACAGGATAGCTAACAGCACTGGCTCGTGGACACAGCTGATCAATGTGAACTAGAGATGTGGACACAATACTACAACACGTCATGTAGTTAACCACATAGCCAGCACCCAACAATACATAGCTAGAGAATACAGCTGAACGTGTCGTGTAACACTGTAAAGTTAACACCCAGCATCAACACACGGGGCAGCTATCAAAGTACAATATAAATAGCCTGTGTATAGCCATAGTATTAACAGGGCATAGCTGACACACACACAGCACATTATACATTATCTACAGCCAGTCGTAAACATGATTAAGGCATGGAATTTATATCTGACACAGCACAGAATACGCAATCCAGTCTAGACATACTGCTGCTATACATAGCACACCGCCTGCAGTCACATCACCAACACACGGCATAGCTGACACACACACACTACACATAATACACAGCCAGTGTACACACATCACCAACACATGGCATAGCTGACACACACACACAGCACACAATACATAGCCTGTGTACACACATCACCAACACATGGCATAGCTGACACACACACACAGCACACACTACACACAGCTTGTGTACAGACATCACCAACACATGGCATAGCTGACACACACACAGCACACTACACACAATACATAGCCTGTGTACACACATCACCAACACATGGCATAGCTGACACACACACACAGCACACACTACACACAGCCTGTGTACACACATCACCAACACATGGCATAGCTATCACACACACACACACTACACACAATACATAGCCTGTGTACACACATCACCAACACATGGCATAGCTGACACACACACACAGCACACACTACACACAGCCTGTGTACACACATCACCAACACATGGCATAGCTGACACACACACACTACACATAATACATAGCCTGTGTACACACATCACCAACACATGGCATAGCTGACACACACACACACAGCACACACTACACACAGCCTGTGTACACACATCACCAACACATGGCATAGCTGACACACACACAGCACACTACACACAATACATAGCCTGTGTACACACATCACCAACACATGGCATAGCTGACACACACACACAGCACACACTACACACAGCCTGTGTACACACATCACCAACACATGGCATAGCTATCACACACACACACTACACACAATACATAGCCTGTGTACACACATCACCAACACATGGCATAGCTGACACACACACACAGCACACACTACACACAGCCTGTGTACACACATCACCAACACATGGCATAGCTGACACACACACTACACATAATACATAGCCTGTGTACACACATCACCAACACATGGCATAGCTGACACACACACACAGCACACACTACACACAGCCTGTGTACACACACACACTACACACACACAGCACGTGTACACACACACAGCACACTACACACAGCCAGTGTACACACACACACACAGCACACTACACACAGCCTGTGCACACACACACACTACACACACACAGCACACTACACACAGCCAGTGTACACACACACACAGCACACTACACACAGCCTGTGCACACACACACACTACACACACACACAGCACGTGTACACACACACACAGCCCGTGTACACACACACAGCACGTACCATAGCCGTGTAGTTAGTCCTGGGGAACAGCTTGCGCCCTTGACTTCATTTAGTCTCCCGTGACAGCTGGCAAGTTGCGTGCAACTTTATAAACATGCGTCGTGTGCGAGTGTTGTTACACACACGTGTGTGTGTGTGTGCTGTTACACACGTGTGTGTGCTGTTACACACGTGTGTGTGCTGTGACACGTGTGTGCTGCTGTGACACACGTGTGTGCTGCTGTGACACGTGTGTGTGCTGCTGTTACACGTGCTGTGTCATGTATGTAGTAGCCCACGACGCGTGTCAGTGTGTGTGTTAGCTACGACTACACGTGTGTGTCATGTATGTGGTAGCCCACGTTGTGTGTCAGCGTGCAGCAGTGGCCCATCACGACGTGAGCAGCAGCAGCAGCAGTGGTCTCAGTGTCTGTGTGTCTCTGTGGCTGTCTGTGTGTGACTGTGTGTGTCTCTGTGTCTGTGGCTGACTGTGTGTGTCTCTGTGTGTGTGGCACTGGGGGGGTGGGGGCCCTGCCAGAGACGATCCCCAAATGCTGTCGAAGCCGAGGCCGACGCCACGCCCCCCTCCACTCTCTCTCTCTCTCATACACTCCCCCCCACACTCTCACACACACACTCCCCCCCACACTCTCTCATACACACTCTCTATCACACACACACTCTCTCACACACTCTCACACACACTCTCTCCCCTCTCTATCCCCTTTCCCCCACACTCTCTCCCCCCCACACACTCTCCCCCACACTCTCTATCATACACACACTCTCGTACACTCCCCCACACACTCTCTCTATCATACACACACTCTCTCTCCCCACTCTCTCCCCTCTCTCTCACACTCTCTCTCTATCCCCTCTCCATCCCCCCCCCACGCTCTCTATCATACACTCTCTCCCCTCTATCTCCCCCCTCTCTCTCTCATACACTCCCCCACACTCTCTCTCTATCACACTCTCTCACACTCTCTCTCCCCTCTCCACCCCCACTCCCCACGCTCTCCCCACGTGTCTCTCTCTCTGTGTGTCCGTGTCCCGCTGCTCGCTAACAGCACTTGCCCCAGCAGTCTGTCAGGGCTACACGGGGGATCTTTGTCTTTGTTTCGGTGGAGCGGTGGCGCAGTGGTTGCCGCACTGCGGCGCCGCTACGGACCTCGGGCAGCAGCCCTCCCCCTAGGTCGACTCGGCCTCAAACGAGTATCCGATGCGGCGTCTAAAACATCGTCACTGTGGTGCTGGCCACCCACCCCCCTCGTGTGTCGTGCCGGCCTCAATTGGTGCTCGTTGACAGCTCTTGGCCCAACAGTCTGTGAAGGCTACACGGGGGATCTTTGCCTTTGTGTACCTTGTGTGTACAGTACCTAGTGTGTATGTACAGTACCTAGTGTGTGTACAGTATTTGTACAGTACATTGTGTGTACAGTACCTTGTGTATGTACAGTACCTTGTGTGTGTATAGCACCTAGTGTGTGTACAGTACCTTGTGTGTGTACAGTACCTTGTGTATGTACAGTATCTTGTGTGTGTCACACACCCTGTGTCTCTCACCCTGTGTGTGTCTCACTTTGTGTGTGTCTCACACCCTGTGTGTGTGTGTGTCACCCTGTGTGTGTCTCACTCTGTGTGTGTCTCACTGTGTGTGGCTCTCACCCTGTGTGTCTCACTCTGTGTGTGTGTCTCACACCCTGTGTGTGTGTGTGTCACCCTGTGTGTGTGTGTGTCACCCTGTGTGTGTCTCACTGTGTGTGTGTCTCACTCTGTGTGTCTCACTGTGTGTGTCTCTCACCCTGTGTGTGTGTCTTTCACCCTGTGTGTGACTCACTGTGTGTCTCTCACCCTGTGTGTGTGTGTCACCCTGTGTGTGTGTCTCTCACCCTGTGTGTGTGTCTTTCACCCTGTGTGTGTCTCACTGTGTGTCTCTCACCCTGTGTGTGTGTGTCACCCTGTGTGTGTGTCTCTCACCCTGTGTGTGTCTTTCACCCTGTGTGTGTGTCTCACTGTGTGTGTCTCTCACCCTGTGTGTGTGTGTCACCCTGTGTGTGTGTCTCTCACCCTGTGTGTGTCTCTCACCCTGTGTGTGTGTGTCTCACTGTGTGTGTGTCACCCTGTGTATGTGTGTCACCCTGTGTGTGTGTCTCTCACCCTGTGTGTGTGTCTCACTCTGTGTGTGTGTCTCACTGTGTGTGTGTGTGTCACCCTGTGTGTGTGTCTCTCACCCTGTGTGTGTGTCTCACTGTGTGTGTGTCACCCTGTGTGTGTGTCACCCTGTGTGTGTCACCCCGTGTGTGTGTCACCCTGTGTGTGTGTGTCACCCTGTGTGTGTGTCTCTCACCCTGTGTGTGTGTCTCACTGTGTGTGTGTGTCACCCTGTGTGTGTCTCTCACCCTGTGTGTGTGTCACCCTGTGTGTGTGTCACCCTCTGTGTGTGTGTCACCCTGTGTGTGTCTCACTGTGTGTCACACCCTGTGTGTGTGTGTCTGTCACCCTGTGTGTGTCTCTCACCCTGTGTGTGTGTGTGTCTCACTGTGTGTGTGTCACCCTCTGTGTGTGTCTCACCCTGTGTGTGTGTGTCTCTCACCCTGTGTGTGTGTGTCTCTCACCCTGTGTGTGTGTGTCACCCTGTGTGTGTGTCTCACCCTGTGTGTGTCTCTCACCCTGTGTGTGTGTGTCTCTCACCCTTTGTGTGTGTCTCACTCTATGTCTCACTGTGTGTGTCTCACTCTGTGTGTGTCTCACTGTGTGTCTCACCCTGTGTATGTGTGTCTCTCACCCTGTGTGTCTCTCACCCTGTGTGTGTCTCACTCTGTGTGTCTCACTCTGTGTGTGTCTCACCCTGTGTGTCTCACCCTGTGTGTGTCTCACTGTGTGTGTCTCACTCTGTGTGTCTCACTCTGTGTGTGTCTCACTGTGTGTGTGTCTCACTCTGTGTGTGTCTCACCCTGTGTGTGTCTCACTCTGTGTGTGTCTCACCCTGTGTGTGTCTCACTCTGTGTATGTGTGTCTCAGTCTGTGTGTGTCTCACCCTGTGTGTGTCTCACTGTGTGTGTGTGTCACTCTGTGTGTGTCTCACCCTGTGTGTGTCTCACCCTGTGTGTGTCTCACTGTGTGTGTCTCACTCTGTGTGTCTCACCCTGTGTGTGTCTCACTGTGTGTGTGTCTCACTCTGTGTGTGTCTCACCCTGTGTGTGTCTCACTCTGTGTGTGTCTCACCCTGTGTGTGTCTCACTCTGTGTATGTGTGTCTCAGTCTGTGTGTGTCTCACCCTGTGTGTGTCTCACTGTGTGTGTGTGTCACTCTGTGTGTGTCTCACCCTGTGTGTGTCTCACTCTGTGTGTGTCTCACTCTGTGTGTGTCTCACTCTGTGTATGTGTGTCTCACCCTGTGTGTCTCACTCTGTGTGTCTCACTGTGTGTGTGTCTCACTGTGTGTGTCTCACTGTGTGTGTGTCTCACTGTGTGTGTGTCTCACTCTGTGTGTGTCTCACCCTGTGTGTGTCTCACTCTGTGTGTGTCTCACCCTGTGTGTGTCTCACTCTGTGTATGTGTGTCTCACCCTATGTGTCTCACTCTGTGTGTGTCTCACTGTGTGTGTGTCTCACTGTGTGTGTCTCACTGTGTGTGTGTCTCACTGTGTGTGTGTCTCACTGTGTGTGTGTCTCACACCCTGTGTGTCTCCGTGTGTTTCACCCAGTGGGGAGCGGTAGTGTAGTGGTCAGCGCTACGCTGCGCTACGAACCTGGCGACCCGAGTTCGAACCGGTCCTGGGCCTCCCCTAGGTCGACTCAGCCTCAAATGAGTACCTGGTGCGGTGTGTCAACATCGCCGCTGGGGAGACAAAGGCGGCCGGGCGTGGTGCTGGCCACCCACCCCCTCACACACACACTGTGTATAACACAGTCACACTAACACATTGTGTATAACACACAGACTGTGTGTATAACACACAGACGGTGTGTATAACACAGACTGTGTATAACACAGACGCAATGAATGGGCTTCCGATTCAATAGCCCAGACACGCACATAGCTTGCACACTACAGTGGGGACATAAATTACTATTATTGATTACTCCCCCCACACCCTCCCCCACCCCCCACACCCTCCCTCCCTCATCCCCCCACTCCCTCCCCCATTCCCCCCACCCCCTTCCCTCCCTCCCTCATCCCCCCCACACCCTCCCTCACTCCCTCCCCCATCCCCCCACTCCCTCCCTCACCCCCCACACCCTCCCCCACCCCCTCCCCACCCCCTTCCCTCCCTCCCTCATCCCCCCCACACCCTCCCCCACTCCCTCCCCCATCCCCCCACACCCTCCCCCACTCCCTCCCCCATCCCCACTCCCTCCCCATCCCCCTCCCTCCCTCATCCCCCCACTCCCTCCCCCATCCCCCCACTCCCTCCCCCATCCCCCCCACCCCCTTCCCTCCCTCCCCCATCCCCCCCACACCCTCCCCCACTCCCTCCCCCATCCCCCCACTCCCTCCCCCATCCCCCTACTCCCTCCCTCATCCCCCCACTCCCTCCCCCATCCCCCCCACTCCCTCCCCCATCCCCCCCACCTCCCCTATCCCCCCGCACCCTCCCCCCCCATCCCGCCCCTCCCCCTAGAAGCCGCAGAGTGGGACGACTCAACAATTGCATCCTGGATGAGATTGAAGCAACAACTCGACTTTATAAGACTCCATCCAGGAAACATTGCCGGGTTGTTGTTTAGTAAATAAGCTACGACGTATTTTCCGGATTTTAGGACGCACTTAATGCCCCTTCTTCAGCACTTTAATTAAATGTAAACAAGTGTTGGTTGGGGGAGGAGAGGGAGTCTTATAATGTTTGTGTAATTTAATTCACACAAATACTATGAGACATTGATTATATTGGTAAAAAGACAAAAATAAAAATTGTTTTTCTGTATCGACACAAGCACTGCTTCCCCCCTATGTTCCGTTTGGAATTGATAAAAGCTACCATACTGCCTCTACTTGATTACTGTGACATTGTGTATAAATCAGCCCCAAGTACTGTATGGAAGAAGCTTGACTCAATGTATCACTCGGCCTTAAGATTTGCATTGAACTGCCCATATAGGACTCACCACTGTGATCTCTACATTGGGTCAAACTTAACATCTCTCAATGTTCGACGGCTTGTGCATCAGATCTTATTCATTCATGATGTACTTACAAAGAAATCCGCAGATTACCTGCTGGATCTCCTCTCTGTTTCAAAGAACAAATTTGACCTAAGGTCTTCGCTCATTTACCAGCTTCACATTCCCTATTGCCGTACAAATACTGGAGGAGGAAGGGCCTTTGCTATTGATGCCCACAGGGTCTGGAATGCTATTGCCAATAAACTGCAACTTGAATCACTACTTATGAGATCTTCACTCAAAACTGCTCTAGAGGAGTTGTACACCCCTAGCTGCCACTGCAATTTAGTGGCCTAAAATACAATGTTTCGCTCCGGATGATCGCTGCAAAGTATGATCTGTGTTTTGATTTAGTGTGCTGATCTTAAAGGTGCATTGAAAAATGTTGATACTCCGACTGATGCTCCTGCTGTTGTGGAGTGACTCAGGCAGCCAGCTATGGCTGCAGAGTTTGGTCGTACATGTTGTTGACGTCGTTTATTGTGAAAATTCGGTCACAGTTCCTATGACCTGCACTGTTTCATTGCTTTTATGGCTTTATTTTGGTGATTTTCGAAAAGTTGTTTGGTTTGGCCATGTTTGTTTGTTGTAGTACAGAGTTAGACTGATGGCCTTAATCTAAATTGTCTTGTGGTTGTTGTTTGACTTGCATCCCACTGGGATTTTTGCACACACTGTTGGTGTACGGTGCTTTTTCTGCAATATGTTGCTGTCTTTTTTTGGATTTTCTGTTTGCACCTGGTCACATATTCACTTTAAGATGTTTTTTTGTTCATGTTTTTGTTTGTTGCGGTTGCACCCGATTCAAGAGCCGAATGGCTCACAGGGCTACACCTAGTACATGAACTTGAACTTGAGACTTCTTATAACCTGGAGACTACGGTTGTGTGTAACATTGGTGATGCCACGGGTAGCAAGCAACTTGTGGATTGAAGCCATCTGGCTACTCCGCCGAGGGCTGGTCTTGGTGGGGGTGGTGGTAACAACATTGACCATACTTCACCACGCTGGCAAAGTGCATTGCAGTGAGAACAATAACGGAATGTGCCCACGTCTGCTGCTGAACACCAGCTAGTGCGGGGCCTGTAGCATGTGATGTTATAAAGGGGCCCTAAATAAAATAACACAAATACTAAAACAAATTGTTTTTACTTGCATAGTAAAGTAATTGTATTTGTTTTATTTGCTATACGGCCAGATAATACGACAAATCGCTAACCTTAAACACCCAGTCGTTCATAAAAGTTGAAGGTGATATAGTACTATAGTAATAGAGCAAGTGCAAAATCACTGAACCTGAATTTATAGCTTGAAAGCATTTAGCGCGGGTCCCTTGTAGTAGCTTCTATGCTACTATGTAGTAGCATAGTAGCTACTAGATATGTAGTAACTACATATGTAGTAGCTACTACATATGTAGTAACTACTACATATGTAGTAACTACATATGTAGTAGCTGCTACTGTTGCTACCAGGATAATCTGGCATAGAGTGGCACAGCAGTGACGAACCCGTCCATCGTGCACGGTGGTAGCCCATCCAAGGACTCGCCAGGTTCAACGCGTGCTTAGCTTGTGAGATGTGGCAGACATCAGTCGCGTTCAGGGTGACGTGGACATTCGGCGTGAGGCTTCGGACTCGGGGAAAAACCCTATAAACTCAAATTTTAATTTGATTTTACCAGGTAAGGCCCCACTGAGCTACTTAGCTGTTTTTTTTTCTAAAGAAGCGACCCGGCCACAAACGATAGGTCAACGAAGTGGCTTATCACGTGGACAATTGATAGTAGCCAAATACTCTAAACGCGACCTACTTGCTGTACTGCATCATACAGATACTGCGTGGCCTGCACCGGTGATGCACCAATGTGTGTGTGTGTCGTGTTCAAACATACACGCAGTGCAAATAAGTCAATCACACTTGCCGGAAGACACGTACAGCGGTGTGGAGTAGACCCGGGTGATATTAACTTACCGAAATTAGAATCGACCGGCCACATTTATCAAATAAAAGCATTGCCCCCCCCCACCCCCAAATAAGTTGGGAGGTCTGGGGATGACAAACAAACCCAGTGCTAAGAGGACGGCGCAGTATTTGCAACAACAACAACAAAACATCCACAATATAAAGGTGTGTTTTTTTGTGTTAGATCGCGTAAATATTTAAATGTGTCGTTAAACCCACCACCACCCGACCAGTGAGGTTTGTCGCGAAGACTGAACGTGGCAATTCGTTACCAGTGCAAACCCACCCATGGATTTGCTCTCCAACACACCGGTGTGGGTTTAACGACACATTTATATTTACGCGATTTAACCTCCCCCCCCCCCCCCCCAAAAAAAAACTATATTATGGATGATACTGATCGCGAAAGGCTACTACGGGTTAAAATATAAATAAACAACCCAATGGGTTGCGTTGACAGCTTTCCCGTCGCTCGCCCGGTACTGAGAGATTTAAATGCCCCCAAGAATAAAACTGCGTGTTGCAAAGCGTTACATAACCCACGGGCTCTGGGCATGTGTTTGTCTTTCTTTCTCCAAAATGTCATTCGCACGAAGCGCCTCGCTTAGCTTAAATGGACGTTGCCGCAAGATGCCGGCAGGGAGATTTCGTGGTCAGTATCGATTGCACCGAGTTTGCACGGAGTTGTGCATCATGATGTGGGGAAAGGGACATGAATTATTGTGCAGGGTGAGAGCCATGTTATAGATAGCCCCCATTAAAGTAATGATCACAAACTTACGGACGAAGCACTTCATTGCAAAGCCACCAAATCTGAATGCACTCGTTTGAAATGTGTTAAACAAAAAACAAATCTAGTAGTAGGTTTTTACCCTTGTAAACTGGTACAAAACTGACACCTTTATTCAAGGCATCATGTTTGCAATAACCACAACACAAGTAGTCAAAAAAGCAAACAAAAAGAAGCAACTCTGATAATGATAATAATATGCACTGTCCTTGAAGTTGATTGGTCCACACCCGAGACAGCTTTCTTTAGAGCCTAGTCTCCATTGGTGTTGGACCAGATGACACCAGAAGGCGTACAACTCAAACACAGTTATTATAAAAAAACAAATCTACGTAACACTTCGTCCAGAATAGCTTTGAACAATCGTGTAGACAGTCACTGGCTGAGACTAAAAATCTCTCAAATGGGTCGTTAAGAGATTGACGGGGTCGCCGGTTTAATGGATCACCCTGTACCTATACGGCCAATTAACATTAATCGGAATTCCACTGTTACGGAAAAAACACCAGAAACACAACACGACTATCACAACACTTTAACGTAAGATACCTTGAGGTTTAGGTGCTACTATTGCTAATTTTGTTATCCAGGTGAGGCCTGCCAAGTTATGTAGCTCTTATTCAGAAGTGACTTGGCCACAAATGATAGCTGAACGAAGTGGCTTATCACGTGGAAACTTATAGCAGGCAAATACTCTAAAGGCACGCATCTAAATGTGGAGGGGAAAACCCGGAGGACCCGGAGAAAAATCTACACAACCAGGGGGAGAGAGAGAGACACGCAAACTCCAAATATACAGCAGCAGGCATCAGGGTCGAGATCAAACCCACAACCTCCTGTGTACCAGGCGAGGTAGTTAACATCTCCTAGCCACCGTGATGATGATGAGAGAGAGAGAGAGACACAGACCTCCTGTATACCAGGCGAGGTAGTCAACATCTCCTAGCCACCGTGATGATGATGAGAGAGAGAGAGACACAGACCTCCTGTGTACCAGGCGAGGTAGTCAACATCTCCTAGCCACCGTGATGATGGTGAGAGAGACAAACTTCCTGTGTACCAGGCGAGGTAGTTAACATCTCCTAGCCACCGTGATGATGAGAGAGAGAGACACAGACCTCCTGTGTACCAGGCGAGGTAGTTAACATCTCATAGCCACCGTGATGATGATGATGAGAGAGAGACACAGACCTCCTGTGTACCATGCGAGGTAGTTAACATCTCTTAGCCACCGTGATGATGATGAGAGAGAGACACACAGACCTCCTGTGTACCAGGCGAGGTAGTCAACATCTCATAACCACCGTGATGATGAGAGAGACACAGACCTCCTGTGTACCAGGCGAGGTAGTTAACATCTCCTAGCCACCGTAATGATGATGAGAGAGAGACATAGACCTCCTGTGTACCAGGCGAGGTAGTCAACATCTCATAGCCACCGTGATGATGAGAGAGACACAGACCTCCTGTGTACCAGGCGAGGTAGTTAACATCTCCTAGCCACCGTGATGATGAGAGAGAGACACAGACCTCCTGTGTACCAGGCGATGGAGTTAACATCTCCTAGCCACCGTGATGATGATGAGAGACACACAGACCTCCTGTGTACCAGGCGAGGTAGTCAACATCTCCTAGCCACCGTGATGATGATGAGAGAGAGAGACACACACCTCCTGTGTACCAGGCGAGGTAGTCAACATCTCCTAGCCACCGTAATGATGATGAGAGAGAGAGACACAGACCTCCTGTGTACCAGGCGAGGTAGTTAACATCTCATAGCCCCCGTGATGATCATGATGATGAGAGACACAGACCTCCTGTGTACCAGGCGAGGTAATTACGCAGTCGGCCGATCTGCAGGCAATAAAAACCCAACCCTCACCAACCAATTTCATCGTCTTGTACGAACCAATAAACGCGTTTTCGCTCTGATCTCGTAATGCCCGTGACCGTGAACTTGAAGCCCGCGGTCTCCGCCTTGTGGTGGGAGTCGGGATAACTCGAAGTCGTCATCAATCGGCATCTTTTGTGGGGAATATATTAAATACAGGACAATAGTCTCTGGGTTCACGTTGCTTTTTTACAAAAATAATTCCACGAAAACTACCGTGAAGCGAAATAACTGTCGATCGAATTCACTTATAAGTGGAGCAATTAGTAAATAAACCAAAAAAAATCACTGAGTCTGCACAACAGAAAAGCTGTTTCCACTGCCAAAAGAGAAGTTGTATAATGTGAGACAAAGCCAGTGGAGGTCGAGACGCTGATTGGCTGAGGGCGCAGCTCAGCCCCGCTTTTCAAGCGCTCCGATTGGCCGAAATTGGCGCCACCACGTGCACAGCGTGAACACGTGACCGTTAGTCACAATGTCAACCATAGGGGAGGGGGGGAGGTCCTAGGGGAAGCGAAACGTTCACCGAAGAACCGTGAACCGATGTCACTGTTAACCGAGGAACTACCCGATAAGTACAGAAATACCCCGATACGTCTCCCCCCTGTTACATCGTTTGACAAACACGTCCTTACTCTGTTGTTATTGTTATCACCGCTACTAGCTCGTGATTTGCGTCGCCTCAACCCCACGCTCACGTCGCTGACGGCATCGTCGTCCGTCCGTCCTCGTTATCCGTCGCCTCTCAGCCTCCACCACCACCACCACCACTGCCACCACCACCACGACCGCCACCACCACCACCGCCACCACCACCACCACCGCCACCACCACCACCACCACCGCCGCCACCACCACCGCCGCCACCACCGCCGCCACCACCACCGCCACCACCACCACCACCACCGCCACCACCACCACCACCGCCACCACCACCACCGCCACCACCACCGCCGCCACCACCACCGCCACCACCACTGCCACCACCACCACCGCCACCACCACCGCCGCCGCCGCCACCACCACCGCCACCACCACCACCACCACCGCCACCACCACCACCACCGCCACCACCACCACCGCCGCCACCACCGCCACCACCACCACCGCCGCCACCACCACCGCCACCACCACCACCACCGCCACCACCACCACCACCACCGCCACCACCACCACCGCCACCACCACCGCCACCACCACCACCACCACCGCCACCACCACCACCACCACCACCGCCGCCACCACCACCGCCACCACCACCGCCGCCACCACCACCGCCACCACCACCGCCGCCGCCGCCGCCACCACCGCCACCACCACCGCCACTACCACCACCACCGCCACTACCACCACCACCGCCACTACCACCACCGCCACTACCACCACCACCACCACCACCGCCACCACCACCACCACCGCCACTACTACCACCACCGCCACTACCACCACCACCACCACCACCACCGCCACTACCACCACCTCCGCCACTACCACCACCGCCACTACCACCACCACCACCACCGCCACCACCACCGCCACTACCACCACCACCGCCACCACCACCGCCACTACCACCACCACCACCACCGCCACTACCACCACCACCGCCACCACCACCGCCACTACCACCACCACCACCACCACCGCCGCCGCCACCACCACCACCACCACCACCGCCTACCCCACCTGTAAATCGCCCCATTCAGCAACGCACCCCGACGTGAGAGCCGGGTATTGCTGCACATGAACATACTCGTCTCTCCGCACGTCAAGTATTTATCATGAAAACAAGATTAGGTTTGACCCTTTCTGGCAATAAACAGGAGGTGTTAAGATCTTCTTGGTTCTTTCAGGAAAGTCACGTAGAACGGAAATAATCAAATCATAAAAATAAAACATAATACATAATTCTCACGACGTTTCGGCCACAACGCAAGCAGCCGTCCTCAGGTGGAGAACAGGTCTGTCGAGAAGACAGAGTCATTCAGATATTTGCCAAACATCCAAATGCTAAACTATATACCTCCAAAATACTCAATTGGGATTATGCATTGCAACTTCGCCCCCCCCCCCCCTGCTAAAATTTGGCAGGACCCTCCTGAAAAAGAGTCTTGAGTCTCAGGCTTTCCAGGGTAAACAGGCACAACACTGTAAACTAAGTATACGGTGCTGCTGCTGGATTAACAGCGGTGCACAAGCATAACAACAAAAACACTCAAAAGTTAAAATATATAATAGGCGACGTTTCGGGCAATGGACCTTCTTCATAGCACATGATGGAGGCAGCCCAATGGCCATGTGCTAGGAAGAAGGGCCATTGTAGTAATAATAATAATAACAGATGGTCATATTAAATGATCTGGTTACTGCTGGCACGTGTGTTAGAGGCGTTGCGTGTGGAGTGTAAAGCTGCAATGATTAGAAGACTCGCGGCAGACTTGAGTTGATTGAACTGCAGATGAAGCGCTTTCAAATGACGTTTATTCAGACTATAAGCAGCAATAAACACACACACAAGCGGATACAAATTCGAGGTTCGATCAGTAAAGGGAAACCGATATCACTATCAATGTCATGCACGTGAAATGTACCGCACTATTGTAAAAAAAAACCTATTGTGTCGTGGTAACGCCGAATACCGACCCGTGACTACTATCGCACACTGATGAATAGTAACGGTACGAGATTTTAGAACCGCGTGCGAAAGAAAACGTGGGCTACATTTATGATTTTATTATGTCAGCTATGTGACCTGTCATGTGACGATCACCCTAACCCTTCTAGGCACAATGAGACCCTACTCCAAGTCAGTGGCAGGCCGTGTATTTTACACCGATGACTTCAGTGCTATCCTCCTGCAATTAAACCTCCTTCGAATAACCTCACCATGACACTAGGGCTATAGGCTGTTGTCATTCGACGTAACCATTCCCATGTTCACAGTGACAGTCACCTTTGTCGAGTGGAACGAAGTGATTTGACACGAGGCTCAACACCTGTGAGAGTTACAATACACTTATTGCAGAGGCATGAATACATGGTGACTGTAACCATCAAGGATGTAGCACTATTACGCAGTATGACAGGATGCTGCATCACAAATAGACATCGCTTAGTCCAAATCAATGTCATTACCAAAGAAACAACAACAAACTCACAACAAACAGTCGCATTTACTCATACGACCACCAAGCAAGCAAAAATGCCGTATAGCACAATCAGGATTCAACAGGCTCCCCACAGAATAAAAAAACAATCTAAAGCACTACATCTAAAAATCCCAACGTCACAAAATAAAGGGTGATGAGGCCGAGGTATAAAATGTATAAAAAACAAATACAATTTCCCCTCCACAGTTAGTGGGTGCCCAAATTATAAAATATTGCTTTCAGATGTGTCTAGTTGCACGTACACAAGTTGGACTACGCAGTATTTGTGCCGGTAGCTGTTTAGCTCCTTCCCAGTAAACATTGAATGTTCGGCTAACGTTGCTTCCAACCACATGCCAACGTTCGTCCAACGCTGCATGTTTATTGGGTTTGTGTTGTGTTCTTTGTGGGAATACATTTCAACATAACACATTTTCAGGGGGAATTTGCAGTGTTATGTAATATTTGTGTTGTGTTTGGCACAGATATAAACCCTTTGGTTGCGGTGGCTCTGCATTTGGCTCAACCATCTCTCTCGCGATATTTCTCTCAACGGCCCCACCAGCTGTATTTGTTCACCTGAGGACGATCGCTTGTGTTGTGATCGAAACGTCGTGATTTTTAAAAAAATCCTTTATATTAAGTTCACTTGCTTGCTTGCTTACGTGCTTGCGTGCTTGCTTACGACCGTGCAAATCTTTCGGTCGTTTTTTAACCCACTTCCCGTGATCCAATCGAGCTGACATTTTGCACACAGACTCGTTGTGCGAGACAATTAATGTTCGTGAAAAAAATTTCCAAAATTTTACACTGTTTAGGGAAAACAAATAAAATATTTAATTACCAATTGCTTAATACTGGCAGACAATCATCTGACCCATAGGTGGCAGCCATCTCAAACCAGAGGACGAGAGGACTCTAGCCGCCACGCATATAAAGGATTTATAGTGATAAACTTTGTTTTTAAGGGTTATACTTATTAAAAAAATCCTTTATATTAAGTTCACTTGCTTGCTTGCTTGCGCGCTTACGACCGTGCAAATCTTTCGGTCATTTTTTAACCCACTTCCCGTGATCCAATCGAGCTGACATTTTCCACACAGACTCGTTGTGTGTGACAATTAATTTTCGTGAAAATTTTTTTCCAAAATTTTACACTGTTTAGGGAAAAATAAATTATATTTAATTACCAATTGCTTAATGGTGACAGGCAATCATCTGACCCATAGGTGGCAGCCATCTCAAGCCAGAGGACGAGAGGACTCTAGCCGCCACGCATATAAAGGATTTATAGTGAAAAACTTTGTTTTTACAGGTTATTGTTTTACCTTTTTATTATTTTCTATTTACGTGACTTTACCGAAAGAACCAAAGAATATGAGACAATTTTTTTCTCATGGTTGGGTTAAAAAACACAAAAGTAAAAATGTTTGCCCTAAATAATGTTTTCTGAGTGCGGTATTCGGCGAAGACCCTGGGGCCGGCCCAGGACACGCCACTGGCGGTGGGACGATGTCGCTGGTGGCCTGGGATCGACTGGGAATTCCCTAGGAAGAGCTAGGAGTCTGTATAGTGTATAGTGTAGTGTATAGTGGAGTGTATAGTAGTGTAGTGTATAGTGATGTATAGTGTAGTAGTGTATAGTAGTGTATAGTGTAATGTAGTAAGTGTATAGTAGTGTATAGTGTAGTGTAGTAGTGTATAGTGTAGTGTATAGCAGTATATAGTGTAGTAGTGGATAGTAATGTATAGTAGTGTATAGTGTATAGAT
Source organism: Lethenteron reissneri (assembly GCF_015708825.2). Taxonomy (NCBI): domain Eukaryota; kingdom Metazoa; phylum Chordata; class Hyperoartia; order Petromyzontiformes; family Petromyzontidae; genus Lethenteron; species Lethenteron reissneri. Next base: position 10,053,859 of record NC_083782.1, read on the forward strand.
GTGTATAGTGTAGTGTATCGTGTAGTAGTGTATAGTAATATATAGTAGTGTATAGTGTAGTGTATAGTGTAGTGTATAGTGTAGTAGTGGATAGTAATGTATAGTGTAGTAGTGTATAGTAATGTATCGTAGTGTAGTGTATAGTGTAGTGTATAGTAGTGTATAGTGCAGTGTATCGTGTCGTCGTGTATAGTAGTATATAGTAGTGTAGTCGTGTATAGTGTAGTTTATAGAAGTGTATAGTTTAGTAGTGTATAGTGTAGTAGTGTATAGTAATGTATAGTGTAGTAGTGTATAGAGTAGTAGTGTATAGTAATGTATAGTAGTGTATAGTGTAGTGTACCAGGACAAGCGGATTGAGAAACGAACAAAGCATTGGGAAATCAAAAAAATGTAATTATGTATTGATACAGGTACCGTTGATCACATCTAGATTATCATAAGACAATTATATATTCGATTTTATCACTGACCATTTGCAGATTTAACACTGACCAAAGTCGGTTTAACACCAACCTGGTTTCCATCTCAGCTCTCACTATAATCTTGGCTATAACCTAAAGCTCACCCTGACTACATAGCAGGGACGTGTGTTTTAATTGGCATATATCATATTTTGTAAATGCCGTAGAGCATATATAAATGAACATGTGCGGTCCTTGTGTTTATCATATAATGCACTGGCAGTGCAGACATGCGGCTATGTAAATGTGTGCATGTATAGCGTGTTTATACAGGTGTTACATTTGTAATGTGACTGCATACAATAACAGAATTCTAAATAATAGTTAAAGCTCTCTGGTTGTACCGAGCGCTGTTCGGCATGATATCTGACGATTTGTTCCACACACTGGTAGTTTATTCAGGAAATTAATTCAGTTTTAATCCATGTACGGGGAGCTTCTACAATAACTAAATTGTGTTCTTGAAGCATCGAATATCCTGCCGAAAAACACGCGGCACAACCGGGAAGTATTGGAGAGGTGTACAGCAAAATGGTGAAAACCTACGCAGTGAAATATTAATCCATAATAGAGTTTTTTTTTTGGTTAGATCGCGTAAATATATAAATGCAGTCGTTAAACCCGCCACCACCCGACACAACCAACTAGTAAGGGTTGTCACGTAAACAGAACGTGCCAATTCGTCACTAGTACAGCACACCGGTGTGTTGGAGAGCAAAGCCACAACATTTACAATCAAATACTCGCTTCAGTTACTTATATCGTTACACAGCAGAACTCCACGAACCCTCGCTCCAATAATCCACGAAAGCCTGCAACTCACACATTCTGTCGCTCCCTCAATCCGCAGCACGCCGCGGCAGATTAAGAACATTCTGTCGAGCACAGACCACGATCCGTGGACGTGGGCAGCCTGCATGTGGAGCTGCAGGAGTTGAGCTGCAGGGGGACCGCAGAGGTCAAGTTTACGATGATCAATCTCATTGTTGGTTTGTGTAAAGCAGACGAGCTGTGCTCACGTGATTTGTTGAGGCGATACATTTTTTTTTCACTTTAATCTCAAGCCTAAATCATCCGGCAGATTTGCGCCGTTTGCTGGTTACAAAAACAACCGCAACCTTGCAATCCGCGAATTTACCGTGGATTGCTTTGGCCGCTGGCCACGTGCCGCGATTCTCCTGCAAAATCCGCGATTATATTTCCCCCGTAGATCAATGGAACCACGCGGCCCTTTCCTCCCATCGTCCGGGGGTGCCCCGCGCCAGCGCAATCGATCCAAAGCCTGCGCGCAAGCGCTCAACATCAACGGGGATTGGAACGGAGTTCCGCTGTTTTTCATTTTCTTTCCGCAACCGGCTCGTCACGCGGAGGGGCTCGGCGCTGGCGACTGCACGCCGCTTCTGAGCTTCAAGACGTTTATGGCGCTGAGGGCCTCGTTGGCACTTGGCCTGAGATGCGCAGCGGCCGTCCAGCACTTGGTCATGGTGCGAGCAAAGTCGATCAGAATCTGCGCGCGCGCACACACGCGCAACAATGGCAAGATATTAAGGGCACTCACAGATTTGGAATTGCAGTTTCCACGACTTCTGTAAAGTGAGGCATTGGCATGACCTCTAATATGATGATATTTTCTGTGACGGATCAAGTTTGCCCTTGTAATAATTATACAAAATACAACGCGCACTGCTGAATCTGAAAGTACACGTACCGGAGGGCACATCAGTCAAAGTCATCATCTGTATAAGCCATGGTCTATTCACTGCTGGGTGAAGGCCTCAACATGGCCTCACGATGCGATAATACATCTCCAGCTGCTGCACCAACATCAGCTCCATTTCCAGCCGCTGTCCCTCCATCCATTCCATCGCCTTCCTCGCTGAACGCCGTCGGATTGCAATTTAAAGCGCCCTCAAAAGGGCACTATGTAAATGCGAAATAGAATAGATTTAACACGTAGGCTTTCGCGACCAATATTCTTCATAATAAAGGTTTTTGGGTTCGATCACGTAGGTATAAATGTGTCGTAACCCTTCACCACCTGACACGGCCAATCAGTAAGGGATTTGTCACGCAAACAACGCGCCAATTAGTTACTACTTCAGCCCACCGGTGTGTTGGAGAGTGAATCCACAACATTTACAATTTGAGTAGTACGTCGTTTCGCTGGTAATTATATCCAGCATCATCGGGTGATTTGCCAGAACACACAGCCAAATTTTTTCTTTTTCACATATGAAACTTACCAGTTAAAATCTATTATAATTATTTATATTATACAAAAATCATCATTTTAAGTATTAAATCTAGCGCACCAACGATCACAGTTAATTCATTTAAATCCGAAAACATTAAATAAAAAACTAAATTCGGCCCAAAATCCAATATCCAAAATGTTTTCATGCAAAACTCATTCCTAATTCTAAAAAAGCTAGCTAGATAGATATACATTCCTACCAATGAACATTTGTTCTCCCCCACCTATCCCCATGGGAATGAACAATTGTTCCAACCATTATGAAACCCTTTAGCATTCGGGTTACGGTTCGGGTTGGCTATGGTTAGTTACCGCCCAGGAAAGGACAAAGATAAAACTACATTGGTTCGGCCAAAGTGGTGAAGATCAAACTGATGGGATGAAAAAGTGAAACGGAGAATGAAAGTAGACTCATCAATTGTTTCGTAAACAAGTTAGAAGCCCGGGTCAGGTGACACAATTATTCTGACTTTCTGGATTGTCCTGAAGATGCTTGACGCAGTTTCAAGTGCAACATAGCGTGTCTCTTTGCTACATTTCGGTTGTGACATTCGTTCTCCACTGTTGAGCTGAAACGATAACAAGACGCTTGTACATGCCAACAATTTATTTTGTTCAGCTATGTTAGGCAGTGGAGGTTCTTACGACAATGATTTGGCCAGATCATTGGATGGCTTAACCCTGAAATCGATTATGAATCAAAATACTGTCTGCGAAAATCTTCACGATAAGTTATAAAGGTGGTCGTAAAGTGAAGGCTTTACAGAACTTGGGAAATGCAACATAAACATCACTTAGTAATAAAAGTAACAGGGTACAAATATTGGGAAGGGGAACAAATATGCACTCCTGGCGGGGCAGGAACTCTTCATCGGAGTAGCGTGTCTTCTTCTAGCTCCCACTCCCGTCACAGTGGCTGTGTGTCGATGCGGAGTCTGTGTCTCACCGGGTGCGACAGCCAATGGGGACTCAAGGTGGGCCGCTGTCCCTGCACGTGCACCACTTGAGCCATCTCCTCCAGCGTGGGCATCTCTGACACGAGGCCGCCGTACGGCACCTGGTATCCGTCTGCGGGGCGGCCTGCACACGCGACGCGCAGTCAACGCCACGACGAGCGAGGCCACAGCGTAGGGTCTACGCCAAACGTCGCGTCAGTGACCCTCCACCACCCGACAAGATTGTCACGTTTACCGGGGTATCATTTATACCGTGCCAAAGTACAGCATTGGTCATGTTCTGACCAATAAAGCTCCACACTGGGGACTTAAGAAGTTAAACTAAAAACATTTTTTTTATTTTATCAGGTAAGGCCCGCTGAGCTGTGTAACTCTATTTTTCAGAAGCGACCTGGCCACTAATGATAGCCCAACGAAGCGGCTTATCACGTGGAAATGTACAGCAGCAAAATACTCTAAACGCGTGATGTTGATTCTAAATGTCGAGGTAAAACCCGGAGGACCCGGAGACAAAGACACGAGACCACTGGGAGAGAGACACTACAGACTTCACATATACAGCAGGCGGCACGGTTCAGATCGAACCCACGACCTTCTGCATACCGGGCGAGGTCGTTAACATCTCATAGCCACCGTGCCAACCTTTAATGACGTAATTTAACATCAGAGTGCGACGGCGTTTGAGCTAAGACGACTTTGAGCCTCATCAGGTTGTGAACTCAGAAGTCGAGTAGACTCCCTGTGGTATAGGGAGTCTACCCCTCGCCCCTCCACTCCTTCCCATCCCTCCCCTACCCCTTCGTCATTCCTAAGCACCCCTCTATCGCTCTCACTCATTCCTATCCTTGCAGCACGCCCCTGCCATCTAAATCACTCTATTCTGTCATCGCTTTGTAAGCTATGCCGAGCGCCTTGCGTTGAAGGCACTCCATAAATATGAACTAGATTAGATGTGTGTACGTAGAACTTCTTTCGCGCCGTACGTAGCCAACCGTGCTGATCGTGCTGTATTAGTGGAGACTGATATCTGACGACAGATGTCATTCCAGACAGCAAATGCGTCAACTTCATACAAGGCGTATTCACATTCAACGATATTCACGTCGTCGTTTACGTATATTGATACCGTACGTGAATATTCACTTGGTATTCTTGGTTCTTTCGGTAAAGTCACGTAGAAGGGAAATAGTAAAATAAAATATTGCTTGATATTAATATTATTTTAGTATTTCCCTTTTACGTGATTTTACCGAAATAACCAAGAATATGAATCCCTGCAGTCACGAAAGTTTTTAATCAAAATTCACTTGGTAATTTTCGTATACCCTCGTCCACCCGACGCATCGGGATGTTTGCCCAAGTCCACGCGTGTGGGACATTTAAACTTGGGCGGTGAGGTCACCTGGAGAAGCCCCCACGCGGTCCCCATTCTGCAGACAAGGCGTGTACCGCCGTCTTCCGTGCAGTAGATGGCGGTAGAGTTCATGTATTTGGTGATTTGAACATTTCACAGCAAAACAATACTCCCTTGGGTCTTTGGGGCCGTCCATAAATGACGTCACGCGATTTTGGACGATTTCCCCCCCCCCCCAGTCACACGGCGTCACAAAAAGACAGCCCCCCCCCTCAAATATGACGTCACAAAGCTCTGCCCCCCCCCAAAAAATAAAACATGCTTCAAATCGCTATAAACTATTGTCATTGTAGCGCGTATTTAATGTGGCGCTGCACTCTGATATTGTAGGAGAAAACATTTATCAAAAAGTATATTTAATTCAGTAGAACGTGTTGTCTATATTTATTTAAAGTTGTGCATTTTGATGTGACGTCACATTTTTCACCCCCCCCCCCCGTCGTCACACATCGTCACAAATGTCTGACCCCCCCCCTTGGGTGCGTGACGTCATTTATGGACGGCCCCTTTCGGTAAAGTCACGTAGATAGGTTCAAATTAATAAAAAGAAAGTAAAAAATACAACTAACAAAAAACTACGACGTTTTGATCATGATTATTTTCACGTTATTTTTATTAATTTGAACCTATCCACGTGACTTTACCGAAAGACCCAAAGAACATGTACACGTGCTCATACACTTCCCCACACTCTGCAAATAGCCGTGCGTGCCTACGGACGGGAACATGGCTCAGGAGAATATCACGTGCACGCTCGTAAACTGCAGGCCCGGTGGGGTTTGCGGGGCCTGCCATGCATGTTCGTGTATGTTGAACTTCTTTCGCACCGCACGTAGCCAACCGTGCAAATCGGACGGTGCGACACATGTTTACACATGTTTACTACACATCTTCTTGGTTCTTTCGGTAAAGTCACGTAGAAGGGAAATAATAAAATAAAATAAAACATAATAAAATTAAATTCTCACGACGTTTCGACCACAATGCAAGCAGCCGTCCTCAGGTGAAGAACAGGGCTGTCGGAAAGAGACGCTGTGGCCGAAACGTCGTGAGAATTGCATTTTATTATGTTAAAATTTTTATAATTTTATTATTTCCCTTCTACGTGACTTTACCGAAAGAACCAAGAAGATGAATCCCTGCAGTCGCAAAAGCTTTAAATCGAAATTTTACTACACATGTTTACACACGTGCACGGCACGACAGCTGGCGCTGTGTGTCGGAGTATCGGGACATCCCTCTGGCCTGCAATGTCACGAATCACGACAATTTTTAGTTTTAAAGTTCGCAAAATCAATCCACCCGTGTGAAAATGTTTTCCCAGTTCTTCTTTTATCTTAAATTTACAAAGCGCCTTTATCCAAAGCGCTTCACAAAGTTTACGAGAGGGATGTGGTATGGGGGAGGGAGGTTTAGTGCGTCCGGGAATTCCAGTGGCTGCCTAGGGATGGAGGGAAGGATGGGGCCCAGGGAGAAGAGGCCGAGGTCTTCTTGAGGGAGGAGTGGAATGTGGACAGGGAGGGTGCTCGCTGTTTCACGTGGAGGGCATCTTGGCGCGCGTGCGTGCGCGTGCGCGTGCGTGCGTTTCTCTGCCTGCAGGCAATGCGTGCGTGTTTCGACAAACCCGGTAGGTCGGTGCATCTCGCGATCTCCCACAGCACGAGAGCCAGGCTGTAGATGTCCCCGCGGGTGTACGCCGCGATGGGGCCGCCGTGCTTCAGCGCGCCGCTCAGGAGTTCAGGAGGCGCATACCGGCGCGTTCCCGACAGCTCGCTGTCCGTCGGGATGAACGCCCTCTGTTCAGAACTTCGAATGCAGTTTCACGCGGATGGATTGATGTCAGAACACACAAACAAACAACGACAACAGCAGCAGCAATTCTAGAATACGATGACAGCAACTTGTGGAGACAGTGGCGGGGCATGCTGCTGCACGTAAACTACAACCCAGCACCCAGCACTGCGCCACGGTGGCTCTGAGATGTTGACGACCTCGCCTGGTACACAGGAGGTCGTCGGTTTGATCCCGAACCTGACGCCTGCTGCTGTATATTTGGAGTTTGCGGTGTCTCTCTCCCCGTGATCGCGTGGATTTTTCTTCGGGTCCTCCCTTCACATTTAGAAACATTCGTTGAGAGTGTTTGTCTGCTCTACATTTCCACGTGATGAAAAGCTACTTCGTTGAGCTACGATATGCGACCAGGTCGCTTCTAAAAAACGATCTGCATAGCTCGGCGGGCCTTATCTGGGGAAATAAAACACATTTTAGTTTTTTTTCTTGGTTCTTTTGGTAAAGTCACGTAGAAGGAAAATAATAAAATATTAAAAATAAAACATAATAAAATAATTCTCACGACGTTTTGGCCACAAGGCAAGCAGCCGTCTTCAGGTGGAGAACAGGTCTCTGTCTTTTCCTTCTACGTGACTTTACCGAAAGAACCAAGAAGATGAATCCCTGCAGTCACGAAAGCTTTAAATCGAAACATTTTAGTTTATTGCAAAGACGGTGGATCACCACACAGATGTTGTGAAAAAGAGCTTCACAGCTCATCGGGTTTCTCCAGGATTAATAAATATTCAGATTCTGAACTCCGTTCCTGTGCGAGCCATCTCCTGTGGCTTGCCAGGAGGCAGCGCCACGCACAGCAGCACGTGGACTCCATCTGTCCGCACGTTTAGTTTTTTTATTAAACATTCACTTAATTGTCTGCACATGTCTTGATCTATGTACGTGCCCTATGCGTGGCGAGATGCAGTTTGCACGAATGGTGCTACAGCAGCAGCATATACAAACGCCTGTCACTGCTCGTCTAAATGTTGCACGTCAATCAGACAATGTCTGTCAAGTTGAGCTTCTTTCGCACCGTACGTGACCTCTCTCTCTTCCTAGCATTTTTCCCGCTGTGGCACAGGGTCCGCTTTTCGGCATTGTCTTCTCCATTTGGCTCGGTCCAGGGCATCTTCAGGGGATGCGTTGACCGTCTTCATGTCTTCCTTTATTCCATCCATCCATCGCTTCTTCGGACGTCCGCGTGGACGGCGGCCCTCTGGCTCAATACGCACCGTACGTGACCAAGCGCGCTGATCGGAGGTGCGGGGGGTAAGCACAACAAACTAAACACGACCACGACGACAAGCAGCAGCTCTAAAGAAATCTAGATTTCAATCGAGATTCAAAGGTGCATAGCTCCGGCTGCTTCCTGTCAGCATCACATTGGTGATAGCAGCGAGAGACACGGGGAGGAGAGAGAGGATGAGGAGGGGTGCTGGGGAGAGGCGAGAGAGAAGTAGGTGGACGCTAAACGTTCAAGTCACCTCTCGTGATACGCAGAGAGTCCGAAGTCCGCCACGCAGCACTCCCCGTTGCTCTTCACCAACACGTTCTTGCTCTTCAGGTCTCGGTGTGCGACGGAAGGTTTGGGTATGTGTCCCGCGATGCTCGTGTGCAGGTGTCTCAGGCCGTTGACCAGCGAGTGGGAGAGCACCATCACCTGCACGCAGGAACAACACGAAGTGCAACTCAAAGACGAGACGTGAAGACTTTCTTCATTTCGACTTGGAGCGCGCCGCACGCTTCTTCGCCTCGTCTCGAAGAGGAAGAATGACGCGGACGAAGGCAGACAAGCACCCCCCCCCTCCCCTCCTCTGTCCACCTCCAAGCTCTGCGGTTCTCTGTATATTAAGTTCTTTTCGGCCAAGTCATTATTGCTTATATATATGTGTGCGTGGGAGGAAACCGTAGCGACCGGAGGAGTTCGTCACGTGCACATGGTGTTGGACCAGATGACGCAAAAAGCTGTCTCGGGTGTGGACCAATCCATTTCAGGGACAGTGCATACATTATCGGAGTTGTCTTTTTGTTTGCATTTTGACCGCAAGTGTTGTGGTTAATGCAAACATGATCCCTTGTATAAAGGTGTCAGTTTTGTTGCCAGGTAAAAGGGTAAAAAACTATTACTACATCTTGCTACTGGCAAAGGAGGTCTCATGAAGTTAAGGCCCACCGAGCTCCACAGCTCTTCTTTCAGAAGCGACCTGGTGATCACAAATGATAGCTCAACGAAGATGCTAATCATCGCGTGGACAATTTATAGCAGGCAAATACTCGAAACGCATAGTGACGTTGATTCTAAATGTGGATAAAAAAAACCAGAGGACCCGGAGAAAAATCCACGCGACCATGGGGAGAGAGACACGCAAACTCCAAATATAGAGTTTGTTCTCCTATAACGCTGCGTCTTTTTATCACGCGAATTGGATATCAGCGGTTGTACGGCTGCTTTGGCGTAGCATCATCACACAAGACGGCGGGATGCTGCTGGATGCTTCTAGATGCTACCCACGTGCCTCAGTCTTTGTTCAGCCTGCGTACGCATCTCACCGTGTTATCGCGGACTGTGCTGTACCCTACACGATACATTGTTTATTATAACGCCGTTTTCCCATAACGCAGCGCTCTCCAGGAAGCCAACCGCCGCGTTATAGGAGAACGGACTGTCCAGGCGTCAGGATCGGGATTGAACCCACGACCTCCTGCATACCAGTCGAGGTAGTCAACATCTCAATGATGTGCCCAGCAGCTGCATGCGAGGAGCTGATTTAAACCGCTGGATCGCCCCCATCGATAGATGCACTCGCAGACGCGTTCCACTCACTGGCTACTGGACATCTGGATACGTGCGAAAAAGAGCTTCATAGCTCATCGGATTCCTTCAGTCTGAACAAAGTTTCCGATTCTGATTCTTGGCTGCCACTCCACTTTTATTCTTGAGCAGACGCCAATAATCTTCTGCTTCGACCCATCCCTGCCCAGGCTTCTCTGACTCTTATTCTTAGGTTTTTTTTTTTCGGTAAAGTCACGTAGGTAAAACATCAAAATTAATAAAAATAAATTAAATAAAACAAAAATCACGACGTTTCGGAGGCAACACAAGTCTCCGTCATCAGGTGGGACCGTCACAGCCGGATTAGCTGCATTAGCTGCATCAATTGATGCAGCTAATCCGGCTGTGACGGTCCCACCTGATGACGGAGACTTGTGTTGCCTCCGAAACGTCGTGATTTTTGTTTTATTTAATTTATTTTTATTAATTTAGATGTTTTACCTACGTGACTTTACCGAAAAAAAAAAAAAACCTAAGAATATGAATCCTTGCAGTCACGAAAGCTTCAAATCTAGAATTCTCTGACTCTCTCTAGCAGTTTGAGTTGTGCCTAGAGCCTGCACAGGTGCGCAGTTTAATTCCCAGCGTGCACGTCTCGACACTTCTTTGTGCATTTTTTAATTTTCATCTCCCTCCATATCTAATTCTAGATGTGAAGCTTTCGTGACTGCAAGGATTAATACTCTTAGGTTTTTTTCGGTAAAGTCACGTAGGTAAAAAATTTAATTAAAATTAATAAAAGTGCGTGACTTTACCGAAAAAACCTAAGAGTATGAATCCTTGCAGTCACGAAAGCTTCAAATCTAGAATTAATACCCTCTACGGGGAGGAATTCCACCTATCTGTTAGAGTTTTTAACAGACAACGAGACAAGAAGTCACAGCTTCTCGAGACGCTGGCCTTCCTCAAGAGATGCCGAGATACAAGGTCGGGTCTCTTGGAATTACCCTTTACTTGATACAGCAATCGGGCTGTGACGGTTCCACCTGAAGACGGAAGCTTGTGTTGCCTCCGAAACGTCGTGATTTTTTATTTTACTTTTATTAATTTCAATTTTATTTTTTACCTACATGACTTTACCGAAAAAAACCTAAGAGTATGAGTATCCCTCCATATCGTCGGTGAAGACCGATGCAAAATGCAACCACGTGTGTGTCTCGTTAATGGCGCCGATGCGATGCACATCTCCTTACCTGGGGGAGTTGGACGCTCTGAGCGAGCAGAAAGTCGTACAAAGAACCGGCTGGATGTAGCTCCGTAATGATGTAGTGGATTGTGCAGTCAGGCCACCCGTACGTGTCTGAACCCAGGCACGCTGGCGGTAGGGGAGGGAGGGGAGAGTCGCGCATATGCACAGGACGGCACACACCATGCACACGTGGGTGGTGAGTGGGCAGTGGGTGAGACGAAGGGAAACAGTCTTACGGGAATTCGTTCCCATGATCCCAGGCGATATACGTGTTCGCTTGTCGGCATTAACTGAGTTGGTGCCAATTTAGGGGTTTCCAATTCCTTAACGTCGCCAAATCAACAGGGAATTTTCGCGATAGCAATTTGAAGCGAGCGGGGTTGTAGATCCACGCGCGCGCACCCAGCACGTTGGGATGGCTCTGCAGGTGGGTCTTGTACATGTCGAGCTCCCACAGGAAGCTCGCTTCGTTTTTGCTCAAGATCATCTTGGCGGCCACCGCTCGGTCCCTCCACACCGCGCGCGACACTTGGCCAAATCCGCCCACGGCCAGCCTCGTTCCCAGCTGCACCTCGTTCAGCAGCGACTTCTGCGCCGTGCGGGAGACAGGACGGGCAACGTTGCAAACCGAGACGAAGCTCCGCACAAAGATTCAGCTAGCGCGGGGCCTGTAGCATGTGCTGTTATAAAGGGGCACTAAATAAAAAACACACAAATACTAAAACACACATTTTTTACTTGCATAGTCAATTGTATTTTTTCATTTGCTATACAGCCAGATAATACGACAAATCGCTAACCTTAAACACCCAGTCGTTCATAAAAGTTTTAGGCGGTATAGTACTATAGTAATAGAGCAAGTGCGGAATCACTGAACCGGAATTGATAGCTTGAAAGCATTTAGCGCGGGCCCTTGAAAGTGCGGAGCCCGTAGCTACTACATGTGTAGAAGTAGCTACTACTACGTATGTAGCTTATCCGCAGAACAGTCGCGAGCATTGGTAAGCTGCTTAGCTACGCATCACCGGGGAAAATCGCCGATATCCGTGGTTAAAATAAAAAAGTAAAAATGGTCGCGGATGATGATGATGATGATAATCAGAGTTGTTCGCAGCTGCCGCGAATGGCAATCGGCCGCAGGTAAGAGGAGTCGCGGACGAGGAAAGTTTGACTGCGATATCTCTCACCCTCTCGGCGTGCTTCTCCTTCGGGTTAGGGAATTGCTGATCGATGTGAAGGATCTCCTTGAACGGACGAAGAGGGGACAACAGCAACAGACAAAAACATCGAGACGCCAAAAAATTTCATCCGGAAATATTTTTTGTTTTACATCTCACGACATTCGCAGGCGAAGTCGGCCGGACGGAGTCGAGCTTCAACCCAACGTCGTGATTTGCGTGGCGCGATCGCTAAACAAACAACAATTGTTGTTGTCGCTGCTGATACTTAACAATATCGTCCGTAATATATTTGGTAGTTTTTTTTGGGTTAGATCGCGTAAATATATAAATGTGTCGTTAAACCCGCCACCACCCGACACAGCCAACTAGTAAGGTTTGCCAGATTTGGCTGTTCGCCTGATGATGCTAGTTGTAATTACTGGCGAAACGTCGTGCTCAGATTGTAAATGTTGTGGATTTGCTCTCCAACACACCCCTGTGATGAACTAGTAACGAATTGGCACGTTTTGTTTACGTAACAACCCTTACTAATTGGCTCTGTCGGGTGGTGGTGGATTTAACGACACATTTATACATCTTTTCGTGATCTAACCCAAAAAAACCTCTATTGTGAATGATATTGCGTGAAAGTGGTGAAATGCGTCTCTCAGCACCATTTGTCGTCCACACAGCTGGACGTCGTTGCTGCTGAGTCTGGACCATGTCAGGCTGAAAACAACAACACAATTGATGAAGAAAACAAACCGTAAAGACGCGTGGGCTAAGCAGTATTCACATACGGCCTATTACATTACATTAATAATATAGTAATAGGAAGGGGTAATTAACGATGATTTGGTAGGGGATACGCTCGCGCTCAGAGGCGCGAGGAGGAACCACAGACGAACAGTGGGGGGGGGGGGGGGGGCACGTGCCCCCCCCCCCCAATGATCCGATCGAAATCCTTAATTTCGATCGGATCATTGGGGTTTATTAGTAATAAATCGGCATTTTGCGACCCCCACTGCCACTGTGTAGCATATTTTTTACGTGCCAGGGACTCTATGAGATGATAGGACAATAGTCTGAGTCCATAATTGGCAATAAGTAACGTCAAAGCAGTTATACGTGACTCACAGAATTGTGCGCAGTTGCGTATACAGCACACGACTTCCCTGAAGGCATTCACCTTCAGCGAGCGCGATGCCGATCACACACAGTTCGAATTCGACCCTCAATCGATGGCTGCGCCATCGCCGCACACGTCTCGAATAACAAGCAAGGGACAAGTCCTTACTCTTTGTTTTTTTGGTAAAGTCACGTGGGTATAAAATATAATAAATCACGACGTTTCGGGCGCAACACAAGCGTCCATCATCAGGTGGGAAAGCATGGTCTGCTGCTGAGGCAGACTGTTTTAAATCCTTAGTTTCAACTCCTTACTTACTAACAACTTCTTACTTACTAACAACTCCTATAATTTTTTCATTGCTGGAGGGGTTGCCCCCCTACCTGAAAATCCTGGCTCCGCCATTGCATACAATAACATGTTCGGCTATAACGACGTCTCTGTTATTTCGGTTGCACCGCGTAATTGACGGTGGTAATAAAACACAAACATTTAAAGGCACATTTCTCGCAATTAGGTTATCGTGCGTGTGGCGTTCATGCGCATGACAGTTATCAAACCAGCCTGGTGCTGTTCAGTGACACACACACATGCCGGGAGCGGATACTACATTTTACGCTGTTGCTTATTTTTGGGAAAGATATTTTTTCCTATTTGCAGCAATGTTTTATAAAAAAATATTTCGTCGTTTATGGTTCATTTTTGGAATCAAATCATTTGTTTGTGAATTATGTTCCTGAACATGTTTGCACTTCATTCATCTGCCGATTCGGGTGCCCCTCCTCGTGGCCTGGGCTCCCTGCGGGTCGCTTAAAGCTGCCACACAAAGACAAAGATCCCCCGTGTAGCCTGTAACAGACTGTTGGGGCAAGTGCTGTTAGCGAGCAGCACCTACGAAGCCCGGCACGGTGCACGAGGGGGTGGGTGGCCAGCACACACACACCCACCCCACAGTGCACCCTACCCACGCAGATGCCCACGATGATGATGATGATGATGACCAGTACCTGCACAACAGCGCAACGAGTCCCATGGTGAACAGGATAATGGTGATCAAGACGTATCTCATCGTCGATCCGCGCTCGCCGCCGTCTGCAACACAAGCGCGTCGATGGATTGCGCGCGTCGACGGATAGCGTGCGCGCACTTTTCTTTGAACGGCGCACTCGGATCGTGAACTCCAGCGTCTGCCCGCGGGTGGTGTCGGCGCGCATTCGAAGCGGTTTCGTCGGACGAGACTCAAAACGTTCGCTACGTTGGCCCCCCGGAGAATAAACACGAAGCAGCACAGCCGTCAACACTTGATCAGTGCCCCCTAGCTTACTACAGACCAAGTCAGACCTCGCTGGTCACCCCGTGACCCTTACACATCTCAACGTTCATCCTACAAAGTCACATCGCCACAAGGGAGAAACACAAACACATAGACAATCACCACCACTACACTCACCACTAGTATAGTCACCACTAGTACACTCACCACTACACTTACCACTAGTACACTCACCACTAGTACACTCACCACTAGTACACTCACCACTACACTCACCACTACAGTCACCACTAGTACACTCACCACTAGTACACTCACCACTAGTACACTCACCACCAGTACACTCACCACTAGTACACTCACCACTACACTCACCACTAGTACACTCACCACTACACTCACCACTAGTACACTCACCACCACTACACTCACCACCACTACACTCACCACTAGTATACTCACCACTACACTCACCACTAGTACACTCACTACTACACTCACCACTACACTCACCACTAGTACACTCACCACTACACTCACCACTACATACCTGTCAACCTGTTATCAGTATACCCTACATTATTACAGACCAATTCAGACCCTGTTGGTCACCCCGTGCCCCTTATACATCTCAATGTTCATCCTATACATTATACACTACAAGATATACACTACATTATACACTACACTAATATACACTACACTATACACTACACTGCTACATGCCTGTCAACCCCTTATCAGGGCCTTACTTTGTCACAGATCAATTCAGACCTTCAACATTGGAGCTTTCATGTCAGTATCAAAGTATAAGAATCGGTCTCACCCTGTCTGGCAATCTGTTACCAGCGCGTGTTCTGTTTGCATGTTCATCACAATCACCGTGTGTGTGGTTAATGCAGTAACTTGATTTATTGTAAAAGGTTTCTGTTTGGTGTTTGAACATCTTAGCACATATTCTTTGGGTCTTTCGGTAAAGTCACGGAGATAGGTTCAAAGAAAATAACAAAAACAACAAAAACTACGACGTTCCATTATCACCTCCTGTTTTATCACCAGGAAGGGTAAAACCGATTCTTATACAAGTCACACCGTATTGGTCACCCCGTGCTCTTATACATCTTCACGTTCGTCCTACAAAGCACCACCCACAAGGAGAGAAACACAAACAAATAGACTCGTTTTTTGCCCGTATCGAAACTGCTTTACGCTGTATGGACCTAAAAACTCGATTTGCCTGCACAAGACTATGGGGTGAACCGTCTGGGCTGACAGCTGTGCGGCAGGCAGCGGTAAAGGTTCAGCGCTGCCGTTGATCGCCTGCTGCGGATGCCGGCCACAGTGCAACGGCGAACGTGCTGGACCCAATCAGGATCTTTATTCATAATTCGGGAATCCGATGAGCTATGGTGGCCTTCTTCATGGAGTCATCTACAGGTCGCCTTCAGCTCACGCGGCGCAGCAGTTGAAACACTGGGGGGGGGGGGGGGGGGGTAAGTTGGTCAAATCCACCCCCCACTGCCTCTGTGTACCACTCAGCAGCACACATGTGGTACTAGAGGCCGACCGAAACTGAATTTCTGGTTTCGGCCGAAACCGAAAGTTAAAAATTGACTTTCGGCCGAAACCGAAACTATGCCCCAAGAGGCCATTTGCCAACTGTCGGCGCCGAAACAGAAACCGAATTTCGGTCGGCCTCGATTTGGCACATCACAAGAGTCAAGTTCACTGGCAGGTGGAAATGTACGACGGTGGGGGGGGGGGGGGGGGTAAGCTGCGGGCACTCCCGCCTTTCTCTCAAGATGTCTGGCCAGCGTGGAAGAGTAGACCAAAGTTACATTTGTAGAGGTGGCTCGCCAGAGGGGTCTGGTGGTAATTCCCTTCTGCCAGCATGGGCGTGAGCAAGCAATTTCACGGCTGTGCCTTTGCCATTACTGTCACGCACGTTCGTGCGCGTGACCACATTCTTAGACGAGGATTTATACCAAGAATGAAAACTAATTTCTGTAGAACTGATTTGTGTTTTAAGTTTGTTGTCCTTCTCCCGCACACTCCGATTGGCGCGGTTGGCTACGTGCGGCGAGCGAAAGAAGTTCAAGGTGCAGGACAGTGCACTGTGAAGATGCAACGTTGGAGATTGAAAAGTCTCACCTGTGGGACGTTTAGGGGTCTTTGGGTTCAGCCCTTCATTGCAATAATCTCTATTAAAGCAGCACAGGAACGATCCACTCTGCCAGAACAAAAAAAAATCACTGTCAATCAGAAAAAAATACAAAAATATTCACTGTCAATCAGAAAAACAAAACATATTCACTGTCAGTCAGAAAAACTAAAAATATTCACTGTCAATCAGAAAAAAACTACAAATATTCCCTGTCAATCAGAACGAAAAATCACTGTCAATCAGAATAAAAAATATTTTGTGTCAGTCAGAAAAACAAAAAATATTCACTCTCAATCAGAAAAACTAAAAATATTCACTCTCAATCAGAAAAACTAAAAATATTCACTCTCAATCAGAAAAACTAAAAATATTCACTCTCAATCAGAAAAACTAAAAATATTCACTCTCAATCATAAAAACAAAAATATTCACTCTCAATCAGAAAAACTAAAAAAAATCACTCTCAATCAGAAAAACACAAAAATATTCACTCTCATTCAGAAAAACTAAAAATATTCACTCTCAATCAGAAAAACTAAAAATATTCACTCTCAATCATAAAAACAAAAATATTCACTCTCAATCAGAAAAACTAAAAATATTCACTCTCAATCAGAAAAACTAAAAATATTCACTCTCAATCATAAAAACTAAAAATATTCACTCTCAATCAGAAAAACTAAAAATATTCACTCTCAATCAGAAAAACACAAAAATATTCACTGCCAGTCAGAAAAACACAAATATTCACTGTCAATCAGAAAAACTAAAACATTCACTGTCAATCAGAAAAAAAACACGGACAAATGTCGACACCGCCCCTTACTGACAGGGCTAATGCCCATTTCGAAATCCGCATCTGTGTTTATGCCGCAGCAGGAGGAATCCGATGAGCTGTGAAGCTCTTTCCTCACGGATGTCCACTAGGGGCACGGGTCCAGAACGCCACTTGGCATGCTGAGTTCACTCCTCGTGCCGCCAAGTTGCAGCTGCCAACGGGGGTGTCCCTAGGCTCGATAGCAGCCAGGGCGGTTGGGATGCGATGCAAAGCTTCTTCGCATTGCAGAGGAACTTCATTAATGAAGCACCTTATATAGGCAAGTCGTCGTCCTCTTTGATTATAATCAGTAATCGCTGATAAGCGGTAGTTGGCACAGAGCCCCGAGACAAATGCTCCCTACATCCACACACACGCACGAGCGACAACATCGTTTGCCTGCTGTGAATCACGCGTGGAAAGAAGAGCGTTGCTACGAGTTCTAGTTGTACGTTTGCCGTGCGTGCTCAAGTTCACGGCCTGTCAATGTGTCCTATTGTGCGGCACGTGACCTGCCAATTGGCAAATCATTTGCACGAATTTCCATTTTCGTGGATTTGACCCGATCCAAGTGGCTAAAGACGTCGTCTTCCTGGAACAGTGATGGCACACGCGCACGAAAGAAGTCAAACGCTGCGCGTGTACAAGTACGTTGTGGTGTCGAACTGCATCAGCACCACGCGTACGTAGCTCGCCGTGCGAATCGGAGGTTGCGTGGGGGAAGGACAACGGCACTCCTCCTGCAGAAGGTCCATTGTCCAGAACGTCGCCTATTACACCGTGTATCAATGTGTAATCCCCTCTTGTTGTCGTTGAGTCGTGTGTTGAAGTCGTTGGAGGCGTCCTTACCCAACAGCGAATCTCGTTGTCCATTGTGCATCCGAACTCTGTGTCCAACTTGTCATCGGTCCATTTCTTGAACGCGTAGCAGCTGTTGTTGGTGCTGCGATCGCGATGGGAACAAAGGGAGTGAGTGGGTGGGCGGTGGGGAGGCATGACGTCCAAAGGTTAAGGCGCAGCCCTGCAACTGCTCGCGAACACCACTGCGGCTTCAAGGGCCGCCTCCACTCGACGCAGCTCTCACGAGGGTCCTGCCAAGTTGATTTCGCGTTGTGTCATCCCAGTGGAGTCAATTTGCAATGTCATCTCTCAGCATTGGTATGTTTGGCCAATACCAATTACATCGTATGTGTGTATATATTTCTACATTTGTATGTAAGCTATGCCATGAAATTGTAGAACCCCAGAGGAGACCCACACATAACAGGGGGGAGAACCGACAAAGTTCACACGGAAATGCGCCCCGGTTGGGATTCGAACCCTCTCGCCCAGACACACCGAGCCAAAAGCACAGCGAGCGAAGCCGTCCGTTCTGATTCCACTCCTGCTCACCCCCAACAGCAGCAGCAGCAGCAGCAGGAACCGATCGTGTTATTATTGAGCCAAATATAAATCGAGTTTCTCTCGTAACCAGCGGTGCAACGGCGCTCCAATTGATCCACAAATTCTCAAGTTCACCACCGTACGCCGATTCACAAAAACGCGTGCAAATTCACACGCGCTCGAGAGGAGCCCCCGGACCCGAGCGCACCGTCACGTGATGTGCCGACACGTGTCCTACCGGCACGTGATGTACCGACACGTGTCGTACCGGCACGTGTTCTACCGGCACGTGTTCTACAGGCACGTGCTGTATCGGCACGTGATGTATCGGCACGTGACGCACCGTCACGTGATGTACCGACACGTGATGTACCGACACGTGCTGTACCGGCACGTGTTCTACAAGCACGTGATGTACCGGCATGTGTTCTACAGGCACGTGACATACCGGCACGTGATGTACCGGCACGTGTTCTACAGGCACGTGTTGTACTGTCACGGGATGTACAGGCACCTGTCGTACCGGCACGTGATGTACCGTCACGTGTCGTACCGGCACGCGTTGTTGACGCAGCCGCCGACGGTGCAGTTGCACGTCCGTTCGACTTGTCTGAGGCCGCCGACGAGGGACAAAGTCAGCTGGATGACGAAGAGACTCAAGGATCTCCCGCCGCACTGGTGGAGATAAAGCCAGAGGGGGGGCGGTAGTGGGGGGGTGTGGGGGGGGGGTAGTGGGGGGGTGTGGGGGGGTAGTGGGTGGGTAGTGGGTGGGGGTGTGGGGGGGTGTGGGGGGGTAGTGGGGGGTAGTGAGTAGTGGGTGGGTAGTGGGTGGGGTGGGGGATGAGAGAGGACGCTCGTGATGGTGGTGTTCGAGATGTGGGTGAGTCGTGATCTACGAGAACAAGTTGAAATCAAACCGGTGGCCACATCGGCGACCCACGCCTTGTTTGTCGGTCCGCTCGTCTCAGGAGGCCACCATCAAACTACCGGGCATCAGTGAACAAGAGACTCATAGCTCACCGCAGTCCTGCTGCGTCAATATTCTGATTGGGACATCTGAGCCAATGTGACCGACTGGTGCCACGGGCAGCAGCGATGCAGAGATGGACAACTGCAGTCCGGTTTGCTCAGATATAAGTCGACGTGTGACACAAGACGAGGGCAGGAGAGGGACTGCTGACCTCGACTTTGCTGCACAATGCACAAAGGCCGCGTGTTTTTCTTTATTTTAAACGTTTTGTGGGGTTTTCCCAGCCTGATGATGGGGTTGTTTTTAGTGCTCTCTCTCTCACCTTTTACAGATTATATTGAAACCTGTTGGTGTAGCTGCGTGGTGAAGGGCACGAGGAATGAGGTTTTGCAGCCATCCATTTGGAATAATCTGTCGAGGGGAGCTTGGGCATGAATCCACGTGCGTGCTGAGAGTGGAGGATGGCGACATTAGAGGTCCCATGATTCTCTGTTCTTATGCAAAGGGACTTTGTGGCCAACCCTGTACGCACGCATGAAGTTTGACTTTTTTCGCACCGTACGTAGCCCAACCGTGCTAATCGGAGGTGTACAGGGGCGGCGTGGGGGGCATGCTGAGAATGAGGCCTTGGGACAGACAGAAGGGACCCATTTACGCGCAGAGAAAATCCTACGTGGACATTGATTTGGACGTTAAATTGTCGGGGGTCAAGGGAGGTGATCGGGCCGGGTCAGGGCACGTGACGAGAGGCGAAGATCGTCGAGACCAACGCCGGAGTGGCAGCACAACGAGGGAGAGGGAAACGCCCCGAGTGAACGTCCACGGTGGAGATGGAGCGATGGAATCGGCTAATACGCAGGGGGCTATACCAGGGGTCGACAACCCGCGGCTCTTTCAGGCCCGCCACCGTCTCACATCGCTGCTCGTGAAATATAGATTTTTATTTTCGTACCGAATTCGCAAAGAATGACTATGAGACACGGGCGATGGCTTGGGGAGGTGTCCAACCTGCAGTGGATAGATCATGGCTGATGACGGTGATGAGCACACGAACACGCGATCAGAAGAAGACAAAGGCGGTCAGGTCAGACACGAAGACCGTCGCAGCTCGTGAGAAACTCACCGCGGTAGCGCGGGCAGCGGCGACCTTCGCCCTGTGAATGGCGCCGCCAGGAGAAGCGGTCATCGCCACGACGCTCGCTGCTCCAGTCTCGACTGCGGTGCCGCTCCCCACCTTGCTCGCGTTACGCGCGCACGTGTGTTGAACTTCTATCGCACCGTATGTGGGCCAACCGCGGCTCAGCGGAGGAGCTCGGGGGGTGGAAAGACGACGGCTGCGACGCTGAAGAAGCCGAACCGTGCGGTTGTGTGTCTGAGCACGAAGTGGCCTTGAATTGCTGCTGCTTGTGCTGCAGGTGGTGGTGGTGGTGGTGGTGTGGGCGTTGAGACAGATAAGGTTGCAAGGGAAGGGGAGGCAGTGTTGTGCATTCTTGAGCGGGCAACACGGGGTCCGGGCAACATTTTTGTTCGGAGTAAGTTGGAGGAGTAAGTTGTCAGGAACTCCGGGATGCTGCGGCCTCTACGCTTAGACACTTATTATTATAGAGATCAGCGTCCACGTAATTCATCATTCGTAGCCTTATGTCAATCCGCTGCTGGATGGAGGGATCCCTTTTATAATAATTATAACAACGCCAGCGCACCGAGCCTGGCACTGCCCCCAGAGTTGCATCAACAACATCATCAACAACAACAATAACGATGTCACGTATTTATCTCAAATCATTGTCAGCACGGTCCTGCATGGGGGTTATTTGGCCAAATCCCACGACCGATGTTTTGTTCCAAACCCTCTCAGACAGGTTGGGGGGGGGGGCAGTAGAGCGATAGTCGTGTGGGAAGCCACCGTGACGATGATTCGCACCGCGCGGGGGAGTGAACTTACAGCGAGTTGGGGGGGTGCAGGGCCCAGCCCAACACCACACACGTGAACACACACGTGAACACACGTGAACACACACGTGAACACACACACACGTGAACACACATGAACACACACGTGAACACACGTGAACACACACGTGAACACACACACGTGAACACACACGTGAACACACACACGTGAACACACACGTGAACACACACGTGAACACACACATGAACACACACGTGAACACACATGAATACACACGTGAACACACGTGAATACACACGTGAACACACATGAACACACACGTGAACACACACGTGAACACACGTGAATACACACACGTGAACACGCACACGTGAACACACACACATGAACACATACGTGAACACACACGTGAACACACACACGCGAACACACACGTGAACACACATTAACACACACGTGAACACACACGTGAACACACGTGAACACACGACCGCCTCGGCTGTGGCGTTGTGCGCGAGACGAACGTCACGACGTCTCGGAGCGGTGGCGCAGCGGTTAGCGCTACGCTGCGCTACGAACCCGGCCACACGAGTTCGATTCCCGCTCACAGCCAACACCGGTGACGGTTATCTGAACCGGTCCAGTGCCTCCCTTAGGTCGACTCAGCCTCAAATGAGTACCTAGTGCGGTGTGTAAAAAAACATCGTCACTGGGGAGACAAAGGCGGTCGGGCGTGGGGCTGGCCAACCACCCACTCGTGTACCGTGCCGGACTTCATAGGTGCTCGCTAACAGCACTTGCCCCTACAGTCTGTTAAGTCTATATGGGGGATCTTTATCTTTGTATGTGCGTGTGTGTGCGTGCATGTGTGAGTGCATGTGCGTGTGTGTGAGTGTGTGTATGTGCGTGTGTGTATGGTACAAGTTGGTACAGTAGGGGGCACAGGTGGTGCATCAGCCAGTCATCTCGGTCATCTCGGTCAGTCGACCCGTGGCACCTGCTGGGTCTGCCCCGTGACCTCCTGCCAGCGGGTGTTCGACACTTCACGTGGCCTCAAGGTGCACATGGCCTGGCACAAGCGTCGTGGTGACGTCACCGCCACTTAGTGGCGAATGGCGGTTGTTGTTGTTGTTGTGTGTATGTGCGTGTGTGTATGTGCGTGTGTGTATGTGCGTGTGTGTATGTGCGTGAGACGCATTCGGCGTTGGTGAGGACCCACCACGTGAAACAAGAACTCAACTCGCGTGTGTCCGGGTCCTACGGTTGGTCCCTCCACATTTAGAATCAACATCACGCGTTTAGAGTATTTGGCTGCTAAGCCACTTTGTTGGGCCATCATCTGTGATGTCTAGGTAGCTTCTGAAAAATAAGAGCTACATAGCTCAGTGGGCCTCACCTGGTCAAATGAAGACGAAAAAAAACTTGTTCAATCGTTCATTGAATGCGTGAGATACGAAACAATGGATTCTGTCGTTTGCCACAATTATACCCCAACTGTGTTCTCGGTGGGTGCCGTGAGATAATGTCCGAGACGGCTCTTGTCGTCCACACCCTGGGCGGCAGCGTGCCCCCACGCACTCTGAATACAGAGCATCGCCTGCGTTGTGTGTGCACGGTGAACTTCTTTTGCGCCGTACGTAGCCAACCGTGTTCATCGAAAACCCACATTCTCAATTCTCAGAGCTAAAACTTTGGGAAAGTAAGCTCAACAATTTTTAATACTACATGGGGTTATATGGTTGAATGACGCTGTCTTTTCGACAGACCTGTTCTTCACCTGAGGACGGCTGCTTGCGTTGTGGCCGAAACGTCGTGATAATTATATTTTATTATGTTTTATTTTTTTTGTTTTATTATTTCCGTTCTACGTGACTTTACCGAAAGAACCAAGAAGATGAATCCCTGCAGTCACGAAAGATTTAAATCGAAAAATAGAACTCGAACCCATTCATCAACAACACCGGTGCCTTACAATAAATGCTGGCAGGTGCATTCTTGTTTTAATTCCCCTCCTTAATCCTACTAAAGTTAAATTCGCTCAAACGTTGTTTTGGTCAAAAGGTGTTTTCGCGTTGCTGCAATTTCCCATTGGGTGGCTCCCTTCACTCCCCCTCTTTAGATCACCACGAGACCAACACGCAGCGCTGCCTGGCGCCTGAACCCAACACACTCCCTGGCGCATCTTGCTACTTCACTGCATTTGCACCTCGTTTTCTTGTTTTGTCTCGATCGTGTTTCGTTTGACGACAGTTCGGTGAATGCCTCGTTCGTTGTCCGACGTTCCTGAAGGACCCTGAACTCATTCTCCTTGAAGTTCCTGAAGGACCCTGAACTCATTCTCCTCGTTCCTGAAGGACTCTGAACTCATTCTCCTTGAAGTTCCTGAAGGACCCTGCACTCATTCTCCTCGTTCCTGAAGGACTCTGAACTCATTCTCCTCGTTCCTGAAGAACCCTGAACTCATTCTCTGCGATGTTCCTGAAGGACCCTGAACTCATTCCCCTCGACGTTCCTGAAGGACCTTGAACTCATTCTCTGCCATGTCGAGGTTTTTGTTTTGAGCTTTCGTTGTTGCCGTGTCGCTTCACATCGGGACCACTCCGTGTGTAACAAATGGAATCGACTGAAACTCGAAGGCAGTGTCATTGACGAATGTTTTCAGCTTTGCCTTCGGTATGAATCCACAGCAACTTTGCTTCGGGGCTCATACTTGCTTTACACGATCATCCATTGCCTAACACCCTACACACGTAATCCAGACACACACGTCACATTATAAATGTCTTTATTTTTACAGTAAAATGTTTATTACATGCATCTTCCAGTCACCAACACTTGGGAGGCATGTTTGTCTGCACCGCCTTACATGAGAAGACGGCAGCAGCAGCAGCAGCAGCAGGCGAACATTCTGGTGAGTGGCCGTCCTCTTAAGAGCAAAGACAACGACGACGACGAAGAGAGATTGACGATTTGACCACCCTGACGATCCTTTCACTTGAAACCACCGGAGAGAAGCAACGGAAGGTTGGTGCATGAACACACACGTGAACACACGCGAACACACGCGAACACACGCATGAACACCCGTGAACACATGCACACACGTGAACACACACGTGGACACATGAACACGCGAACACACGTGTGGGCACACACATGAACACACACACGAACACACATGAACACACGAACACGTGTACATACACGTAAACACACACGTGAACACACGCGTGAACACACGTTTCCATTGGGCAGATGTTGAGCGGTGAACGCAGCCTTCAAGATGAAGCTGCCAAACGCCACCGGGTTTGGCCCAGACGGGAGTCCTCGCGCTTGAAGAAAGTTCGCTGGTCGCGGTGGCCTGAAGATCTTGAATTATTTTTTAATAAATCAGGATTCCGTCCCCACATTATTATTATGATGTTTTTACCCGTAGGCTTTCACAACCAAAATTATGATTCACTGCTGGTTTCTTTAGGGTAAGATCTCGTGGCCAATCCGAATCAAGTTGATCCTGGCGGGCGAAACTTGGCAATTGATTTGGTTTGTCAGCAACACCGGAGGAATGTTGAAAGGGCAAGCAGATCGTTGTTGTTTGTTTACAATTTGTGTCCGACATTGTAGTGGAGATTACAACCAGCATCATCAGGCGATTAACAACATCTGAGCAAGCAGTTTCACGTGCAAGGCTGCTGCTGCTGCTGCGTGGACGGTGCCAGTTACGGAGTGGACGCGGTTGTGCGAAAGTGGGCGGGGGCTAATAAAAATAAAACATAATAAAATAATTCTCACGACGTTTCGGCCACAACGCAAGCAGCCGTCCTCAGGTCTGTCGGGAAGACAGCGTCTGAATGAAACACCCCAGGCTTGGAGCGTATATTTAAGCTAGGTTGGATTATATGCTAAATTCCTCTTGATATGCAAATTATTTTGTCAAGGCGCTCTTCCTCCTCTAACCCAGCTTAAATATACGCTCCAAGCCTGGGGTCTTTCATTCAGACTCTGTCTTCCCGACAGACCTGTTCTTCACTTGAGGACGGCTGCTTGCGCTGTGGCCGAAACGTCGTGAGAATTATTTTATTATGTTTTATTTTTATTATTTTATTATTTCCCTTCTACGTGACTTTACCGAAAGAACCAAGAAGATGAACCACCACAACATCAACAACAACAGCTGCAAGCTGAAGGAGTCAATCCGCCGACGACGACATCAACAACAACCACATCAACAACAACAACAGCCACAAGCTGCAGGAGTCAATCCGCCGACGACGACATCAACAACAACCACATCAACCACAACAACAACAGCCACAAGCTGAAGGACTCAGTCCGCCGACGCTTTGCGCTGCTCGGCCAGCCTGGACTCGAGGCGGAGCAGCTGGCGCAGGAATCCGTCGTTGGGGCCGATGGCGCGTCGGGAGCGCACCTGGCGCAGCGCCGACTGCACGTCGCGTCCTCGTCGCAGCATGAGGAAGGCGACGACGAGGCTGGGAGAGCGGCTGTAGCCCTCGCGGCAGTGAACGAGCACGCGGCCTGCGGGGAACAAGCGGCAGAGGTCGCAATCGGGTGCCCCCCGATACCCGTATCCTACCCGATACCCGGCCTACCCGTACCCGGGTACAGGTCGGCCGTGAGTCACTGGCGAGTCATCGTTTGTCACTCATTTCGCAACGTCTTGTCTCTTCTCACAATTCAAGTTCCTAGAATCAACCCACCCGCGCCTGCAACATGGCTTCATTGCAGAGGTCGCAATCGGGTACCCGTCCCCGTACCCTACCCGATACCCGGCCGGGTACGGGTAGCCGGGTATCGGGTAGGGTACGGGTACCCGATTGTGACCCTGGTACGGCCGGGTACGGGTGGCTTGAGACTTGAGACTTGATTCAACAGAATTCCATCAAATTGTTGGCACGTACGAATGATAAAATGAGGGTTTCTTCCACCAAATTTGTTTTGTACACGCAGGCTTTCACAATCAATATTACGATGCGCAATCAATATTATGATTCACTATTAAGGGGCCGTCCATAAGTGACGTCACGCACCTAGAGGGGGGGCGGGGTCAGACATTTGTGACGATGTGTGACGAGGGGGGGGGGGGTGAGAAATGTGACGTCACATCAAAATGCGCAACTTTAAATAAATATAGACAACACGTTCTACTTAATTAAATAGACTTGTTAATAAATGTTTTCTCATACAACATCAGAGTGCAACGCCACATTAAATACATATTACAATGACAAAAGTTTAAAGCGATTTGAAGCATGATTTATTTTCAAAATGGAAATATGGTTTTGGGGGGGGGGCAGAGCTTTGTGACGTCATATTTGAGGGGGGGGGTCTGACTTTTTGTGACGCCGTGTGACGAGGGGGGGGGGTAAAAAATCGTCCAAAATCGCGTGACGTCATTTATGGACGGCCCCTAACGTATTGCGGGTACGATGTTGTTGCGTATAACGTCAATCTTGAACTCTGAATTGTTGGCGTGAAAGAAGCCATCACCGCGGTCACTCGCCGCAATGTTGCAAACAAAAACACCGATGCCCTCGGTTTTGACGACTTCTGACACCGCCGCCGCTACGGGAGATCCAATTGCACCGTCGCTGTCGAGGCCCCATCAGCCGCTGCCCTCTCGCTCGCCCCGACACGGGCAGCGTGCACGGACGGTCGATCGAGACCCGGCACGGTGCCGAGTCATCGGGGGGTGCGAGCGATGCGGGCGCACGGAGGGCGCCGCGCCACCACGGACCCGGTCGGCAGAGTTCGATTCCCGCTCGCGGTCAACATCGGTGACGAATTTCTGAACCGGTTCTGGGCCTCCCCTAGGTCGACTCGGCCTTAAACGCAAGACCTGGTGCGGTGTGCAAGCGTCGCCACTGGAGAGACAAAGGCGGCCGAGCGCGGTGCTGGCCACCCCACCCGGCCGCTCGGGTGCCACGCCGGCCTTCGTAGGTTGCTACTCGCTAAGGGGCCGTCCATAAATGACGTCACGAGATTTTGGACGATTTTTGACCCCCCCCCCCCTCGTCACACGGCGTCACAAAAAGTCAGACCCACCCCTCAAATATGACGTCACAAAGCTCTGCCCCCCCCCCAAGCATATTTCCATTTTGAAGATAAAACATGCTTCAAATCTTTTAAACTATTGTCATTGTAGTGCGTATTTAATGTGGCTCTGCACTCTGATGTTGTAGGAGTGTTGTTATAACAATTATATATTTATTTAAAGTTGCGCATTTTTTATGTGACGTCACATTTCTCACCCCCCCCCCCCCCTCGTCACACATCGTCACAAACGTCAGACCCCCCACTCACCCAGCTGCGCGACGTCATTTATGGACGGCCCCCTAAACAGCTCTTGCCCCAACAGCCTGCGTGAGGCTATAACGGGGGTAGGGGATCTTTATCTGTGGGCTGGTGACACGGAGCTGTGGGCACCTTTGGGGTGCGAGAGCGCCTTCTCGATGAAACTCGGCCGCTTCCTCGAAGAACTTGGCCAGGTCGTACGAGTCGAGGTCGCAGGCGGGGACGCCGTGGTACGCGATGCCGCTCCCCTCGTAGAACTCGGCTCCCGTCTCCACGTGCATCAGCGTCGTGCCGTGGGCCGCGTTCAGCACGTGCGTCACGCCCAGTCGCTGGAGGTTCCTGACGCTCCGTGCGATCTCACTGGGGCGCACCGCGCACACGCACGGAGATGCCCGGTCACAGCGGGGCCCACCGCGTGGTCCTCTAAACGCAGTGGGTGCTTCGTTTCAAGGCCCCCCCCTCCTCCCGCGGGGGTCAGTGGCGGCCGCTGGTGGCCTTTAGTGCGGCCCCTGACGTGCCCCCCGCCCCACTGACAATAGACGAAGATAGATAGCTTCGTGCTGTGGATTTCACAGCTTAATTTTGAAGCTTTCGTGACTGCAGGAATTATTCTTTGGTTCTTTCGGTAAAGTCACGTATAAAGATAAAATAATAAATTAAATAGTAGCATACGACGTTTCGATTGCAACACAAGCAATCGTCATCAGGTATAAATGAAATAGCAACAAAAAGTCTAACCAGAAAACTAAGATACATAGAGAGAGTAACACAGGTACCTGTGTTACTCTCTCTATGTATCTGTGTTACTCTCTCTATGTATCTTGGTGATATCTGTCTGCTTATATGTCTGTCTATAGTTTTCTGGTTAGATTTTCTGTTGCTATTTCATTTATACCTGATGATGATTGCTTGTGTTGCAGTCGAAACGTCGTGAGAATTTTTATTGTTTTATATTTGTATCATTTTATTATTTCCCTTTTACGTGACTTTACCGAAAGAAGCAAGAATATGAATCCCTGCAGTCACGAAAGAAGCTTTAAATCAGAATAGGCGAAGAGTGAAATTAATGATCGGAGGCGGCGGGGAGGAAAATAATCGTCGGTAAAATGTCGAAGAAAACTAAAAACCCGCACCCGTTTGCGTAAATTCCGTGCGAAGCAGTTTGACACGTGGGGCTCCACACTTCGATATGTTCAGGAAACCCGACGACCAGCGTGATGCGTGTTTGACATGGATGTACAATGATGTCGTGGATGCAAACAATGCAAAATGAGAGAACGCGTGACAAGCGGTGATTATCGTGCCATTCTTCATCGTCTCCCCCCCCACCCCTGTTTTTATAAATATCGCTCTGCCGATGCATCAGCGTTGACAATTGAGAGCTGGCGCCGCGTGTTTCTAAGTGACGGGGAGCGTCGCTGCAGCTCAGGCATCTGCTGCATTCGATATATCAGCGGAGCGGCGACTTGTCCTCAAGTCTCCGCGCTATCTTTAGATCGACAACTTGACTGGATTGGATCAACACGCGGCGCTTTCAGACCGCACACATCCACAGCAAAGTCCCTCTTTCTCTCTCGGCTCAAATAAGACGTTGAAGCAGCATTTCAGGCGATGGCTTTTCCACGATGTGTAGCTCGTAAGAAGAACCATTGGCCAAAATATCACCGATTTTCTATTTTTCTTTTAAAGGCCACAGTTTTATTGCCGAATGTGTTGAGTTTATTTATTTATTTGTTATTTGTGCACCACTGCCAACTCTAAACTATTTTTTTATTTTACCAGGTAAGGCCCACTGAGCTATGTAGCTCTTTTTCAGAAGCGACCTGGCCACATATGATAGCTCAATGAAGTGGTGTATCATCATTTGGATATTTATAGCAGCCAAATACTCTAAACGCGTGACGTTGATACTAAATGTGGAATGAAAACCCGGAGGACCCGGAGAAAAATCCACGCGACCACGGGGAGAGAGACACACAAACTCTAAATATACAGCAGGCGTCAGGGCTGGGATCAAACTCACGACCTCCTGTATACCTGGCGAGGGAGTCAACATCTCATAGCCACCGTGATGGTGATGAGAGAGACACGCAAACTCCAAATATACAGCAGGCGTCAGGGCCGGGATCAAACTCACGACCTCCTGTATACCTGGCGAGGGAGTCAACATCTCATAGCCACCGTGATGGTGATGAGAGAGACACGCAAACTCCAAATATACAGCAGGTGTCAGGGCCGGGATCAAACTCACGACCTCCTGTATACCAGGCGAGGTAGTTACTATCTCATAGCCACCACGAGTGCCTTCAGCAGCAGCAGCATCACCAAATAATTTGTTGAGTTTTGGCGGCGCTCAATCCCAGCAGTGGAAATGTCATATTGCTACGGTTGGGACCATTCATTTATCACCGCTGGCTTCCCACAAAGTGGCATTGGCTGTGTCGGGTGGTGGTGGGTTTCACGACACATATATTTACGCAATCTAACCCAAACAAAATCTGTATTATGAAAGTGGCATTTATAAGTATCAACTCCAGAGGGATGCAAGCCGAGCCAACTCCCGAAAGGGATTTGAACGCGAAACCTGACGATTGTTATTCTAGATTTGAAGTTTTCGTGACTGCAAGGAATCATACTCTTAGGTTTTTTTCGGTAAAGTCACGTAGGTAAAAATAAATAATAATGACGATTGTGAGTCAGCAACTCTCGCACCACCTGGCTGGGTCAATTTAAAAGACCAATATAGTTTTGTCAATCCACTGCTCGATGAAGGCCTGCCCCAAGCCCTGTCACTCATGGGAGTTGTTTTGACCATACTTCGCCACGCTGGTCAGCGCGGAGTGGGCTACGCATTCATCGCCGAATATTTTCTGTGTCGCCTGCAGGCAGGAGTCAGAACGCGGCTCGCGAGAGATACGCCGGACGACATGAAGCATCGATGCTGAGCGATCTCTGTCTTGGGTTCATTAAAAAAAATACTCGCAATGAAATGTCCTCGTTGCTTAGAATACATCACTGTGGTTGGAATATTTTTTTCGATAAACCACTTTAGTTTGAACTTCTTTCGCCCCGTAGTTTCAGCAACATATTTTAGAGGGATTACACTGCTTATAAACGTTATACCCCGCAGGACGAATAGTGAAAAACGATAGTTCTAAAATACTTAATGCACAATTGTATTTAATTAGACCGACGGAACTGTGCTTGATGGGGCCGATTCTGTTCATTTACTGCTCCCAATGTGGAAAATTATCTCTTGCGTAGCACTTACATCGCTCTCTTCCCCTTCTCACGACCTTGCTCACAATCTGCTGCAGTTCAGTTTATTTTGAGTCTTATGGAGCAGCGGTGGTGGTGCAGCCGTTTGGCACACTGCTCTCTGATCCAGCCGACCTGAGTTCAATTCCCGGCAACGGCTAACGTTAAGTGGCGAATGATGCATCAATCGGTTTTGGACACCTCCCCACATTCGCCAACCGGTATGAAGCATTGTGGTGAAGTGTGTAGTACGTTAGACTTCTTTTGCACCGTACGTAGCCAACCGTGCTAATCGGAGGCGCGAGGGGGAATGACAACAAACTACACACACACAGAGCAGTTCTAAAGAAATTCGTTTTCCTTCTAGATGATGTAAAAGTGCACAGCTCCGGTGGCTTCCTGATATCGGAAGGAAGAGCGTTCCAGACGGCCGCAGAAGCGCATCTGAAAGCGCCGCGCGATGATGATGCGGTGACCACCGCCTTAGTTCGATGGCAGCAGCCAAAAGCTGCTGCTGCTGCTGCTACTGCGAGGATGGCTGGAGTTTGCTTGACGGTGATTTATGCCCCTTGACGAGATCAGCGTGGTATTGTGGTTCATTTGCGGCAAGCACTTTGCGTGTAATGAGTGCGACCTTAGAGGTGAAGTATGGTCAAACAATTCCCCCGCCCCCCACCCTAGAATGGCACGGTATGGGAAGACCTTTATTCAGCAATGGAGTGGCAGGAAACGAAATAATAATATCTTCTTGGTTCTTTCGGTAAAGTCACGTAGAAGGGAAATAATAAAAATAAAACATAATAAAATACAATTCTCACGGCGTTTCGGCCACGGACGCTGTCTTTCCGACAGACCTGTTCTTCACCTGAGGACGGCTGCTTGCGTTGTGGCCGAAACGTCGTGAGAATTGTATTTTATTATGTTTTATTTTTAATTATTTTATTATTTCCCTTCTACGTGACTTTACCGAAAGTACCAAGAAGATGAATCCATGCAGTCACGAAAGCTTTAATTCGAGAAATAATAATAATAATCATCATCATCACCATCAAATAGGCCAAATGTAAAAAAACTACTTTATTACGTATATAGGCCTTCTTGCCGTGGCAATTTTCTTGAAATTCTGTTCAATTTCTCCACTGTCATTTCTCATCATCTCGTTTTACTCTAAATTGAACCTTTCCACTTTGCCATCATCTCCACCCATTTGTTTTTGTCCCACCGCTTTCCGCTAATAATGTCACGTCCCTGTGAATAAAAAAAACACCCCAGACCAGACAGCTCGTCACGAGGATGCTGTCCGCCCGCCACGAAGTCGTTGTTGCCTTTTTGGAGATTATATCGACATCAAAACCGCAACGCGTCATTGACAATTCCACTGCTGGATGAAGGCCCTCCCCCACACTTCTGCGTCGTTCATGGGGGGGGGGGCTGTTTCA
Source organism: Lethenteron reissneri (assembly GCF_015708825.2). Classification (NCBI taxonomy): domain Eukaryota; kingdom Metazoa; phylum Chordata; class Hyperoartia; order Petromyzontiformes; family Petromyzontidae; genus Lethenteron; species Lethenteron reissneri. The sequence goes on from NC_083782.1 coordinate 10,086,619, forward strand.
CCATACTTCACCACACTGCTTAGTGCGGGGCCGGCGTGTGCAGGGAGACTCAGGACCTGTTCAGAGATCACGCGCCGCTGATATTTGCCGTGGCTGGGAATCGAACTCGGCGGCTTGACAGCGCCGCAGAGAACACGGTTCCCTGGCGCGTCCTGTCATGTAATCAAAGCCACATTGTGAGCACGCAATCAGCTTTTTGCGATGCGTCCCAGCGTAGCGTGTCTGCATCGGCGTTTGAATTCGCAAGTGCGGAAACCCATGGAACGACTTCCAGGGAGAGTAAATAAATAAATAATGCGCATACTCGCAAATAGTTATTTTAGCGCTGGTTTTTTTTACGCGTTTGAGGTCTTGGGCAAGACCTCAAAATAATTCGACGCCTACGTGCTAAACAGAACGTGGCCAATTCGCCACTAGTACAGCACACCGGTGTGTTGGAGAGCCAAGCCACGACATTTACAATCTGAGTACGACGTTTCGCCAGCGATTACAACTAGCTTCATCAGGCGACAGCCAGATTTGTGCAGAAGTCCACCTGTTTCGTTCCTCATATAGAGGCGTAGACGTGGTGACCACGTAGCTGCGCTCCTGCTCCACGTGGGGGGGGGGGGGGGGGGGGTCAATATGAGCATCATCTGGTTACGATCGTTTACCGTGAGCCTCCTCCCCGCTCGACGGACAGAGATCGTTCACTGGGCGCTCTCTAACCGTGGGTCGCGGTGAAACGCCGCGCGCTGCCGTGCGATGGAGGCCGCGGCGTGCAACGTACGCGTCTCCCACGAGGATGCCGGGGAAGACCTCGTTGCAGTGGTCGCAGGGCAAGCTGTAGAGGCCGTGCTCGTCCATGAGCAGCTCGTTGAGCACATTCACCATGAAGTCGGACATCCTCCTCCCGCGTGCTGAACACAGCTGATCCCCCCCCCTCTCCCTGTGCTACTGCTGCTGATGCTGCTGCTAGTGCTGATGTTAATTCTGATGGTGCTGCTGCTAGTGTTGATGTTAATTCTGATGATGCTGCTGCTAGTGTTGATGTTAATTCTGATGGTGCTGCTGCTAGTGTTGATGTTAATTCTGATGGTGCTGCTGCTAGTGCTGATGTTAATTCTGATGGTGCTGCTGCTAGTGTTGATGTTAATTCTGATGATGCTGCTGCTAGTGTTGATGTTAATTCTGATGGTGCTGCTGCTAGTGTTGATGTTAATTCTGATGGTGCTGCTGCTAGTGCTGATGTTAATTCTGATGGTGCTGCTGCTAGTGTTGATGTTAATTCTGATGGAACTGCTGCTAGTGTCAACTGCAACTGCTGGTGATGATGTTGGTGCTGCTGAAATTATTCGTTCTGCTGGTGCTACTGCTGCACCGACTGGTGATGACACTGCTTCTGCTGCTGCTGCTGCTACAACTGCTGCCTGCTACTGCTGCTCTGAGACCTTGGCCCACGCGTACCGCTCACGGGGCCCTCTGTTCCCCACACCCCACCCCGACCCTCGCCTGTGGCACGCTGCACTCACCGCTGGCGAAGTTCATCATTGGCCGGCAGCCAGAGTGGGATCGGGTTCTTCACAAACTCCCTTCACCCCCCCCCCACCCCCGAGTATTTTCCAGCAGTGGCAGCCCCCCCCCCCCAGCCAGCCAGCTCCGTGTGCCCGCTCCTTGTCCCGCTGCTCACGCCTCGCACGAAGCCAGCGGCGCATTTCAGAAGCACCGAACCCCGCCGACGACAAATCATTACGGGCGCACCGTGATAATTTATATAAACAAACACGTGGAGCGTGTTGTTTCTACTTTCACATAGCGTGGCTACAGTCGGTGTCACACGCATTCATCACTTTTACTGTAAGGCTTTGAAAAGAAACACATAAAGTGAAGACAGAAATAGCTGCTCATGAAAATACGATCCACGAGGGGGGGCGGGGGGAGTCTGGAGGCACGTGATGATGGTGGTGGTGGTGATGGTGGTGGTGATGTTGGTGATGGTGGTGGTGATGGTGGTGGTGATGATGGTGATGGTGGTGATGGTGGTGGTGGTGATGGTGGTGATGGTGGTGGTGATCGTGGTGGTGATGATGGTGTTGGTGATGGTGGTAATGATGGTGATGGTGATGATGGTGGTGGTGATGGTGGTGATGGTGGTGATGGTGGTGATGATGGTGGTGATGATGGTGATGATGGTGATACCTCCCTGGGGTACCACCAGCCTCGTCCCGGCGTTTACCGTGGGGAGCCTGTGGGCTACTCGGCACGAGCGGTGTCGTGGGGACCTGCACTGGTGCCGAGTGGAGAGCCCTGCCCGTGTCATCCCCACCCACCCACCCGCCTGAGCCACAGCTCCAGCTCGCGCTGGCGGTGTCCACAGAGGGCTTCTTTCGATCTCCGTTCCCGGTGACATGCGCTCATCGCGTCTCCTGGGTTTGTGTGTGTTTTTAAGGCGGCGTGCTTTCTCCGATAATTATGGACATCAGCACGGCCTCGTTTGCTTCCTCCTCGAACCTCTCTTCGTTTGTTGTGCCGTCTTTACAATAAATCTGTCGGGATACCTTTTCAGGCTCCCGTTGTGCTCAGATGTCGCGAACGTTTCTTGATTGTTCATAATAAACGTTTTTGGGTTAGATCGCGTTATTTATAAATGTGTCGTAACCTTCCACCACCCGACACGGCCAATCGGCAAAAAAGTGTCACGTTGACAAAAGACAAATAGTTCACTGCTTTAGCCCACCGGTGTGTTGAAGCGTGAAACCACAACATTTACAATTTTTGAGTACGACGTTTCGCTGGTAATTGCAATCAGCATCATCGGGCAATTCGGGAGAATTGTTCTGGCGAAAATTGTAAATGTTGTGGTTTTACGCTTCAACACACCGGTGGGCTAAAGCTAGTGAACTATTTGTCTTTTGTCAACGTGACATTTTTTTGCTGATTGGCCTTGTCGGGTGGTGGAGGGTTACGACACATTTATAAATAACGCGATCTAAACCCAAAAACGTTGATTAAGAATAATATTGGTCGCAAAAGCCTGCCACGTGTTTCTTGATTGATTGGCCGGGTCTCGGTTCCAGAGCAACGAGGTGTGGAAAGCGCCACGGCGTTGTACCAGTCTCACCGTGGTGAATAAGCTCTCATCGTTCATTGCAATGAACGTAAAGAGAATGCAAAAGTCTCGCTGTGCTGCGCAGACAAAAGTCTCTGGACTCGACGAGAGCTCAGCGACCAGTGATGCGTTCCCGTGAATTCATTCGGAATAGCGCTATGTACGGTGCGAAAGAAGTTCAACAAACATACTTCCTGTTTATCCAATTGGAACCTCATTTGCCAGTAAAAAATATATTGTTTTTGTACCCTTTTATCTGGCAACAAAACTGACACCTGCGCCTTTTGGCGTCATGTGGTTCAACACCATGTGAGACAAGGCTCTAAGGAAAGCTGTCTCGGGTATGGACCAATCAACTTTAAGGATAGTGCATATACATGATCAGAGTTATGTTTTTTGTTTGCATTACGACTACAGGTATTGTGGTCTATGCAAACATGACTCCTTGTAAAAAAAAGGTGTCAGTTTTGTTGCCAAATAAAGGGGTAAAAAAACAATTATCATACTTCCTGTTATGTTCACGGGTTTGCAGCTGTCTTAAGACATTGCCTCCAATCTGCCCCACACTAAAAATAAATGTACTATGTACACATGCGGCTGGATTTTGCAACGGCAACAAGAATAGTCATTGACAAACCATTGCCAATCCACTGCTGCTGGATGAAAGCCTCTGCATGCCCTGCCAGTCACGGGGGTTGTTTACCCATACTTCACCACTCTGGTGAGGGTGGGTGTAGTGAATGGGGGGGGGGGGGGAGCTTGAGCTGGTTAGCCACGGCCGGGAATTGAACTCGGGTCTGCTGCATTCACTGATCCACCGCCCGCACCACGAATGAAGTGTTTCAAAATCCATTCAGTTGCAAATAAACCCCGACACGATTGGATTTCAACACAGTGAAAGTAAGTCTGATGTCTCCAAGTATACTTGAAAACAAGTGAGAGTATTGTTTCTATATTTATAAAATCACAAGGTCACGTTGACCCCCTGCTGATAATATGGAAGCACGGACTGGTTTCAATCTCATGGAGGCTGATCGGCAAACCACCCTCGGTTGATCCACAGCCGGGAATTGAACTCGGTGTGCTGGATTCACTGCAGCACTGCTGCACCGCCCACCTTGACTTAATATTTATCATCAAAATCCATCATTTCGCAAATAAAATCACGATATAATTGTATCTTGATTTGATATAATTGGATTTAAACAGTTGCAATACAATATCATGTCTCCGAGTATATTTAAAAAGTAAAAGTGTTTTTGTTACAATTACAAATAAACAACGTCGTGTGTACCCACTGACACGATTGAGGCTGCCATGCCACCCAGAAAGTCAATCCGCAGTGTGGAAGTCGCGACTCGTTTCGATCTTGTTCGGCCTCATCGGAAATCCACACTCGACTCCGGGCCGCTATTCATGCCGGGAGCGTTCTGCAACTGTCAACACTAAGTCCGAATCACGGGGCTCTTGATGTCCCAGTTTAAAAAAGATATAATTAAATGAAGATAATGCTGTTCCAGCGCGGGCCATCAACTAAACACGTAAAGTAAAAGCCTAGGAGCAGGAACATCGGTACCACAGCCGGAGACGAAACGGTGCCGTTCAGTTCTGCTGGACATCTCCGGCAGGCGGGTGACACGACGGGAGAGCGCGTTTCGTCTCGGGCCCATCGCGACTAAAAAACAATTCGCGAGTCGAGGAAGAATCTCTTTGAGAGTTGTATTCAATCAATCTTCAGCACTTCCCGCAAGTAAACCGTGAAGGCTGCGCCTCAGCGCAGAGATTTTTTCCCTCCTCTCTAAAAGCCACCCAAACCACTCTCCTTTCCGAACGCCCGTCTCGATTTCATCATCTCGATTCTGGGACCAACTTTCAATCGCTGCGCCACGGGACATATTCCGCAGCGTTTCCCAGTCGAGTTTCCCTGACAGATCTCTTCCAATTGTTCAGAAAACTGTTTTTTGTACTCGACCTTTCTTTAGCCATGTCTATGCTGAGTTCAGCTCATTGCCATCCCACATTATGCCTTGTGTCATTAGAATATTCCGAGATGGTTCATGCCCCCCCTGTTTTATTTTATCCATTTGTTGGGAAATATCTTCAACTGTCGCTGTGAAGAACGTTTGCAACATACAGGTTGGCACTTCAAAAGAATGTTCACACTTCTGAGGATTTGCAACAAGGCCACAAGAAATATGCCTCCTCTGGGCTCTGGAGACCACCTGGAGAAGATTCCAGGCACGTGTTGACGATGGCGAACACGTGAAGACTGACTTTTTGAAGCTCTTACATTTGATATCATGTTCGTGTATTATCCGTTATTTTTCCATTAACGATCGTCCCATGGAAGTGTTAACATTTTTTTTAAGCACCCTGTATATATTGTGGCGCTCTGCGCAACGTCAACTTTGACTGTTCCACGGCTTGTAAATGATTTATTATTCTAAATGCGTTTCATTGTTACACCTTGGTTTGTGATAGCTTGGATGACTGCATCAATTTCCACTGAGTCACGATTGCAATAGTCGACAAAGCACCAATGGTAATTGAAATTCACGAAGTCTCTTCCAAAATCTGATGAACAGTTCGTGTGGCTGATGGGGAGCGTGCTTGCCACTGCCGTTGGTCGGCGTCTCAGTCGCGTTTGTTATTCCGTTCATAATGACCTTCAGGAACAGTTTATAGATATTATTTTTGTAATAAGGGACTCATGCGTCTGTAGTTGAAGTAATTTTTTAATCCCTTTTTGAACATAATATAAAGAGGCAAACCATTCCACAATAGGTGAGTATTTAATTACTGTGTAAACATTTAGTGGACAAGTCCCACCGCTTTCGTTCCAGCACTTGGCCCCACCTCTGAGTTTAAAAAGTTCCACCATCTGCCCCACGAGCTCTCTACCTTGTTAATTCCTGCAAAGGGCACGGCGTTGACTTCTGCGAGCACGACGTCTGGCGGCGCTCCCCCCGCTCCCCTTTCGTCTCGACGATTTGACTCTTGAGCATTAAAGCCGGGCACAAAGTGGGGAAAGTTGAAATCGCTCTGGGATAGAAGCCCAACAGAATTTCATACAAACGGTGCGGAAAGAAAATGGGATCTACAAACTCGTATTCGAGGTATAACATTCCTGGATGAGGTTACCCAGATGCTCAACAGAAATCTAACTTTATATTTTTCGAGCCATTTATAGAATTAGGATCAATGTTTCCCCCCCCCCCCCCCCGCTTATGAAAAAAAACAACCAGCCTCACCAGCAGAGGGATATTTTTAGCGGAGGTGGACGCTCAACTATGTGTCAACATCTCAACGAAGCATCGATAACCCGTGCGATCGAGCCGACACATGATCACGGTTAAATTTATAACGAATCATCCATCATTCAACTCATCCGCAAATATCTCCGTCGTGTGCACGTCACAGCATAAACCGTAAATCAACTGCAACCTACGAGCAAAATGATTTACCGAACAGGAGAACTTCTGAATGGAGGTTTTAAAAATTAAGTTCACAGTCCACTGCATGGCGGTTGCATCACGCACAGTTGAGAGTGGGTTGAAGGGGGGGGGACAGGTCACTAGCCACTGATGTTAGCCGTGACCCGGAATCAAACTCGGGTCGCCACCATGTTCATATCAGAGTGCGCTAACCATTGCACCACTGCTCCTTCACACGTGCAAATTCATCAATACATATTGCCCCGTGAATCGCATCTATTGTATGTATGTTGAACTTCTTTCGCACCATACATGGCCAACCGTGCTAATCCAATGACACACGAGATGCTACCCGCTGATCCCATCATCCGTGTTCGTGCAATATTTGACTCCTCTTGTTCCATAAAAACGCGAATAGGAATAATTTGCCATCACTTCTTGGTCACTCCTCTTTATCCGTGCCAAGACACGGACACCAGGCCGAATCGTAACGCGGCGAATGATGTCCTTCGATGAGCACGGTTGGCTACGTGCGGTGCGTAACAAGTCCAACATACACGCAGACATGTCGTCGTTATTCCAGGAAAACGACTTCTGTGCCATTTGGGCCGAGTCAAGCCCATGACACGGCACCCCACGCCACAGCAGACACAGCACTTGTAGAAACACTATTCCCCGTGCAATTCAGCGGCCGTCTGGAACGCTCTTCCTAATCGACATTGGTGTAATTACCGAAAAATGACGCCAAGCCAATATGCAGCCTAACGGCTATTTGAAGATAAACGGTCTCCGATTGGTAGGAAGAGGCCTCTACGGTGATTGGTCGGGAGGCAGACTTTAAAAGGGATTGGAGGAATAAGGGTTGAACGAGATCGATCGGGAAAACAGAGAGGATCCGTTAGAGGGGGAAGGACAGGGATTGCCTAAGGGACAAACAAGGACGAGGTTCTCGAAGTGGGGGCTTGAGGAGTCTAAACGGGGAGATCACGGGGAGTGGCGACGTGGGGGGTAAGTTACGAGCTGGAGACACGCACGGAGCCCAGGGACCCGCATTGTGGCCGTGTCCCAATAAAGTGGCTCCTATTACATCGTCGTCAGAGCGGTTTCACATTAGGAAGCCACCGGAGCTATGCACTTTTAAATCCAGCTTGAAAACTCACTTCTTTAAAACTGCTTTGTGTGTCGAGTTTGTCGTCTTTCCCGCCGCACCTCCGATGAGCACGGTTTGGCTACGTACGGTGCGAAAGAAGTTCAACGTACATACGCACAAGCGCGTGTGTGTGCGTGTTGTGTAGCAATTAGCACGCTACGGTACGAACCTGGCGACCCGGGTTCGATTCCCGCTTACGGCAAATACCAGTGACGATTATCTCAACCGGTCCAGGGCCTCCCCTAGGTCGACTCGGCCTCAAATGAGTACCTGGTACGATGTGTAAACATCGCCATTCGGGAGACAAAATCGGCCGGGCGTGGTGCTGGCCACCCACCCCCTCATGTGCCACGCCGGCCTTTATAGGTGCTCGCTAACAGCGCTTGCCCCTACAGTCTGTTAAGCCTCCACGGGGGATCTTTGTCTTTGAAATCCCAGGTGGGAGTCAACTCAGCCTCCCGTCACCCCCAGGAGTCAAAACAATGGAGTTCGACTGCACAGGTGAGGATCAGCGGCACCCCCGGGTAGATTTTGGCCGCGGCTTTGTGACGAGTGTCGTCGCCGAGTAGAGGGCAGCCTCCGGCACCATGGGAGGTCCCCGTCGCAGCACTCCTCCCCGGCTTCTTCCCGTCTGCAGTCAGGTGCTTGGTGGCGTCTTTGAGGAGGTCTTGGGCCGCCGATAGACTTGCTCCGGTCTCCCGTCCTTCATGGCAGCAAACCTCGCCAACGTGAAGAGGTAATCGCTCAACCTGCCGGGGTCATCGTGCGACGAACGGTGAGCGCAGTGCACAGTCTCTCCACGCCACGCCGGTTATCGAGCCATACTTCACCACGCTGGTCCGTGCTGGTGGGCTGGTGAAGGTGGGGAGAATTGGTGGTCACCCATACAAGATAAAGATTCCCGCGTGTAGCCTTAACAAGTGCTGTTAGCGAGGAGCACCTGTGAGCCGGCACGGCACACGAGGGGGTGGCGGGCGAGTGGCCAGCATCACGCCCGACTGCCTTTGTCTCCCGAGTGGCCACGTTGATACATCGCAGTTCAGATAACCAACTCGTATCGCCGGGTTTGTAGCACACCGCGTTAACCGATTACACCACTGTTCCCCACGTATGACAACAGTCGCCACTAAGTGGCAGTGATGTCACCACGGTGCCTGTGCCAGGCCAGGTGCACTTTGAGGCCAGGTGAAGTGTCGAAGGCTCGCCCACAGGAGGTCACGGGACGGACCCTGGTGCCGTGGGTTGACAAAGCACTTATCCAGGCTCACACCTGCTTAGCTTCTGAGATCTTAGATGGGGTGCACTCGGGTGATTTGGACACAGTCATCGGGCAAAAGTGTGTATGTTAAGAGGCATTCGGGCAGGTTGACTGGAAAGCAGACAGGCAGACAGACGTGTAGTTGGTAGCTGTCTAGGACGATGGGTAAGTAGCTACACTTGATAATAATTGTCGATACATTACGACCTCCAAAATTCAACCGAGGACTGGAAACAGATATGACTTAGTGGGACGGAACATACGAAGGAGGTGATAGGGGATCTAATATAGAATAAAATTCGTTCCCAGAATCGTGAAACAAACTCGTCACGTGGTTTATTACCAGAGCTGTTGTAAATACCGTGCCGATATGAGTGTAGAACACAGGGCGGATGGTTTGACCCATAAACCCAGCTCGTGAATGGCACCGAGATGGTACAATCCATGTTGTGCGACCCGCCGTGAAGGAGGCGATAACAGCGTGAGACGAGAAACAAAGCAGTGCGGAGGAGAGACGGCGAGGTATTTGCTCAAAGAAGAAATCCCCTTTTGATGTTTGCGCCTATTGGAGAGGCCCGCGTTGTGCGGAGCAGAAGCCAAGGAGCGGCTGAAGAGCAAGGCGGGGATGAGGTTTGACGAGTCTGCTGAGAGCATCATAATCAGGGCTGCCTGGTGGCGCGAGAGGACTTCAAAGATTGCTTCCCCCTGCTGACGGGGAGAGAGCAGCCTTCAGACTTCCAGCTCCTTTTCGCGATGCGCAGAGAACCATTCCACCATTGCCGATAACACTGGTCAACAAAAAAATAAATTCTGGCCTGGACTTTTGCAGCTGTTTTAGACTAATTTCAGGGTGCTGATTCCAAATCTGATCTCAGATTTGCTCTATCACATCTCATTTTTATGCTATCGGCATACCCCATTTTCATTGATTTTACCCGAAATTAACTCCGTCACTTATGATTGCAAGTTGTTGCGAGTCAGTGACTGCTTTAGTGTTAAAATATGGTGCTGTATTTTTAGGATATTGTGTTTAAAATATCATTTTATGTAGATATCCACATTTATTTAATATTTTTCTTCTGCAGTTTTTATTGAAAATGCAATATTTTATATCTCAAAAACCTGATGTGATAGACAAAAACTGATGCCAGATTTGGAATCAGCACCCCAAAATTACATTAAGACCGTTGGAATACCTTATGCCAGAAAAAGTGTGTTGACCAGTGAATTACGGCTGTCGTAGGCAGCCACGTGCGGGTTGCAGAGATGGAGCGCCGCAAGAGAGTTGACGCTCCGAGGAGATTGTGTCACTGTCCCACCCTTCTGTGTGAGCTTGTGGCAGTGCAGTGTGTGAAAGCGGAGTGTTGGTGTGCTGTCTAGCATAGGTAGGAAGGGATTGTGCTCCACTGTTGTCTCGTGGTGTTCTTCATTCCCGTTGTTCATGCTCTCCAACACACCGGCGTAGTGCTGTACTAGTAACGAATTGGCACGTTCTGTTTACGTGACAAACCTTACTAATTCTTTCAGGTGGTGGCGAGTTTAATGACACATTTATATTTACGCGATCTAACCCAAAAGCTCCTCTATTATGGAGGTAAAAGACTCCTGGCCTTGTACCCACCTTCCTGGACATTCCGCTCTGCTGACTCCCTCATTTTATTCAAATCGCACCTTAAGACTCACTTATCTTTACGGGCGTTTCACTTTTCTTGAATCCTGTGTTTTGGGGGTTGGAGTTTATTGGCGCGAGCCTGCATGTGTGTTTGGCCAGATAGAGGGTGCCAAACGGGAACGACACGGGCTGGAGAAGAGATGGACTGATGCGGTGTGGGAGGATGTGGAGCTGAATGGACTTTCCAAAGACTGGTACCAGCGGTGTCAAAATTGACACCGCTGGTCAGTTGGAGGCAGTCGCCCTCCTTGGAGGGCAGAGGAGCGATGCTCACAACAACGAGCGGAGCGCCGGGCGGCTAAAATGCAGCAACTTGGCATCGTAGGGGGCACAGCTGGTACATCTGCCAGTCATATCAGTCAACCCATGGCACCTGGGTCTGCCCGTGACCTATCAGCGAGCCTTCGACACTTCACGTGGCATAAAATTGCTTCAAAGTGCACCTGGCCTGGCACAAGCGCCGTGTTGACGTCACCGCAGCTTCGTGTCGTAGTTTTTGCGTGTGCTTTGTACGTCCCCTTGTGGTCTCCAGGTGAAAGCGCTTTAGAAGTGTAAATTATTCTCGGCCCGTCACACGCCCCGAGCCGCCAACGATTCCAACCCCATGTGCCACGTGGCGACCGAATGTGCGCGCTTCACCTGTTCAGATATTTCCCAACACTGGCGTCGGCCTCGCCTGCACGCACCAGCACGACAACCCTGCAGCGCATACGCACAAAGACAAAGATCCCCGTACGGAATTTAACAATGTCGGGGCAAGTGTCGTGAGCGAGCACCTATGTGGGTTAACACGGTACACGATGGGGTGGGTGACCAGCACCCACGCCTTTGTCTTCCCTGTGCTGATGTTTTTACACGCCGTACCAGGTACTCGTTTTCAGGCTGAGTCGACCTAGCGGAGGCCCAGGACTGGTTCAGATATTCATGACCGATGGTTGCCGGTGAGTGGGAATCGAACTCGGGATGCCGGGTTCGTAGCATAGTGCGTTAACCACTGCACCACGATTCCACACACGTACGCACACAAATATTAAATTAATACGATTACATAACCTGTCCCCGGTTACACAAGCAGAATATGAAAACACCATTACATCACTAAGATTATACAATCAGAACTGTGCAACAATAAATGAATGCATGAAAACATACAGTTGTTAAGTCAGTACTGCTGCAGGAAGATTAACCAGGTTGCGATTAGCATAAGGCTTTTTACGTAATATTGCAAAATATATGCGGAGGTAAAATCTGCAACTAATAAAGTATTAACATGCACAGACATTTTTGTGCAAGCTGCGGGTCTCCCCACACCACGCAGATTGCGGGGTTTATTTGACCATACTTCACCAATCCTGGTCAGTGCGGGTTAGGTGAAGGTTGCGGTGGCGTAGCGATTAACGCGCTGGGCTACGAACCCGGCGACCCGGGTTTGAGTCCCGCTCACGGTGACGATTATATTATCCGAACCGGTCTTGGGCCTTCCTTAGGTCAACCCGGCCTCAAATCAATACCTGGTGTGGTGCATAAACATCGCCACTCGGGAGACAAAGGCGGCCGGGCGTGGTGTAGGCCTTCCACCCCCTTGTGTGCCGTGCCGGCCTTCTTAGGCGCTACTCGTTAACAACACTTGCCCCTATCGACTAAGGCTACACGGAGGGTCTTTGGTGAACGCGGCAAAGCATAACCGTGTGGGAGCATAGAAATTAAAACATTACAAGACAAAAACACGTCGTGTGAACTTAAAAATCTACGTGACATATGACTTGCTGTATTCTTTGGGTCTTTCGGTAAAGTCACGTAGAAAGGTTCAAAGAAAATAACAAAAAACTACGACGTTTCGATTGCAACACAAGTGGTCGTCTTACGGATGACGATTGAAACGTCGTGGTTTTATGTTATTTTCTTTGAACCTATCTACGTGACTTTACCGAAAGACCCAAAGAATATTAATTCCTGCAGTCATGAAAGCTTTAAGTCAAAATATATATGACTTGCTGTAAATGGGCTCACAAGTGACGTCGTCACATCTACCCCTCTATTTAAGGAACGAAACAGGAGCATTTCTCCACAAATCTGGCTGTCGCCTGATGAAGCTAGTTGTAATTATTTGTGAAACGTCGTACTCAGATTGTAAATGTTATGGCTTGGCTCTCCAACACACACCGGTGTCTGCGTGTCCCTACCGGCGCTCCGCCCGGCGACACGTGCTCCGCGCCACGTGCAGAGCCGCGGCGCAGCGACCTCCGGACTGCAACACAGAAAAGAGCGAGCGGCGATTCCCGTCGTGACGTGAACAGAGCGACGCTGGAGGCATCCATTTCACGCGCCGAGTATCTCGGCGGGACGAACGCTGGATGTGTCACTACTCGCCCCCCCACCCGCCTCCCCACCAATCAGTTCGGATTGCCACCCGCTCCTGGTTTTCCCAGGATCGTTCTCCTCTTGTTGAGCAGGTAGCTAATGTCCTGGGAAAACTTTTGTTACTTCCGGGACTTTCAAAATCCCAGTATGTTGTAAGTTGCGTAGTAGCAACAAGAACAACGGACTGCTCAAGACAATGCACGCACATGAAGTTCTCCCCTCTTCGGCTATTGCGAGATATTCTTCTTATGTTTCTGGTTCATTTTTTTTATACCTCAGGAGGTAGGCGAGTGGTGACTGGTGAGTGTTGAGCATCTGGTGAGAATCTTGAGTCTGGTGAATGGTGGTGGGTGAATGGTGTGTGTCTGGTGGTGGGTGAATGGTGAGTGTCTGGTGAGCATCAGGTAAGTGGTGAGCGTATCAAGTGAGTGGTGAACATGAATGGTCAACGTCCAATTGTTAGGCGAGTGTCTGGCGAGGGTCAAGTGAGTGTCCGCCGATTGCCAGGTGAGCGATGAGGTGAGTGTATCACCGAGTGATGAGCATCAGGTGAGCGATGAGGTGAGTGTGTCACTGAGTGATGAGCATCAGGTGAGCGATGAGTGTCTAGCGGATGGTCAGTGTCCAGTGAGTGTCTGTGCAGCAGGGTGTATCTGCTCTCGCCGGTAATATGAAGTTGGTCAGCGGAGGTAGCTGGGACGTGTAGCCGTCGATCCACCCCTCCAGTTCGGCCACAACGGATTCGTCGAACTTTGTGCGCTCTGCGACACACCGCGAGGGAAACACCCAAACTGCGTTCACTCTCGCGAACATGTCGCACAAGCAAACGCGCGCGTCGCTTCGGGCGAGAAAAGAATTTTCTGCCACCGTTGTTACTCACGTGTGGGTGCCTTCTCGCTTTCTTGCAAAGTCAAAATGTGTTCGGCTTCGTAACGGTGGCCACAGAGATTATCACCACTACCTATTTGAGCAGGAAAGCACTTCCAATTTCACTCGAATATTACATTAAATGGCAAAAGTCTGTCAATCGCTGCACCACAATTCTTGGTACAGACTGGCTTTTACTGGTAGGAACCACCTGGTTCCACCAGCCCGTCCGTCGTGCATCCAAAAATGGGAGGGGTGGGGCTGGGTGGAGAGGGGAGGGTGGGGAGGGGAGGGTGGGGAGAGGCTGGGTGGGGAGGGGAGGGTGAGGAGGGGCTGGGTGGGGCTGGGTGGGGGGTGGGAGGGGTGGGGCTGGGTGGGGAGGGGCTGGTCACCCCGTGGTGCCCTTATTAAACTCAACGTTTAACCTACTCACGCCGGCTTGTGCCCGCCCTCACAGTCGGCCATATATGTGGAATACACCACGCCGCCGTTGACCCTGGCCATTGACCGAGCAACCCAACGTTCCTACCAGCTCCCTCCGCAGGAATGTGTTACGTCATCTGGCAAAAGGAGGCATCGAGGAATCTTGGATTTGTATTCTGTGGCAAAACCTTCGTGTTTAGCTCCGAACAGTTATTACTGCTGCTAAACAGAGCACAGACTCAGCCCAGTGCTCCACCACAGATGGACTGCTGTCACATCTGTGGTGGAGCATCTAGATTCTAGCCCACCGCATCAACGGATATCGTTCAGAGTAAAGCAGCAGCCGGGGTGGCTGATGATCCAGCACTGACTCACTCCAGCCACGAGCTCACTGGCAGTCAGTCACCTCCTTGTCACTCTGCTATCACTACTACTACTACTACTAGAGAACTTCACTCATTGATTCCTCCACACATGCTGAGGACTCGGTCTACCAAATACTGACCACTTCGTGTACGTAGAACTTCTTTCGCACCGTCCGTAGCCACCCACGCTAATCGGCGGTGCGGGGGACCCCGAAGGACAACAAACTCAACACAAAAAGCAGTTCTAAAGAAATTCGTTTGTCAATCTAAATTATTTAAAAGTGCATTGCTCCCAGTGGCTTCCTAATATGAGAAGAACGTTCCAGACGGCCGCAGCGTTCCAGGCGGCCGCAGAAGCGCATCCGAAAGCACCGCGCGATGCGACGGCCACCGTCTTCGTTCGAAAGCGTTTTGAAACGTGGGGTTGAGGCGACGCAAATCATCGGGTAGCGGCGGTGTTAATAATGGAGCGACGACGTGTTCTGCGAACCGACGTGAATGTGGGTATCGCTGCACGAGCAACTCGGGGCTCCGCGTGGACGCCTCACGCACGGAGGTGTGCGTCGCGAGCCGAGGAGTGCGGCGTGGCGACGTTGGAGCCAACGTCCTGCAGCACGCACTGGATCTGACACGACAAACGCAGAGCACAACAATCGGTTTGACATTTCGATATCGGACACAACAAAACACTGGTTTCAGAATAGACGTCAAGAATTTTTTTATAAAATAATTTTATCAAAAATGTTTTTGTTCTTCCAATGCTGGATAAAAGCCTTGTCACACACACCCATGCCAGCCAAGGGGGTCGTTTGACTATATATATTGATTATATTTTGACTATATATTGACTTTTTACTATATATATTGACTATATTTTTACGATATATATTGACTATATTTTGACTATATTTTACCATGCCAGTCAGTGATGGGGTTAAAGAAGCAGTGAGGGAGGAAAGCGAGGGGGAGGGGTGGAATAACCGGGACAGATTGAGCCACCACTCGCCACGATCTTTAACCACTGCCAGGATTCAAACTCAGGTCACCGGGATCACAATGCGCTATCCACTGAGCCATCGCTGCACACTTTGGATGGTTAACGATATGAATCTGGCGACCTGAGATCAATTCCCGGGCATGGCATAGCTCTCCGATGTGTTTCCGCCTTGTGCCGCTTGTTTGTCCGGCACAAGCGTCTGATGTGTCACTCCAATTCAGTTCCTAAAAAATCTCCCAGGACGTGGAGCGAAAACGTCGGACATCGTGCCCAACAACACGAATTGCACCCGAAAAGGACATCGGAGAGAGCTGTACAGCACAACTAAGAAGGTCTACGCATCGGCAATACCCAGGCGGTGATTTTTTTACGATGGCGATCATTTGAAATTCATGGGTATATTCGCGGACACACAAAATGCACACAAAACACATGTATGCCCACCTGCAACAGCTGCTCGCAAAAGCTGTGCTGTCCTTCCTGACAAAGCTCACAGGCGAAGCTGAAAGGACACGTTCATACGAAGCATTAGCGGCAGCCGATCCCATCGGTGCTTTGGGTATTCTGGTCAGGTGACACTGTTGTTAGAGCACCAGTAGGGAGAGGCCAACTTACCTCGTCATTCCTCCAATGGTGGTCAAAACGAGTCGTGCTTTTGAGCAAGTTCAACGGCGGTTAATGTACACAAAGCCTCACGCTCGTTATGAGCACTGCGTGTATTTATTTCCCCAAATTGTACATCCCGATTGTGCTCTCGGCTTCATATCACGAGAGGAATATCCCATCCGGATCACTTTCACCGCAGCAGTGCAGCCCTCTGCCGTGTTAGAGCGGCCCACGAAAGAGAATATCACAGAGCTCCCTCTTGAGATCACTTCAAGTTGGCCTGGCAGCGCTTCCCCACCTGCTCTGCAGTATGGGAGTAATGTTCATTGTGAGAGTAATGTTCATGGCCATCAAACTGATATTAAAATTCTTAAGAGTTATAATTTAGCCAAGGTGCAGAACCAAATTGAACGTGATGTTTTTTCTAGATTTGAAGCTTTCGTGACTGTAAGGATTCATACTCTTAGGTTTTTTTCAGTAAAGTCCCGTAGGTAAAAATAATAGAAATAATAATAAAAATAAAATAATAACGCACGACATTTTGTTTGCCTCTGAAACGTCGTGATTTATTATTTTATTTATATTATTTGTATTTATTATTATTATTATTTATTTTTACCTATGTGACTTTACCGAAAAAACCTAAGAGTGTGATGTAGTAATAGGTTTTTACCCTTTCAACTGGTACAAAAACTGACACCTTTATACAAGGCATCATGTTTGCAATAACCATAACACAAGCAGTCAAAATGCAAACAAAAAGAAACAACTCTGATGATGATAATGATATGCACTGTCCTTGAAGTTGATTGGTCCACACCCGAGACAGCTTTTCTTAGAGCCTAGTCTCCATTGGTGTTGGACCAGATGACGCTAGTGATGGGCTGAGGACATCAACTCACTAAACTTAAGGAGCCAATTGTAATCATGGTCCCGGAATTGAACCCAGGTTGTGAGCGGTGTCAGCTCAGCGCTCGGACTCCAGAACCACCCGGCCACCTCGGGAAGGTTCAACTTACACCACGGGCTTTGGGAGGCAGAAGTAAGTGAGTGGTCACCCAACGCTCGTTTGAGTCGTGAGACAGACTTATAGTTTAACACGCGGTAGGCTTTCCGGGATCAATATTATCCGTAAAAGTTTCTTGGGTTAGTTTGCGTAAATAAATGTGTCGTTAAACCCGCCACCACCCGACACATCCAATTATAAAGGTTTGTCACGTAAACGAAACATGGCGTGTTGTGTTTACATTTATATTTACGCAATCGAACCCAAAAACCTCTGATATAGACTTATTTTTGTTATAGGAATTATCTGTGAAAATAAAATACTGTTTAACTTCTCTTTAAAAAGTTGCCCGTGTGAATGCGTAATGGCTCCGTGAAACAAGGGTATTTTGATATCACTCTACAAACCTCGCACATTTGCTTGTGCGTACAATGAGAGAGTTACATAGGCACGCACTTTCAGCGCAAACTTGTAAGAACAAGTAACCGCTGTGATATCAGTTGTACGGCGCACCAGTGAGAGCATGACATTGATGTCGCTTGTGCACTCAAGAGGATATTCAGGTGTGCGGCAAAATAAGCTTTCAAAAGCCACTATGTGGGGTCCACTTTTGAACAATGTTTGTACTATTCAAAGACTGGCCCCTGCCACTGAGTGCATGAAAGCTCAGTGAAACGCGAGTATTTTGACATTACAAACCTCACACATCTGTTTGATCATACAATGAGAGACAGAGAGAGAGCATGTAGGCAGGTGTCCCACTAGACCAGGGGTGGGGATAAGGCCCGCAAAGTCATTTGGTCTGGCCCTGCCAAGGCAACCGCACGACTCGAAATTCAATAAATCTAGGAGCTTTTTACGCAGCAACATAAATTTAATTTTGTATGGCCCGCGAATGATGTTATAAATATCCAAATGGCCCTTGGCAGAAAAAAGGTTCCCCACCCATGCACTAGACGGTGGAACGTCTACTAGCCACGTCTAAATACCGTTGCCTTTGGGCCACCAACAGAGACGGGCGCTGCCCAATCCTCACTTAAGCGAGGAGACACTTAACTTTACGCGAACACTTACCCGAGAGCAGATGAAAGTTCATCAACGGTTCCCAGTGCCTCAAACACAGCATCGTCTTTAGTCCGTCGCTCCCCCGTGAATGTGCTGGACATGCCTAGATGTGTGCGAGAAAAACAATGTCGATTAAGGCAACAAGCAATTCAAAACAGACGTCAAAACAATTTGTATAAGGTGCTCTCCTTTGTAATTACGAGACAAACGCGGAAGAGTGCACGGAGGCGCGGAAGAGAGACGCACGCCTGGAATTACACCGAGCGACAGAAAGAAGGGCGCACTTGGAGCAGGGAAACTATGATTGTTGGAGACACGACGTGGAGGGCAGGACACGTCGGTGGAAGGGAGACCGGCTATAGAATGGCAGCCAAAGGGGGCGAAAGCGCCCAAGAGGGCGATCGCCGTAGGGATTGAGTGATGAGATCAGCTCAAGTGTAGAGAAAATGATGGATCATCATGGCAATGTGAGATGGCGATGGTGTGGAGAGGCCATAGCAGGCACATAACAATTCATCAATACGATTTTTCAGCCCACGATACAATCAACGTATCGCACGCGTAAGACTCAAATATTTACAATTCATGCAAAATATATACAAATGGTATTTAGACTAATGCAGCCAACTGTATAAGACAGGCAAAAGTAGCGTACACATTGTGACAATTCCTTATATTCGTGGAGGGGTGAATGGTTCATTAAATGCTTAAGCAACTGACCAGATTTGATGATGCTCATTACGACTCATCTATATAACACTTTGCACAAACATCTCAAAAGTTTTACGTCACATATAATAATCTGCCTGCCGTCGTCTTAGCCACTTACAATGCGGTACAATGTGTTGAAAGTGTGGTAATGCGCGGTGAGGTGTGGTCGAAAACACACGTGATTTCATATCAACCAATCGCAGGCACAGATGTATGGGCAAACACATCAAAAACCGGTTTATACTTTTGTGGTTTCATATATTGAGCCACTATGGTGCGCAGCGCCGGATAATTAAATAAGAGGTATCGGGAGACGTAGCAGCCATAGGCTGGCGAGATATGTGATGTGCCAGAGGAAGGTATGCGAGGCATAGGGGTGACAGAAGGGACACATGGGGCATAGCCCGGAACCTTCTGGAGGATTCCAGAAGGGGGTGTGGCCAGAGGAGGAACTAGGCCGCGCTGGAGGATAAAAGGAGGTTCCCGAGGCTGTATCGGGGCTGTCTTCTGGAATGGAACCCGCCGTGCTGCGTCTTCTCCTGGGTCTTCAGTCTTCGTGCTCGGCATCGTGGGTCAGGCAGTGTGCCAACTGACCTGACTCATTCATATAGTTATCCCGTTGTGGTTATTGTAGAATACGTGTGTCTCTCGGTGAACCCATTACACGTTGATACATCTTTTACAGATACGTGAAGGTGAAAGGTAAGTCAGGTTCATTATTCCAGTAGTTTTATGGTCTATATTACCGCTAACCTCACCTGCATCTCCAGTTTTCGTATAGATCCTCGGAAGATTACTTCTGTCCGGCGCGTTCGTTCCAGCTGCTTTACTGCAAACCAGGAAGAGCACACATCACAAGCTTTCATAAGTCATCGGTCAAGTGCATTAGAGAATAATTTACAATAGTTGGCTGAGGTTGTGAGGCTTGCATTTGGCTGGGCAATGTGCTCTACCCCAGACCTGCTCACCCTCCATCCCTGCCCATTGTAACTTGTGGACTTTGAAATGTTTTTGGACACTTTTCATTTCTGGAGTTTGCAGGGCCACCCAGTAAGAATAAAGGTCACAGATATGCTTGGATAACCTTAGAGGCACTAGATGTCAGCAATGGTCACCAGAAACTTATTTAGACCGTAAACATTTTTGCTGTCCGAATATTGGACAAACCTCAACATCATTGCTCGTTCACACTGAAGAAAGTGAGGTCACGTTCCCTACCCAAGGTTGTGCGCTCTGTTGACCAATCATCATAATCATCATGCTTTCAAGAAGCTCCGCTTTCATCTGCTCGACACACACCTCCGTCAGTCTTTCAACCGGTGATCTCGAATGTGTGAAGAGTTGCTCATGGCAAACAAGTCTATCGTAGTTATAACGGGCCGTGAGCCTGTTCTCGGGGCTAGTTGCACAAAACATCACCCATTATGCACATTCTCTTTTTAAGGCCACGGTGTTATTGACGAACGTGTAAAGGTGTTTGCGTGCGTTATTTGTGCTTGTGCAGCAGGAATCACCTGCAGAGGCAGCGAGGGGCAGGTGATGTTGAGCCCTTCACGAGCAGGGTACGGGCTCGCAGCCAGCGGCTCGCCGCCTGCGAGCAGATTCATGCACGACGGCCACACGACAGGGTCGGGAAACACGGGGCCGTTGTCAAAGAACGAATAACGACCCGCACGGTGTTGTGTGGCCATAATCCTGCGATTGATTTAACAAAATGGCTCTGCACGTATACGTGTAGAATATTGAATGACAAGTCGGTCGTGTCGACGAATTGACCACCAATAATAATGATCAGCTACTTTTGTTGCGGTTGATAATTAGTGGGGCCCCTTTAAAAACTATCAGCCACCGCTATGAAGGTGGGAGCCCCTCCCCAATAACACGTCCAGGGAAATGTGACGTCACCAGGCCACACCCATCACCTCCCGTCCAGCGGCACATGTGGGAGTAAGGGGTGACTACTGGTACTTTTTATCCACAAACTATGTTCGCATTCCCTTACTAGTCGAGTAATTGAACCGATAATTATTATCTGTATTTAGTACTCGGCTATTGAAGCAATCCCAAAAGGAACAGCTCCTGCAATGATAAACTGTAGTGTCATTCAAGAAGATATACCAGAGGTCTGTACTGCAAGTATTATGTACTGAATGTATTATAGACTGTATGTATTATATACTGAATGTATTATATACTGTATGTATTATAGACTGCATGTAGTATAGACTGTGTGTATTGTATATACTGTATGCGTTATAGACTGCACGTAGTATAGACTGTATGTATAGTATAGACTGTATGTAGTATAGACTGTATGTAGTATAGACTGTCACACACACACACGTGTGTCCCGTGTCTCTCCCAAGTTTACCATTCTCACGAAGGCGAGAGGCCTCATCGTCGCGGTGGTGGCGGGCGGGCGGGAGGAGGCCGATGTGGGTGGTTGTGGTTGTTGTGGTAGTTGTGGTGGTGGTAGTTGTGGTTGTGGTGGTTGTGGTTGTTGGTCGATTTCAGAGACCGACGACTCAACCCGCTGCGCGCCGCGCGAGTCGCGAGCTGACGACGGCGACCGGGGCGGAAGTGACGTCGGCGGTGGAGGAGGTCGGTGTTGTTGGTGGTGGTGGTGGTAGTTGTGGAGGTGGTTGTGGTGGTGGTCGCGGTAGTTGTGGAGGTGGTGGCTGTGGTGGCGATGGTGGTGGAGATGGTTGTGGTGGTGGTGGCGATGGTGGTGGCGGTTGTGGTGGTTGTGGTGGCGATGGAGGTGGGTGGTGGTTGTGGTGGCGATGGTGGTTGTGGTGGTGGCGATGGTGGTGGTGGTGCCATTCCTCCAAAGGGCCACGAGAGGTCAGCGATTCCCCTTCTTTTGAGACGCCCCCAACCCCCCCCCCCCCGTTGATAATTATAACTAATTCACGATGTAACACGATTCTTGTTCTTTTTATTTCCTAATTGCTTATGCCTAAAAAGTATAGAAAATTTCTATTATTCCCCACAAACTTTGCTTTTGTCACCAGGACATTATGTGAGCGAAAGACACAAACGCACACCACGTTTTCTCATTGCAAATAGATAAATTTCAAAATATCACTGCCCTGGTCACAGAAAGCCAAGTTAGTGGGGAATAATTGCCATTGTCTGTACTGTTGAGGCATAGGCAGTTCGGAAATAACACTTACTACCCAGGAACAATGTATTTGTGACAGTGATCATTGATCCTTATGGCGGTACCCCGGGGTTCCAAATAATACAAATTGGCCGAGGCAATTAAATATTTTTTGTTATTTCTGGGACACAATTTTTGTGTCCAGGGGTGAACTTCGCTCTGCGAATGGGGCACCGATCAATGTGACATGGGTGGTGCCACTCCGCGATGTCGAAACGCCAAACATTAGCATAAAACAAATCATCGTTATAGAAACATTCTACTTTGAATTGTGCATCGTGTACATCATGGTGGTGGTGGTGGTGCATCGTGTAGAGCTCGTCGAGATGAGTGGATGGCCCCATCGCCCCTTTGCAAGGAATCACGCTACTACATTAACCACACACAGTGCTTATGGTGAACATGCAAACAGAACGTGCTCTAATGATACATGCATTGTCTTTGTAAACTAATAGGTCTACAGCAGAGACATCCTTCTTATGGCCCAGTCTCACCAGCAGTGTCAGACCAGAGGACAGCCGCACAAGGCGAACAGCTGAAAGGACAATGCCCATTTCGATTTAAAGCTTGCGTGACTGCAGTGATTCATCTTCTTGGTTCTTTCGGTAAAGTCACGTAGAATGGAAATAATAAAATAATAAAAATAAAACATAATAAAATAATTCTCACGACGTTTCGGCCACAACGCAAGCAGCCGTCCTCAGGTGAAGAACCGGTCTCTGTCTTATCGACAGACCTGCTTGCGTTGTGGCGGAAACATCGTGAGAATTATCTTATTATGTTTTATTTTATTATTTTATTATTTCCATTCTACGTGACTTTACCGAAAGAACCAAGAAGACAATGCCCATATTGCACCCACCCCGAGTGCGTTGTAAAGATCCGCTGGTAGACTGGAGTAGATGGCACGTGGCCAATAAATACTGAATCTGATTTATTTTCAAATGATCAGAATCGTGATTTAGACCGGAGGAATCCGATGAGCTGTGAAGCCCTTGTTCACAGATGTATACTCGACGTGGTGTGCCGGATGCTGAATTACTTTCCGTATCGTCCGAAACGGCTGAAATAAAAAAAAAAAGCCCTGGGTGGTTCGAATCTAACATTTGATGAGAGCTGTCAAATTGTGAGAGATGGAACATAATTTTGAGACCTATCAAATTGTGAGATTTGAGAGGGCTAATGCGTTAAGGTTTGACAGCAAGGTGGCGTGAGATTGTTCAGTGGCGGCGTGAGAGCGTGACATTTCAATGTCCTGCTCACACAGAAGCAACAATTCCCATTGCAACCCACCACCCCTGTGGTGTCACGCCACTACCAGTCAGCCATCGTCACGAATTACACCCATCGCTGGGTTATTACATGTCTGCAGATACACCCATCGCCTGATGTAGGGGTCGTCAACTTGCGGCTATTTAAGAAGTGCCTCGTGACGTAATGTATTGTGGCTTTTCAAATCTTGAGTTTTTTTGGACCAAATTAGAAAAAACAATTGCCCTTCTTGTTATGCATCTTGAGCCAGGGCACTGCCCACAATTCATTGCTGATCTCGTCAAGGAACTTGAACCACCATCACGCGAACTCCGCCGGTCATCTTCACAGCAGCGGCTTTTGGCTTCTGGCCGTCGAACCAAGACGGTCACCACATCGCGCTACTGTGGCCGTCTGGAACGCTCTTCCTTCCGATATAAGGAACCAACTGGAGTTATGCACCTTTAAGTCTAGATCGAAAACTGATTTACTTAGAACTGCTTTTTGTGTTGAGTTGTCCTTCCGCTTAGCACGGTCTGCTACGTGCGGTGCGAAAGAAGTTTAGCATATTGTAGGTACATTTCTGAAAAATCTCACGCCCCGTGCAATCGCCACCTAGTGGTTGGTGATGGACAACACTTCTCCCCCACGAGAGAAGTCCTGCTCCACAGACGAATATTTATCCTGAGCCCAACATGAAAATATGCTAACATCACACATTTTGTAACATTATAGGCACATTTCATTGTGATACCGACATGTGGAATATCTGGTCAGGAGCTCATTGACTATTTTTAAATTATAAAATAAACATACAGCGGATGTCAAGAAACAATCATAAATAATTGTCCATCTACTGCTGGATAGGGGGCACCCCAAACTCGTACTCGGTGGCAGTCATGTTCTTTTATACAAATGTGAGCACAGACAAAGATACCCTGTACAGCCTTAACAAACTGTTGGGGCAAGTGCTGTTAACGAGCACATAAGAAGGCCGGCACGGCACACGAGGGGTTTGGGTGGCCAACACCATGCCCGGCCGCCTTTGTCTCCACAATGTTGATGTTTGCACACTGCACCAAATGCTAATTTAAGGCTGAGTCGACCTAGAGGAGGCCATGGACCAGTCAATTATTGGTCACCAATGTTGGCTGTGAGCAAGGAATCGAACCCGGGTCGCCGGGTTCACGGCGCAGCACGCTAACCACTGCACTACACACACACACACACGCGGGCGTTATTCTTCGCTTTAAACGCGCCCTGTGGGCTTTTCGACGATCAGATCTAAGCAATGTTGGGATATAACATTTAGAGAAAAAACGCCAACATAATTCTGGGACTGTGCAATCTAGAGCCCGCGGGATAAATTCGACCCGCCAACTCATTTAATCCAAACAGCGGTGTCACGCAAGCCTACCATTAACATTGGCCCGCAGCGCATTTGAAATGAAGTTAATTACGTTAATTATACTTCACGTGTCTGTGTGAAATAATTAAGTTATCCTTCTTGGTTAGGATGCAAGAGTCTCGTCGTGCAATTCCGTGGCGTATGTGATGTAAACATTCTACCCGTTCATCTCCTCTGCTTTCTCTTACATCTTCCCCCTATATCTAACGTATAACTATGCTCTGAATACACTTTCTATATCTTTTGAATAATCGTAGCTGTTTCCTGAAAACATCTCCGATCTCACGCATCTCTGTTTTAATACATCGATGCCAAATATCTATTCTGAAAGACCTCTCGTGTTGCTCGTTTAAACACGTAACCTCTATCTTTCTCTCATCTATCGTCTGCGTACAAAGTCTATCTCTGACTCTTGTCTTCTGCATACATCTCCCGTCTCATATCTCTGCTGAACACATTCCCTATCTCGTGTCTACTCTGAATACATGCCTCCTGGCTAAACGTCAGATACGTGGTTTATGACAGTGGTCGGCTCCATTCAGAATTGCTCGTCAACTGACGAAAGGCTGCAGCAGGGTTTCCAAAACGCCAGAATTCACGCTCATCAAATCACTCCCCATCCAAACACAAATTCACTCCTTCCACGAGAGCTACGGAGTGTGCCAGTCGATTGTGTATGTATTGTGTAGATTTATTTAATTAGCTTTTTTGGTTGATTTGTGAAATTAATTTTGGTCGATGTTTAGCTTCGTATGCAGTACACGATTATGCATTTTTTGTAATGTTTTAATTTTCAAATACTCTATACGTGTTCGATTTTTAACCATTATATCTGGGGTAAAATAATAAAAACCCATATATCCTTCATAGTCGAACAATATAAAATCAAACGTAGCAACGAATATTGTGCAATAGTCCTTCCCGTGGCCTCACTTTCTCTCGCTCTCTCTCACCCTCACCCTCTCTCTCATCCTGCCTCTCTCTCTCTTTTTTTACGATCAGTGGAAACAAGAAGATGCTCGGTGTAGTCGGCACTTTGCTTCGTTCATCATTTCGTTTTTTTATCTTTGCTTTATGTAACTCCCCCCCTCTCGCTCTCGCTCACTCTCTCGCTCTCTCTCGTTCTGCACGCAGCCCTTCTCGCAGTCCAACGGCCTCCGACGGGTAGCTCATATCAGCATGCAGAGCTCCCCGTCATCTGCCACCGAGCACACGGCCTCCTCCATCGCCCACGCTCCTTGAAGTCCGGCACGGCGTGGGTCAGCCGCGCATGGCGGAACTCCGGCCACACACCCTGGCTCCGACCAGAGTGCGGAAGATGCCCACGCTGATGGCCGGACGTTTCCCCTCCAGGGCCACCTTCCTCGCCCTGTAAATGGCGAGCTTATCTCTCTCACCGTGCCTCTCTCACTCACCCTGCCTCTTTCTCACTCTCACTCACCCTGCCTCTCTCTCTCACTCACCCTGCCTCTCTCTCACTCTCACTTTACTCTCTCGCACGTGCGCTCACGAGCACGCACGGATGCCCCTCTCCCCCCCCCCCCCCCGTGAGAGTGTTTATTTACCGTGCTATAGAAAATGACCCAAAAACAAACTCCCTCCTCGCGGCCCACCCAGAGTTTGACGGCGATGGAGATTAGACGAGGTGTGTGACAGCGAGGTTTTAGATACCTCGGTCTAGCCTGCGATGGTGATGATTTCAGCGGAGTGAAATCCAACGGGTCGTAAGATCCCGTGGTTTTTTTAAGTGTGATAATGAAATTAACCATGGACATTCGTTGCATGGAAATGTGAAGCGTTGCAGACCGAGGGTGCACTCAACATTTTATTAAAATAATCAAATGTATTTATAAAGGACCATACATTTATGGAAATGTAATGTTTACATTCCATATCGCACATTTAAGCATTTGTGATGCTTGTAATTACTTCACAAAAAACTCTCACAAATTTTCAGGAAAGCGTCCAATAAAAATGAAAAAAGAAAATGAAAATTTTTTTTATAAACCGTGAATTTTGAAATCAACAAAACGGTGGAAAATGTAAAACCACCACGAATTGGGTGGCTTTTAACGGGAGTAAAGCGGTTGAACGGTCACGTTCACACGGAGAAGGCGGAACTTTGACGGCGTTGTTTGGCACGCGCCGAATCCGCCAATGTCCTCGTCGCGGACAGACGCCAGGGCCAGTGAATGGACGTTCCGCCGACGTGAAGGCAGCAGGTGGCGTAGAGATCGCATTTCTCCTGCCACAGGTACATCGCACGCGTCGCCAGAGAAGAGAGGAGGGGGGGGGGTCTTTGTTGATGTTAGCGGGAGAATAGTGCTTTGTAAACTGAGAAGAATGCTGTGATTTTGTTACAAAAAGGTTTCTACTTTTCGCAAACACAAGAGGTGGATGTTTCAGAGTGAAGGCTGTTTCATCACGGTGACATGTGTATTGTTTGCTGCTGGTATATATACACACACACCGCATTCACTAGCCCAGTGCATCGATCCGCTGTTTCAGCGCGCTGTTTGATATCCCTGGCGCTGAGCTAAAACAAACTAATAACAACATACAGATCCAATATCAGTTTGAAGTTGATTTGTTTTTAACTTTTCATTTATAGGTTATAAATAATACTAATACAAAAAAATAATGCAGACAAAAGCCCCAAGTCTGAACGCGATTCACATTTACATCCTCATGGTACGTACTAAATGGTGTATAAATGAAATCAATGCATTGTCTAATGTGATGACTGCCGACGCAGAGCGAGCTTTATGTAATCATGTTGTGCTGCTGCAATTGAATTTTGTTTTCACGATCGAACCCCCGTGCCGTTAGCGGTGACGGCTAATCTGCATCGCTGCGTAACGCGACGTGGCCGCAAATCTCCCTTCGTTGCTTTCCAGCTCGACTCCGCCGTCCTTTGGGAAACGTGAACCGGCTAAACATGTCCGTGACTTTCACTCGTTATTTGAACATGTCCGTAAGGTGGCAATGCGTTGGACGTGATTCACCGATGAGCCGTTCGGGCTGTGCGCGATGAACGATGACGCCCGCTATCACAAACGAGGGAGATGGCGATGTTTCGCACGGTGTCCGACGTTTCGCTCCACGTGCTGCTGGCAGCTGAATTCAGCACGTGGAGCCAAACGTCGGACAAATCACCGCGGTACGACCCGAAAACTCCATCGGAGAGCTGTACGGCGCAATCGTGAAAATCATCATCATCGTCAAGTGCCATCATCATCATCATCACCAAGGGCCGAAGTGCACAACCGATGTTTTCCATCACTCATCATCTTCCCACCGTCAACTCATCTCCTTCTAAAGGTTGTTTTCGGATTAGATCGCCACGTAAATATGTAAACGTGTCATTAAAACCCGCCACCACCCGACACAGCCAACTAGTAAGGGTTGTCACGTAAACACAACGTGGCCAATTCGTCACTAGTACAGCACAACGGTGTGTTGGAGAGCCAAGCCACAACATTTACAATCGCGAAAGCCTCCGTGTTAAATCGATTCCCTTCCCTATCTCTTCCGCTCTGCCCCTTCCACGTTTCCTCGCAAGAAATCCTTCGTGCGTTCTCCAGCGGAGCATCGGACGATGTTCACGATAACAAACAAAAAAACCTCTAGAAGGGAATGATGTTCACAATAACAAACAAACAAAAAAACGTGGGTTACGTTGCGTCAATGTAATCGTGTCGTACACCCATTTCCATTCGACACAGCCAATTAGTACGGCTTGTCACGTGAACTGAACGTGCCAATTTCGACACGAATGGCTGTGTCGGGTGGTCGTGGGTTTGAGTTTTACATTTACGCGACCGAACCCAACAACAAAAAAACGAACAATGTTGGTTGTGAAAGCATACGCATTCAATCTAACGATGTGTCCGCATATGCTCCTCGTTATAGACCCCTGACTAATTCCTGCCGGGGTCTTTTCTCTCTTAGTAACTTCCACTTTGTCGCTGTGTTCCACCCGCTCGCTCGCTCTCTCCATTCGCCTGCAACGCAATCGTCTCAAGTGCATTCCCTCTCGTTCAACCTCATGCCTCCTGGGTCGCCGCTCGTGTGCCACTTGCTTTTGCCCGAGGCAGTAACAATTCACCACGATCGGAATTTGTCGGAAAGTTTTATTCTTAAAATAACGGAGAATGTGTTATTTACGAATGATATAGTTTGCCAATAAGAACCCAGATGCTGTTGTTGTTTAATGGTTGGCACATCGCACCTACAATCCAGTGCTCACCCGTTCGAGTCGATCTCCCGGAATGGCAGATGTGACATTGACGAAAGTCTCTTTCCTGTCCACCCAGCAGCAGTAGACATGGAAACACCACAGCGAGTCGGTCGGTCAGGTCAGGTGTGGTGGGGTCAAGTGTGGGTACGCCCATCTCTCCCGAAACGTCTGGCCCAGCAAGGAAGGGTATTGCAGGCCAAAGCGCCCTCTCGACGGGCCCTCTAGAGCTCCGTCTCGTGGGAGGCCCTTTTGCCAGCAGTGGCGTGAGCAAGACACGTCAGGGCTGCAACTCCACCTTCATCGCAAACTCCGCTCACCCTCGCCACCGCGGCGGCGGCTTTTGGCTGGCCATCAAACAAAGACGGTCACCGCACCGCGCGCTTTTGGATGCGCTTCTGTGGCCGTCTGGAACGTTCTTCCTTCCGATATTATAAAGCCACTGGAGCTATGCACTTTTAAATTTAGTTTGAAAGCCTCATTTCTTTCGAACTGCTTTTTGTGTTTTTGTTTGTTGTCCTTCGCCCGCACCTCCGATTGTTATCGGCTCCGTACGGCGCGAAAGAAATTGTATCCTCGCAGGCCTTGCGCGATGCCAATGCTCGCTGCACGCGTAGGCAGCGTCCTCAGAGAGGCCTGACATCTTCGCTCGTAAACGAACACCGAAAAGGTGTCCACTCCGCACGAGGGCGGCACGCGGGATGACAGCGGTGCGGTCTGGACACGTTGCAGCGCGGGGAAGTGGGACGCTGTGTTGTTCATATCCTCGTTGATGGCTCGACTCAACCCACACATAACATGAGGACCGCTTTGTAGAGAAGTCAATCTATTGGTTGGCCTATGGATAGACCCGACCCTGCCATAGGAATGTGGAATTTCCACCACCGGCTCAGGGCTGTGAACGGCAGACGAGCGATGCTCAACTGAGCAGGAAACCACTGCCATGAATCATGCACCGTCAAGCGATACTCCTGTATTTGAAGAGTTCGAGTCAATTATATTATACACTACTGTACCTTGAAAGTGATGAACATTTGATCGTCATTTGCATTAATTGCTTTTGTTGAAACCACAATAAGGAAAGATTCGTGATAAAACGGGAGACACCGCATTATTTTTCATATTTTTTTTATAACAGTGGTCTAATCTCATCATTCAAAAAACCCCGTCAACGTCCTAATGTGATTTCGACTAAGGGTAGCGTTCAAATGTTACGTACGGATTCTTAAATATATTTTGTGCCGCGGGGCCCGACGTGACATGTTTAATTACGGTCGTAAACATCTCAGCAAAATAAGCAAATTTTATTTCGCGGAGAGCGAGGTTGAGCTGTTTATCTTTACTCAAGTACATTCACTGGAACACTGTCGACAGCAATGTGATTGATTGCAGGCCAACATCACCTTGGGTTACACGTCGTGGATCGCTTGTACGCGGCCTGCACGCATCGCTTACGTGGGTTTATTGTACCGTAAAATCACCGCATCCTTAGGATCAATTTTCGTAAATGAACAACAGCATTGATACCGCGGTTTAAACTCTTTGCACACTGTAGCGGCACAATTCCAGACTCGGTAGCCGTGGCAAAGTCCCCTGAATGTCAATGCTTCTTCCCACTGCCACGCGCTCGCAATGGTATCTTGAGATGCAGGCGCATTTAGACGCTATTGAAATTTGAATTGTAATTGGTGTGATTACACATAATAGCGCCTTCGTAAAATATTCCTCCAGTGGCCTTTATACATTTTACTTTGGTATTGTAATGGTGAAAGTGGCGTGATTATCAGCACAAAGGGGATGGAAATGTAGACTGTATCTGACAGCGTAGTTACGTAGGGAAATTGAGCATTTTCTCCTTTTAGCGAATGAACAGCCTGGCAATTTTACCAGCTCGTTTTTAAACATTATACATAGAGAACGGTGAGTGCATGGACAGACCAAGAGGTCGTGCTTAACAAATTGAATTTTTTTTTCAATTGCGGTGAAGATCTGAATCCTCACATCACTAAGCAGCACTATGTGGAGGTGATAGACTAAGATCCCGAGTTCTAATTCTCGGTTTCAATCGCACATGGTTACTGAGAAGCTGGCTCTCAATTGTGGTGAATCCGTGGTGTGAGCACGATCACAGATGCACAACAAGGATTCATGTAAAATGTTGGTTTCTCACGGTTTGGTGAAATTCCAACTCAGAGAATTGAAATATTGGTTTGACTCTCGTGCCACAAACACTAACCTCAGGACAGAATGTGTGGGAAAGTGTGTCGCGTATTGTGTACAGGACAACGGGGCCACTTGAAGGGTGTATGAGATGCATCCGTTGTGGTGTGTGTGTGCGTGTGAAACCATTGACTTATT
The DNA here is from genome assembly GCF_015708825.2 of Lethenteron reissneri. NCBI lineage: Eukaryota > Metazoa > Chordata > Hyperoartia > Petromyzontiformes > Petromyzontidae > Lethenteron > Lethenteron reissneri. Next base: position 10,118,039 of record NC_083782.1, read on the forward strand.
CCGTAAATAAGCCACCATTTGTAAAACTTCAGAATGAGTCCCACCCCCCGTATATATTCCGCATTATTCAGAAGATTTTTTTTCTAAACTGTGAAGTTGCCTAATTTCCGCAACTGCCCAGGGACGAGAGGAAACGAGTGGAGGATGGTACGGCGGTAATGCGAACAATATGTTCAGAACACGCCTCGTGTGTCACACGAGGCGTGGAGGACGATTCGTCTCACTCTTTCAGATTCATAAAACTCTGCGTGCTGCTGCCGCCACCACCTTCAATATATCTACCGACCCGTATTCGTATGTACGTATGTGCGTACGTACTATGTTGAACTTCTTTCACACCGTGCGTAGCCAACCCTGCTAATCGGAGGTGCGGGGGAAGGACAACAAACTCACCAAAAAAGCATTTATAAAGAAATGAGATTTCAATCTAGAAGATGCAAAAGTGCATAGCTCCCAGTGGCTTTATAATATCGGAAGGCAGAGCGTTCCAGACGGCCGCCGCTGACCGGAGTTTGCCTGATGGTTCATGCTCCCTGAGATCGGCAGGGTTATTGTGCGCTGCATGAATCACGTTCAAGTCCCGGCTGAAGACTGGCCTCTGTCTTTCTCTATAATCCCCTTGTCTCTTTAGTCTTTCTCTCCACCGTTTACTTTCCACTTATTTTCCTAAATCACTTGCATGGAAGCTCTGAGGTCTATTCTTTAAGGGTCCCTTACAAATGGAATTAGTACAGATTAACATGTTAGTGTTGCTTTTCGAATCGACTGATACATTTCCACGAAACAAGTTTGCCTCTCGGCAAGAAAAACATCCCGCATGGGAATACAGGGAAATGGTCACTCTACCCAGAAGAAGTGTCATGAACAAGGATGCTCACTCCACTTGCGAGTGACTGACACGTGTGAGACACATGGACACAGGGACCTAATGTCTGCGGAAAGAGGACAAAAAAAATATATAATTACGTTTTAAAAAGGGCACATGGGAACACAGGGAACGTGCTGCGTGTGAATTATGAGCATTTATTCCTCTGTTTCTGCTCAGAAAGTCAGAGTTTCCACCAGAGTTTTGGACATAATTGCTATTCATGCCGTGACAATAGCCCCTTTGTGTGCCGTGCTGGACATGAGGGCGCTGTTACAACTTATGCGTGACAAATTTTGTGTGCAAATGAATGAATTGCTCAGATTTTTTTTTTTTGCTCCAACGTTCGAACAGTGCCAAATGTGAACTTCTGGAACATTGTTCTTATGCCCCCGATTTAACATGGATGGTATCGTTCCTACGGAATCTTACTGTTCTGGGTGCGCACAGGCAAAACAGCGTTACTTTGCAGTATGCCATTGAAATAAGAGCGTCATGAATGTTTTGCCCTTCAATATTTATAACCCTTTGTCGATCAACTGCTGGGGTCTCCCCACACCGTGTCGTGTCGGTTGTCGAGCGGGGGGCAGGGGGTTGGTGACCATACTTCACCACGCCGGTCAGCGCAGGTTGGTGAAGTGTTGGAATCCAGCAACGGTGGCAGATATCGCTCGCCACTGATGTTTAGCCATCGGTGGGGAATCGAACTCGGCTCGCCAGATACATCGCGCATCGCAGTGCGCAAACCACTGTGCCACATTTCCACACACACCACCGACCCCTAGCTCGCCTCATTAAAAAGTGTAACGCACACAAACAAATATCCCGCGCCTCGTTCTTCTCAGCGAACGTACGCACGCTTGTGTTTTCGTCTCCAGTTGTCGATGTTTCCCAAGACGGGGCCGTGGCACGTTTTGAACAACCTGGAGTACGACTGCTGGCCGCTGTCACAGCCGAACGAGTTCAACATGATCGACTGCGGAGGTGAGCGCGTAACGGGGTGGGGGGGGGGAATCAGCGAGCGGTCAAGGCCAAGTTCCTCGTCGCTGCTGACGCCGTTGATGCCGCAGTTGCCTCTCGACCTCCACGTGATCTGCACCCTTCCTCCACCTGGCTTCCAGCTACTTCTTCCCCTTGGCCACCGGCTTGCGTGGGTGCCACTCTCAGTCGCTTCTCCCCCTCCTGCATCCGGCACGAATGCTCCACGAATGACTCTATGAATGTGCTCGCAATCTACAACACTCTCCCATCACGTTCCCATTAAAATGCTGCGAACTTGCTCATCCAATTCTGCCGTAAAATGTCCCAACATGCCCCGCACGGGTCTTTATTCAAAGGCCGGGAGATTATTTTCGGTAGCAGAGATAGGTGGTGGTTGAGGTGGTCATTGTGGTTCAGGTTGTGTAGTGCGATGAATTGGCATTGCTGAGAAGCTGGGTTGGAATCCAGGTTCGATCCACCCGCGATGAAAGTTGGTTCTCAAACGGAGTGAATGAATGGTTTCTGTCCAGTCACCAGTGAATGCACACACTTGTTTCCACCCTAATAATAAAAATAACTTTTGTCACTTTCATTTGTGACCAATTTTATCGCACAGCGTGTGGGGAAAAGTGATATTACGGATAGTAGGTACAACAAGAAAAATTAAGAAGGAAAATTCGATTAAGGCAAGTTAGATTTTCTTGGAAATATAATGAGAAAACAAGAGACCGCATTTCAATATTGTTTTGGCTCTGAAAATCATCAGTACAACAAGAATCCTGGGAAGACAGCGAATTAAGTGCGTGAAGCAATTTGAACAATTGCATGAGAGTAGCAGAGTAATGTCACGGGCAGAGCTAAGTGGACGGCTACAATCGCCAACGAATTTGAGAATGGACATTGAGCGTGCGGGGAAGTGCCACCCCTATTTGGTGAAAATGCAAACGCCACTTGAGTTCGTCTTGGTTCTTTCGGTAAAGTCACGTAGAATGGAAATAATAAAATAATAAAAATAAAACATAATTAAATAATTGTCACGACGTTTCGGCCAAGTCGTGAGAATTATTTTATTGTTTTATTGTTTTATTTTATTATTTCCCTTCTACGTGACTTTACCGAAAGAACCAAGAAGATGAATCCCTGCAGTCACGAAAGCTTTAAATCGAAATTTAAGCCACTTGAGGAGTTGTTTTCTTCTTCATCTCAGAAGTTCAGCGGAAAAATATCTCGCCCAGATGTTCCCGGGCAAACGGGGTGCGGACGCGAACCGTGAGATGTTCTGAATGGATGAAGTGTCTCGTGACAGAGCAGTGGCGCCGTGCAGCTGACATCACTTCCTGCGATCCATAATAGAGGGTTTTTTGAGGATTAGATCGCGTAAATATATAAATGCGTCGTTAAACCCGCCACCACCCGAAACAGGAGGACTTCTCCACAAATCTGGCCGTCGCCTGATGAAGCTAGTTGTAATTACTGGCGAAACGTCGTACTCAGATTGTAAATGTTGTGGCATTGCTCTCCAAACGCATCGGTGTGCTGTACTAGTACACTACACTATACACTACACTATACACTACACGACACACTAGTGCTGTACTAGTGACGAATTAGCACGTTCTGTTTACGTGACAACCCTTACTAGTTGACTGTGTCGAGTGGTGGCAGGTTTAACGACACATTATATACTTATGCGATATAACCCCCCAAAAAACCTCTATTTTAGATGATATTAGTTGTGAAAGCTTCCTACGTGTTAAACTGATTTCCTGCGATGTTATATTTTAAGGTCACATCAAAATTTACGTAACATCTTTGGCTCATCATAAATGTTGTATCTAGCTATGCCGGATCAGCTGAAAAAAAATCAGGAACACAGCAATAGCCTCCACCAGAGGCACTGTCAATTAAGCTTTCCAGGGACTCATCGACTTATGAACATTCTACTTACGAACTTTCAGAGATACGAACAAACATGTTTCGTATGTCCAGTTGCTTGTTCGGACCGAGAGTCGTAATTCAACCGGCACACAATAGATGGCGGTGGTGGCATCTGCAGAACGTGAAGAACAGTGGCATCTGCACCTATGGGAGATTATACAAATTTTTAAGCCATTCCCCGTGTTTAGTGTACATGGCGCACAACGTGTTGGGAATCGACAGGAGTAAAGTTGGACTTACGAACAAATCGACTTACGAACAGACCTCTGTGGAACCTAACTCGTTCGTAAGTAGAGGAGTCCCTATACTGGACTGTATTTTTTCTCTCGCGTAATAATTTTCGTAACGTGTTATGTTTTCCGTTTATGTTATAAAAAAAATAAGTTTAGCAACTTCCCAGCTCTGTAAATTCGACAAAAATGGTCCCGATTCGTGATTTAGGAATCGTTGTTTTGTTTAACCGCTCTGGGGGACCGTAGCAGCCACTTGTGGTAGCTGAGTTCATGTTCACCCCCCCTCCCCCGTTACAACTCAAACGTCGATTCTTGCACATGCGATTTGAATGCATGTTTAGTGACTAAACTCGGAGGCAGTAAGACTTGGAGGCACTTCTTTTATATAACGAGCACGGTAAAGTCACGTAGGTATAAAATAAAATAAATCACGACACAAGCGTCCGTCATCAGGTGGGAAAGCATGGCCTGCTGCTGATGAGGCAGACTGTTTTAAAAGGTTTGAAATGGGTGTGATGTTAATGTGATAAATTAGCATGTAGCTGTAAGATAGAAGGAGAGCGACCTCCTTATCGAGGGCAATGGAAGTGGCTATGTTAATGTGAGGGATTAGCATAATGTTAAAGTGAGAAATAAGCCTACACACAACACCACGTGGGTACACACTATCACTGTTGCTAGCCTCTACACGACACTAACCGTCTAACGCTGACAGCGCTGAACCGAGACAGCCAACGACTACCTAGCAGCGCAATGTCGAGTGAAGACGACAGCGACGATGGCGACGATCTTGAACAGCGCGACGGGGACCCCGCTCCGGCAACAGCCCCGAGGTCCCTCACCGGGGCCCCTCTTAGACCCCCAGGGTGGCCTCGCTCCGCCCCGGCCACTCCCCCCTCTCTGGAACCTCCTGGCGCGTTCCCGAGGCTTTCAGATGGGCCCCCCCTCTGTGCCCTTTCCCCTAGATGCCCCCCTCTCGTGTCTATCGTGGCCTGCTGACTTCAGTACTGCTGTATACCGCAGTACCCCTTATTCGCCAGCAGCCAGCACTATGCCACTACACGTGGATTGTGAACTTAAGAATGTGTACACTGATCAGTCAATTAATTAGAGCTTCATTACACCAGTTTAACACGTAGGTTTCCGCGACCAATATCGTCCATAATAGAGGTTTTTTGGGGGTTTCTCGCATAAGTATATAACTGTGTTGTTAAACCCGCCACCAACCGACAGTCAATTAGTACGGTTTGTCACGTAAACAGAACGTGCCAATTCATCACTAGTACAGCACACCGGTGTGTTGGAGAGCCAAGCCACAACATTTACAATCTGAGTACGATGTTTCGCCAATAATTACAACTAGCTTCATCAGGCAACAGCCAGAACAATTTAGCTTTTTCTGTTTACGTGACAAACCTTACTAATTGGCTGTGTCGGGTGGTGATGAGGTTTAACGACACAATTATATATTTGCGCGATCTAACCCAAAAAACCTCTATTATGGACTTCGTTACACCATTGGTTATTAGAGACACTCATTTTATATTTGGCCAAATGAAACACGCTCAGTGCGCTGCTGTAGAGGGTTACCAGGAGCGGAATCAGAAAGAAAGGCTTTGCTCGCTGTGTTTTTGCTCAGTGTGTCAGGGCAGGAGGCCTCGGTTCGATTACCAACTTGGGTGCATTTCTGTGTGGAGTTTGTACGTTCTCTCACTGTTCTGCATGGGTTTCCTCTGGGTCCTGCAGTTGCCTCCCATAGCTAAACACACCCCTAATGCAACTCGTGTCGTATTGGCCAAAACATCCCAATGCTGACAAATTACCCACAAATTACTCAATTGGGGGTTACACAGCAGCAGCAGCAACACCATCACCTCCCCCAACTGCTCTGAAAACTTGACAGTGCCCTCCCGAAAACGAGTCTTGAGACTCAGGCTTTCCTTGGTTAACAAGCATAATAATACATTGTATGTATGTTGAACTTCTTTCGCACCGTACGTAACCAATCGCGCTAGTCGGAGGTGCGGGGGAAGGACAACAAACTAAACACAAAAACGCATTTAAACAGAAATGAGATTTAAATGGAGACGATATAAAAGAGCACAGCTCCAGTGGCTTCATAATATCGGAAGGAAGAGCGTTCCAGACGGCCGGAAAAGCGCATCTGAAAGCGCGCGACGGGGTGACCGTCTTTGTTCGACGGTTCGCCAAAAGCCGCCGCTGTGAGGATGACTGGAGTTTGTCTGATGGTTCATGCTCCCTGAGATCGGCAGGGTTATTGTGCGCTGCATGAAATACGTTCAAGTCCAGGCTGAAGACTGGCCTCTGTCTCTCTCTCTATAGCCCCCTCTACCTCGTCTCTTTAGTCTTTCTCTCCAACGATTACTTCTCATTTGTTTCCCTAAAACCACTTGCATTTCAGGCTTGGAAATGGCCTGGTTTAAAAGGCCACCGGGCACGGTCATAAGTGGAAACGTGTTCGAAGTCGTCTACGAGGTGGATGCTCCGGACAGCTTTTACGAATGGGGTGTAAGCAACAAAATATTCCCCAACAGGTAATTGTCTCTGTAGTCGACAGGTACGTACTGTGTGTTGGACTTCTTTCGCGCCGCATGTAGCCAACCGTGCTCATTGGAGACGCGCGGTAGGTCTCGTCGTATGTCCGCGCATCGTTGATTTTGTTGTATCGGGCGATACGAGGATGGATCCCGAAAGATTCAATTGTGGATCTGGGGACAAATTGGTAACAAGCGCGAACATCACCGGCAAGACAACAGTTGTCATTACGGCTGGCGGGGCGACACGTTTAAAGTCAGCGACGAAGAATTCATACGAACAGTTCGGCTTCTACCCAAGGTATGGCGCTGCTTAGCGATTGGCGCCTGTCCGGTGGGAGATTGCCGCTCTCCGTGGATTGCAGGTGAATCGCAGAGCCCGGCAAGGTCCACCAAAGTGGATCGTAGTGCACCACGCATTGGCCAACTTCATACCTTTTTTTTTCTACACAAGTCGGGTTTTCGAAAGGGGCCGATCGATTTCGCGTTATTCACCCCCCCTCCCCCCAACACCTGCGCTTTTGCAGAATGAGGGGAATTGCTCAGAAGGGCACAAAATATAATTTGGGCAAATTTATGAGCGCGTTTATTATAATTGTTGTTGTGACGGTTTAGCCTCTGCGGAACGTGAGGAGCTGCGCGGAGTGGTGAGATGGGAGTGGTGAGAGGGGAGTGTGGAGTGGTGAGTGGGGAGTGGTGAAAGGGGAGTGGTGAGTGTAGAGTGGTGAGAGGGGAGTGTGGAGTGGTGAGTGGGGAGTGGTGAGTGTGGAGTGGTGGGAGGGGAGTGGTGAAAGGGGAGTGGTGAGTGCTGAGTGGTGAGAGGGGAGTGGTGAGTGGTGAGTGCTGAGTGGTGAGTGGTTAGAGGGGAGTGGTGAGAGGGGAGTGGTGAGTGGGGAGTGCTGAGAGGGGAGTGGTGAGTGCTGAGTGGGAAGTGGAGAGTGCTGAGTGGTGAGTGCTGAGTGGGGAGTGGAGAGTGCTGAGTGGTGAGTGCTGAGTGGAGAGTGGTGAGAGGGGAGTGCTGAGTGGTGAGAGGGGAGTGGTGAGTGGTGAGTGCTGAGTGGTGAGTGTGGAGTGGTGAGTGCTGAGAGGGGAGTGTCCATGCTGGCACGACGCTCGCCCCACTGGCAGAGTGAGCCGACCTTTCAGGCTCAAGGACAAAGATCCCCCGTGTAGCCTTAACAGACTGTTGGGTCAAGTGCTGTTCGCGAGTAGCACCTTGGAAAGTTTGCTCCACTCACGAAGGGGCTGGGTGGCCCAACGCCACGCCCGGCCGCCTTTGTCTTCCTAGGACTGACGTTTGCACACACCGCACCGGCTACTAATTTCAAGGCTGAATCGACATCGGGCAGGGAGATCGAAGGCACCGATGGAGATATCCGCTTGTGTTGAGCTGTGCGCTAACCACTACGCTACCGCTCCCCCAGGGCGAGCATGTGAGAGTCACTCCATCCTCCGCCAAAGGCGCGAGAATTGGAGTGCTCAGGGCAGAGATTTGATGGGGCAAGTTAGGAATCGTGACAAGCTGGGCGCTTGAGTGTAAGAGATACTTTTGTGTGGATAATTACATTTTGCCACAGAAAGTTTGAAGCCAATGCAAGATGAAACGGCACCTAGGCAGGAAATAGGGTTGTCGACGCTGTAGTGGCCTTGACACTGTGATATTTCGATGTAATAACCACGATGCTAGCATGGTCCCTCATTCAATACATCTCCATGTCGTCATTCCCTTGCTCGTTCAAGTTTTCTCAAATGTTTCATTTCTTGACGATGAAATAACAATTACAGTAAAAACAGAACCCATTAAATGAGTCAGTTTAATACGTAGTAGGCTTTCGCGACGAATATCATTCATAATAGAGGTTTTTGGGTTAGATCTCGTAAATATATAAATGTGTCGTTAAAACCCGCCACCACCCAACACATTTATATATTTACGCGATCTAACACAAAAAACCTCTACGATGGATATTGGTCGCGGAAGCCTACGTCTTCACAATAATATATCGTCTACAATCTCGACTTGGTGAAATCCTTTCCTCGGTATGTCAGTTTTTTTAGCTGCTGTATAATCCTGCACCACCCGACAGAGCCAATGCTGTTGTCACGTGGGCATTTACGCCAATTGATTTGGTTTTATCAGCAAAACCGAGGGAATGTTGAAAGGCAAGCGAAATGTTGACAATTTCACAGCAGACGTTATTGCCAGAGATTACATCCCACATCATCAGGTGTTCACATAAGCTCGGTTGGTTGTCATCGGCATGCAATTATTCGCGGTTACCATCGATCCTATTCAACAATAACTAACTCAACATTTCCACGAATGTAATTCCGTCGAACTGATTTATACGTTCTGAAAAAAACAAGCGGACGATGACAAATAAGAATAGGTTTTACCCTTTCCGGCAATAAAACAGGAGGTGTGAAAATGTTCAAACACCAAATATAAACTTTTGCAATTGTTTTATTGCCAGGAAAGGTGAAGCCTATTCTTATTTCTTCATACCTTGATACTGGCAAAAAGGTCCCAAAAATCGGACGATAAGTCCACATATCCGTGTCTCCAACACTGCTGCTGAAATGATGCACTCCCAGAAGACAAATGCGGCTGATGTGTTGTGGAAGAAATACTTTAAAAAATGTTACGTGTGAGAGACGGCTGTGTGAATGAGCTGCATTGCCTGCTTATTTACTCTTGCTATCATTATTATTTAAATTATCTCCACGACAAGCTAATGACGATTTTGCTGTATTGTTCTCAAGGACGGTCAGTCAAGCGAAACATTTTTGCGAGGAGCAGGAATGCCCTGCACCATGGAAGGATGCAACGGAAATCAACTGCTGCATCCACCACGCCAACATCCACTCCTGCCCCCTCTCGTTCATGGTACCGGACGCCTCAAGCGAATTTACTCTTTGAGCCGTCCACGTTGTCCGTTATCTCGCGGACAAACCGAAGAGTCGTGCGAAATGCATTTGTTCAATATACACAGTGCCCGAAAATGAATATACCAAAAAATAAAGCCGAATAGTTTGATTGCTGTTCGAGTTACTGACATAAATTTGATGTGAATATATATATGCTTTTAGTTTATTAGGAATATTGATTAGTACTTTATTTTTGATTCAGAAGAGACCCCATTTTCCGATATAATTACAAGTCCGCCCGTTTATCCGACTTAACACCATTAGATTTATTTTTATCTCTGTTTTTTTTTAAAGTAAAGTCTACACTAGCAAACCAAGGGATCTTGAAGAACTTAAACATCGTATTGTTGATGCTGCTGTGTCATCCATTCCTACAACTGTGTTGGAAAATGTTTTCTCCGAGTTTGAACGCCGAATCAGATTGGTTGTAGTGAACGACGGACGGCATGTAGTAGTGTACTAATAATTCGAGAATATCTAATTAATACCATAACAAATTAAATAAGCATTGAAATATATTACATGTATTCTTGTAAATTTTACGTTAGTATCTCGAATAACAACATAACCATTCGACGTTATTTTTGGTATATTAATTTTCAGACATCCTGTATATTTCTGTATGCAAGAAAGTCCTTCACATTTGTTCAACTGAGACTATCATTTACCAGGTGCATGGTGGAATCTGTGGGCCATGGATCCCAGATGATGGACAAATATTTACCCACACACTCTCAGAAGCAGGCACGATGAAGAGGCACAACTGGTCCGCTCAGGTACGATTATTGATGGATTTGTCTCTTACCCAAGAGCTAACATTAGGTAAGCATTCTTGTCTTTCATTTGTTGAACGTTGAACCAGGTTGGCCAGGATTGGGAAAGGATATAGCCCACTTTTAACGCCCGTAACCAGACAGCGCAGACATACTTAATTCTTGACTCATCACCGCAACAACAAATATTTAGATATATTTAAGAACGAATAATTAAATAATTTAAAAACAATTAAGAATACGAATTGAAATATACATTTTCAAAGCTAAAAATCATATCATGATTCTATTTAAAAAATTTCTCATCAGAAAAAATATTAACAAGAATGCAATTCTCATGAGGCGTAAACAAGTGCCGTCTCCGACTCTGACTATCTACTCTGTTTCTCTCGTGGCCTATGTCCCATTGGCCGAAACGTCCACTATTACATGGTGCCTTTTAAGGCCACACGGTGTCATCGATGAACCAGTTGGAGTTCATTTTTGTTGTTAAATTGTACTAGTACTCACTGCCAACAGCGGCTGCAGGAACAACAACAACAGCAGCAGCAGCAAGCAAGTTGACTTATTTAGCCCTGCTTCTCCTGGCACTGCCGACAGGTCACGCTGGTGCACGAGGGAGTGACGGACCTGATTGCACACGTCCGCGTGGGTCACATGCAAGCGGCGCTTGTGGCAACCACCACCGTGCTCCCGGCCACAGGTGAGTTGTGGAGCTGCACGCGCCTTGTTCACACGGATGAGAAACCGGCGAATCGAATATTACGCGGTTTGCAATGTTGCTGATGGAATATTACACGGTTTGCAATGTGGCTGATGGAATATTACACGGTTTGCATCATGATTGATGGAATATTAAGTGGTTTTCAATGTGGCTGATGGAAAATTATGCCGTTTGCAATGTGGCTGATGGAATATGACATGGTTTGCATCATGATTGATTGCATATTACGTGGTTTGCAATGTGGCTGATGGAATATTACGGTTCTCCACTGTGCTTTCGCGTTGTGCCGCGCATCGTCCGGCTTGATGTCCAACGTTTTGCTCCACGTGCCGGAAAAATCGATGCGCACCAAAATTCAAAACATAAATGACAGTCTACCACAGTAATGTTATCTATAATGATAATAGCAAGCATTTACAGGCTGACGTAACGATTCCACTTTGCACATGCACACGAGACTATGATGTCATCGCTCAATCTCCACGATGCATGACCACTCGAATTGTCAATCATCAACCTGCTTTCTGCCTTCACGTTAACCATCGGTTGCCATGGTGTCTTCAATCGCTTTTGTGTCACCGTGTTCTCCGATTTATTTTCTCGTTCCCATTTAATCCGTTTACGGAGTTCTGTGCATTCGATTTCTGGTTTAGCATCTCCAATTCTTCAGCAAATTTTTTTTTGTGGTTTCAGACAATGTGTTCAAAATTACGTTTGAAAGGTTAGAAATCAAACATTATTTCTATCCTGTAAGTAAAAAAAAAACATTACAAGTAAATTTATACCCCGCTGTCAACCCACTATTGGATTAAGGACTTTTCATACCCTGTTGGTCGTAGGTGTCGTTTGACAATTCTTCACCACGCTGCTCAGTGTCGGTTGATATGATGGGAGAGGGTGTGGCGCTCAGTCGTGGTCCGTATATCACCCACCACTGACATTATCCGTGGCCAGGAATTGAACTTGCTTGGGTTACAAGGTTCGTTTCTCAAAGCACTAACCACTGGGCCACTGCTCCCTCTTAACATGTTTGTGTCTCCTACACTGAACACACCAGTGCTATGAATATCAAAACAAAAAAAATCACATCGTCAATAGATTATTGTTTTGGTCTATTCGTGGTTCCTGTGAGATTGAGGATTTTGGTCGGAGGTTTACAAACTGGAGTGCCTGATAGATTGAGCAACTGACAGATTATAATTGCAGCCACATACCTCATTGGATTGTGATCACAATGAGCAGTACATTGATATTTTACTTCACTTTTACGATCTAGAGAATTCTAATTGTATCAACATTTCCTACTGTGAAAAATGTAGCCATGGTCAAAAGACGGCCCAGAATCACAATATTTTCTTTTCATGGGTTTTGGAAATCATTAAATACTACAACGTTTTTTTCTATTGTCCAATGTTTAAGTTGGGTCGCACCGCATGTTGATAATGTAAGGGTTTGACTGAGAAAATTACAGGTACAAGAAGCCGGGGAAGGCAGCGAATTAAGTTACATAAACAACGTGAACAATTGGATGTAATTGGGAGGAGTATCTAAAGCAAAGTTCTTGAGTAATACGCTAGGCAGAGTTCAGTGAAAGGAAATACACCATTTCTGACGTCTTTGAGAAAGGATACGGCTCACATAGACCTCGTGCTGCCCCCGGCATGTGCGGCGAAACGTCGGACATCATGCCGAACGACACGCACCTCCGATTAGCACGTTTCACTACGTACGGTGCGAAAGAAGTTCAACATTCAACCGCGACATCCTCCACAGTGCATTTTTTGCCGTATGTTTTATGAAGAGTGCACGTGTTTATTTATGTGTTTGGGAAATCGACTTGCACCATTGCCAGATTATTGAAGTGAATTATGCAGAGAGCATGCGGCGCATTTTTAACGGAGCAGTGTTTTTGGATGATAATAACCACATGGTTAATTTAATTTTCACAAACAACATTTCCACTTCAAACTAAAATAAATATGGTAAGCATACTTAAGGATTGGATGTGAAATTTGGTTGTACTTTGCCTCTATTCAACTGGAATATATTCTTAAACGTTTTGAAAACAAGTTGTTGCCATTTGAATGCGTGGAAATTTGTGGAAAGATAAAGTAATTCAGTCGTCCAGATGTGAACATAGCAAGTAAGTGATGCATATCCTGTTCTATAGGGCAATGGTTATGAACCTTTTTTGGCTACTGTACCCCCCGTGTTGAATTTAGTTTCAACCGAGGAGCCCTTTGCTTGACCCAACATGGTTCTGAGAAATGTATGGACAACGAACATCAATATTTGAACAAATTGCCCATTTTGTGAGGTGTATCCTAACCAGATAGTAACTTACAAGCGAATACAAAAACGGAAGCCCTGCATGCGTGACGTCATGTGTTCGCTGGTTATTCTTGGCAACCGCATTGTTGACGATCCATGAGTTTAGACAGCTCTCTCATATTGTTCGAGGTTGTCATATGGATTAACATTTTATCGTAGTTATTTTGTATTGGCAGATTCGTATGCGATTATTGACCATCGACTTTCATGTATGATATAAAATCACACATTTATAAATCAGCTCACCTACCCTCTGGGACGCTGCCACGTACCCCCCCTGATTGAACGGACCACTGCAATCGTGCAACAAAGGTTGCACTGGGTAGGACTCGTGTGAGACTGGGGGTCGGGCCGAGACACAGATATTGGAATGGTCTCTTCAAGTCCAGCGACCAGCTACTATTTTGGGAAGCCACGGTGGCTATGCGATGTTAACTACCTCGCCTGGTATACAGGAGGTCGTGGGTTCGAACTCGACCCTCGAGTTTGTATCTGTCTCCCTCGTGGTCAAGTGGATTTTCCATCCAGGTCCTCGAGTTTTTCTCTCCACATTTTCGAATATTTGGCTGCTATAAATTTCCACGTGATAAGCCACTTCGTTGAGCTATAATTTTTGATAGCCAGGTCGGTTCTGCAAAAAGAGCTACATAGCTCAGTGGGCTTCACCTGGTAAAATAAAAACGTGTCGTGTAGTGTATTATTTTATTTACCAGGTAAAGCCCCTGAGCTCTTAGCTTTTTTTCAGAAGCCACCTGGCCACACACAATAACTAATCGAAGTGGCTTATATCATCACCAAACGTGGGAATGTATAGTTGCAGCCAAAACAATCTAAACTCTGTTTCTAAATGTGGAGGGCAAACCAGAGGTGCCGGAGAAGAATCCCACCAACGGGGAAAAAGTGAACACACAAACTCGAAATATACAACAGGCTTCAGGGTCTGGATGAAACCCATAACCTCCTGCGTACTAGGCGAGGGATATAACATCTCCTTGCCACCCGCGGTGCCCCTGATGGGGAAGGCTGCAGTCCAAGACGGTGGAATTCTGGTCAGCGCGTGTCTACATTCAGTGCTGGATTTTCCTAGTAGCAAAAGTAGCTACATATGCTACGGGCCTTGCACTTTCAAGGGCACCGTGTTAAATGTGTAATAAAAGGACTCAGACACTTCTTGCTGACTCCGTGTCCTTTATTTGGGGTTCGCGTTCTCCTTCCCACACGGCACTCCTCCTGAGACTCTCTCCCTGGCAGCCCCACATCTGCCTTCGCTCCCGTAGCCTTCCACGCTCCTGCAGCTCCGCTGCAGGCTCTTGGTACAGCCCTCTGGCTGCTCCCCCAGCAGCTCCATCTCTGCTCCCTGTTCCTCCGTGCGTGGCGATCTCGCCACTTCCCAATGTCAGCCCTTCGTGGCCTCTATGGCTATCTCGCCATTTCCTACCTCAATCCTCCACTCTCTCTTCCACCCCGCTGGCTGGCGCCGTCATGAGCCCCTCAGCCACCAGGCTGAGGCACGGCGACCACCCAACGTGTTCACCACCCTTCACTCCCCCGACTGACCCAGATAGCTTCCTGTCTCCCCGCTATAACTTCTCCCCCACGTCACCCTGACTCCTCCCTCTCGGATCGTCATATCCGCCCCGCCCATTTACGCCCGCATTACACTACCCTCCCCCGTAGAGAAAATCCCAGCCGTCCTCGGCTGAAACAGAACAAAATAATGCGGGCGAAGGCATCACAATCAGGAGTCCCCCAGACACAACGGAGATTATAACAACAACAACACAAGCAACGAAAGGGGAGGTATCAGGAACTGGAACAGAACACCGGCCTGTCCTCCGCGCAACAACAACAAGAATAAGAATGGCACAATGAACAACAACGGCAACTGACACGCAAGAACGGCCAACGCGCACAACCCAGAATGTGATGTTTTAGTGCGTGTCCATGTTGCAGTTCCATCCGCTCGGCTCAAGTCCAACGTCAAAGAGCAAGTGGTAGAGCAGAATGACGAACGGCGCTCAATTGCTCCTTCAAGTCCTCATCCAGCTAGCACACCAGGTAACACCCAGTGCGACGGGAGCTGAAGAATCTGTGACGAGAAGGAGAATCCAATCCCCTGAGGCACAGCACAACAACGCACATCCGCATGTCGTACACGACAGCCACCCGGCCTCAGGGTAGTGGAGATGATGTAAATCCAGCCCGCTTAAAAAAAACTCCCCATAAATACCCAAAATAACGCAATGGATGCCCCATTATTTACATTTTAACAACAATATTATTTACACGTCAACAACAACAACAACATTTTCTGCTCTTACCCACCAGCAGTCCTCCCTTGAGGACCAGCACAGACATCGCACGTACACAGCATGTACCCACGGTCACTCTCAGCAACCCAACAAAACGCCTAATCGCACACCCTCGCGTGGAGAGAGCCACGCTCCCCAGCGGTAATGTTTAACTCGCCCTAACCCCCACCGTGGTCGTCAACCCACAGCAACATCCACTGACCATACTCTCAGCTAGTGCAATTTCGGGGATGAGCAGCAACTCGGCCACGCTCCTCCCTTACTATCCCATCAGAGATGGACACACACCAGCCTCGTATAGTCCGATGCTTTATAGCCCAGGGAAGGTTCATCCCCCAGCAATGCCAGACCCCCTGTACTCCCCCCACGGGGCAATGTTCTCTTATAGAGACAATAACACCCTAACCCAGATCCCGTGAGCCCCCGGCACACCAGGTTCAGTCTGCCACCGCACAACTGAACCATGACTCCCCGAGCCATATGAGCACATGGCCCATTAGTTTAAGACATACCACGGAGGTTTCGCCTCCGGGCTGTCAGGTCAGCCATCAGCCATAGGCCGATGTGACCACAACTCGTGCATCACCCAATCAACAATGGCAGGCATAACAGATGGAATATTTGCCCCACCCCGGTTTTTCCCGCGCGCTCAAAATGGCGTCCCCCTTCGCCCAGCGCGTTCGCGCAATCTCTCGCGCGCACTCAAAATGGCGGCCCTTTCCGCAAAGCGCATCGTCGCCATACCCCGCGTGCGCGCAAAATGGCGGCCCAACGTGCGAACACGTGGCCAGTTTTCTCCATTCGTGCACCCCAGCTTCCCTATGCTGGGGGTCACAAAATGCATCCCCCGTCTTATTGTAACAACCCCAACAACGATAGACGCACAGCCCCAGCTTGCTGCGCGCAGCAGTCATATCGGGGAATTTTTAACCAATATTTTACCAACCACATTAGTTACACAACCCAACTCGCAAAGCAACTCGTGGCTGCATGCAATCAACCAATACACGACGCCACTTGGCGCCCATTTACGATCCCATTAGCATTAACATCTAAGCCACCCACAACGGCGTCATCGCGCACTCTCATTTTCAAAAAGCTCAATTACCCCTATAATATACACGCAATCTCGTGTGCACAACACCCATACAACCAAATTTTTGGGTCCCCCTCCAATTTGTTACCAATTTCCAACAAGTACGCACAATATAATAACAATCTCAATTCCAATAGTCAACCACTGCATCGCACCCCATAACCATACAGAACGGTATAACAGCACATGCAATCAGCATATCGCGATCACACGCGCACATTTAAGCACAATAGCAAGCAGATCTGCAGGCAACCAACACACCATTAATCCTGTCGTAACTTTGCAGCAACAACACAATTATTCTCTCTCTTGCAACAATCGCATCGCACACAGCACCTCGCAGCACAATACACCAAAAAAAATATATGTTATTTTTTCCAATTAAGCCCATCGCACAAGGTAACCCACAAATAATACAGCGCAAGATACCCGACGCTCCCAAGTTAATAATTAACTTCACCATCAAGATAACAACTCCACGCAGCAGCGCACACACACAATTTGACACTCAGCAAATACAGCAGACTCTCCGTCCATTCTCAACACACGCACACACTTATATTGACACCAAGCAACAAGCAGATAGCGCGTTCATCGTTATTACACACATATACACACAGTCCGAACCGCGCTCCGCACAATCGAGTCATAAAAGAAAACCAAAATAGCCCCCCCCCGGCCCTCGAAAGATGAGTGAGGTGTGTGTTAAGGCCGGGTGCGTATCGTTATGACTCGCCCGGGGCTGCAGCAAGAAGAGGACGGCAGGGTGGCAACTTGAGACGCCTCGCAGAACTCGTTCGGCGACTTGACGGCTCCGTTGTCACGCACCCGAGCCAGGACGGGAAGCTCCCGCCCCAGCAGCTGCAGCATCGGCGTCTTCTCCTCGCAGCACCCCCTCGAAAAACAGCAGCTCACAGCAGGCTGCTCACCCCGCGGCACCTCCAGATGGCAGCGCAAGGCTGCCTCTCCGCCGCGATGTTGAAGATGGCGGCGTCCTCCCGCCGCGGTGAAGACAAGATGGCGGCTTCCCGCCGTTTCTCCCCTGCCACGCCCAAGATGGCGTCTTCGTGCCACGTGGCAATGGCGCTGGCAGCGCAGGAAAGGCAGAGGCCTGCGGATCACCACCGGGCCTCCCCGACGTCGTCCTCGGCGTGGTGAACTCACACAGTCGCGCCAGCACGATTTTCAAGGTCCCCATCTGCATCACCATCTGTCTCCATCGTAAGTTGGCATCCTCCGGCACAGACAGGTCCACCGACGCGGCGACACCTTGCTCACCCGGACCCGTACTCGTTCCAGAACGGATCTCCTCTTCCATCGCAGGCAGGTCCACTGTCTGAGGAAGGTCGTCGTCGTCGGATGATGTAGCAGGAATATTTTTTTTTTCTTCTTTCTCTCAGTTGTTTTGAGATGCCGTTTCACTTCTGACTCCAGTGTAATAAAAGGACTCAGACACTTCTTGCTGACTCCGTGTCCTTTATTTGGGGTTCGCGTTCTCCTTCCCACACGGCACTCCTCCTGAGACTCTCTCCCTGGCAGCCCCACATCTGCCTTCGCTCCCGTAGCCTTCCACGCTCCTGCAGCTCCGCTGCAGGCTCTTGGTACAGCCCTCTGGCTGCTCCCCCAGCAGCTCCATCTCTGCTCCCTGTTCCTCCGTGCGTGGCGATCTCGCCACTTCCCAATGTCAGCCCTTCGTGGCCTCTATGGCTATCTCGCCATTTCCTACCTCAATCCTCCACTCTCTCTTCCACCCCGCTGGCTGGCGCCGTCATGAGCCCCTCAGCCACCAGGCTGAGGCACGGCGACCACCCAACGTGTTCACCACCCTTCACTCCCCCGACTGACCCAGATAGCTTCCTGTCTCCCCGCTATAACTTCTCCCCCACGTCACCCTGACTCCTCCCTCTCGGATCGTCATATCCGCCCCGCCCATTTACGCCCGCATTACAAATGCTTTCAAGCTGTCAATTCGGG
The DNA here is from genome assembly GCF_015708825.2 of Lethenteron reissneri. Classification (NCBI taxonomy): domain Eukaryota; kingdom Metazoa; phylum Chordata; class Hyperoartia; order Petromyzontiformes; family Petromyzontidae; genus Lethenteron; species Lethenteron reissneri. The sequence goes on from NC_083782.1 coordinate 10,136,749, forward strand.
TTCAGTGATTCTGCACTTGCCCTAATACTATACCGCCTTCAACTTTTATGAACGACTGGGTGTTTAAGGATAGCGATTTGTCATATTAACTGGCTGTATAGCAAATAAAAAAATTACAATTAATTTACTATGCAAGTTCAAAATGTATGCGTTTTAATATATTTGTTTTATATCTAGGGCCCCTTTATAACAACATATGCTACTACAGGCCCCGCACTAGCTGAGTCCGGCACTGTCTACATTGCAGCAGCTATGGGCTCCAGTGGAGGCTGGAGAGCCTTGGCAGTGGAGGAGGTGCGGTGATGGACGTGTAGTGATGGAGGCATCAACGGCTTTGGCCGCCATGACGCCTTGACCTGAAACCTGACGATCACTTCGGTCTGTGTTATCCACTGCGCATCAGTTTGTGGAGACGCAACCTGCGATGCCGTCGAAAGCTGCTCCACCTGCCCCGCCGACTGTGGAGACTGTCCAATGGCCACCTCCATTAAGGTCGCCATCGGACTGCCGATCTCCCTCGTGGTGTTTACGTTCATCGTGACGATCGCGGTAAGGGGGGGGGAACACGCCGCAAGATTGCGCGTCAACACAAGTCCCCAACATATATCTTCTTCTTCTTATGAACTCTGGTTTCACGGCCTTCTAGTCTCTTGGCTGTTGTCTGGCAGAGCCGCACAAAACGAACCTGCGGGCATGGGCGGCCCTTGGTACTTCACATCTGCATACCGGTCAACAAGCCCTTATCAGTGCCCACTACCTTATTACAGACCAACTCAGACCTGATTGGTCACCCCGTGCCCTTATACATCTCAACGTTCATCCTACAAAGTCTCATCACAAGGGAGAAACACAAACACATACACAATTGTGTTTTTGCCCGTATTGAAAAGGCTGTACAAAGAAGTTGGGTTTTCAGATCCATACGGCGTGCAGCCGTTTCAATGCGGGAAAAATCATGTTTTGACTATTTGGTTGTGTTTCTCCCTTGTGATGAAATTTGTAGGATGAACTTTAAGATTTATAAGGGACACGGGGTGACCAATAAGGGCTGAACTGGTCTGTAATAGGTAGGCACTGATAAGGGGTTGACAGGTTTGCATATAAACACATTATTTAGTGATGTTGCTGCTGCTGCGTTGGCAATGTCGCACAAGCACTAATAACAAAATAACTTAGACACATTCGTCAATGTACACTGCGGGCTTTAAAATCAAATGTATATAACAGGTGGCTTTTCAGGAAATGGGTCCTTCTTCACAGCACACAGAGAGGCCAGGGAGGTAGGGGGCATTTAACAGTCGATACGTGAACGAAAGTTGTCCATATCAATTGTGAGAATGAATTCGAACGACAGTGAGCTCGCGTGCTCACATTTGTAAACAATTTTACACTTTGAGAACACATATGCATCAGCTCTCGCCGTTTGCCTCGCTGTAAAACACGATACCTCTCGTAAAGATAACCCAGTGTGAAGCAAAGTTAAGCCTTCAGTTTTGTTGCTATAAAAATACTTTAACGCACTTACAGGCCACTCGCCTCAGTGTCCCGCCCTGCTGGCTGAGGCGCGCCCTTCCCTGGCAGAGCCGCCAGGCAAGGCCGATGGTCTCAGTGCGGCCTACGGTGAGACCGAGGGCAAACGCAAATCTGGCTGTCCGCCTGATGAAGCTTGTTGTAATTACTGGCGAAACGTCGTACTCAGATTGTAAATGTTGGAGATTGGCTCTCCAACACACCAGTGTGCTGTACTAGTAATTGGCACGTTCTGTTTACGTGACAAACCTTACTAGTTGGCTGTGTCGGGTGGTGGCGGATTTAACGCCACATTTATATTTATGCGATCTAACCCAAAAGAAGCTATATTATGGACAAACGCATATCGTGGTACACGTTATGTAAACCATGTGTGCGTGTGCATGACTTGACCCTCTTAATTGCACGTATATATGTGTAGTGGCGTAACGCGCGCAGGGTTTGCAAACAGCAGTTGCATTCATGTACGGGGTTGCACAGAGTGAGGTCAGGTCAGGATAAGCAGGTGCAGGCGTGAGGCCTGGGAGACAGCAGACAGAGAGACGCCAGCAATTGGGGAAAGAGGCAGTGATTGGCTGGCTGCAAATGCAAACGCGGGGTAGGCGCCACGGAGTCGAGAGATAGAGGCGATGAGGGGGAGGACACGTCAGAGGTCGCAAACGGGTTTTGATTCCTTACCCGTACCCGGCCGCACCAGGGTCGCAAATGGGTACCCGTACCCGTACCCAGCCGGGTACGGGTACCCGTACTCTACCCGTACCCTACCCGAAATGAGTGAGAAACAGCTATTTACCAGTGACTCACGGCCTACCCGTACCTGGCCGCACCAGGGTCGCAAACGGCTACCCGTACCCGTACCCGGCCAGGTACGGGTAGCCGGGTATCGGGTAGGGTACGGGTATCGGGTACCCGATTGCGACCTCTGGGATTAATGAGGGCCACCTGAGGGCACTTAATGAGGAGGGGGATACAAGGGGAACGTGTGAGGCAGTGGGGTTGGGTTGGTGGGAGATGAAGCAGTGAAGAGATTCACGACGCCCTCCACACCTCGTCCTCCCCAGCGGTGCTGGCTGAACCCCCGCTGGGGCACGGGCGAGGTTGGAGGTGCGTGTGACCACAGGCTAGCAGTGGAGAGGCCAGCGGAATCTTGAGTCTGAGTTTGATAGGCTAGCGGGGTGAGAAGCTAGCGGAGTATACGGAGAGAGAGAGAGTCTGTGACAGGCGAGGAGAGCGGGGAGTAATAGACTAGCGGAGCGAGATAGAGAGAGAAAGCCCGAGGTAACAGGCTCGCAGAGGAAGAGAGGAAGAGTTCGCCACCGGAGGTGTTGAACGTGAGGAGCATCCGTGTGGGATGCTGCGAGTAAAGGGACACAGGAGAAAAATACGAAGTTGTCCGCGTGAATAAACACCACACTACACATTGTACTGCACGGTGAATCATTCACCGCAGAACAAGTAACGCGTTGTATACCCGATACCTCGTCGGTGGAATTAAACAACGTGGAAGTCAGAGAGACAGGTTGATAAAAGAGTTGCGTGAGCCAAAGGGATTGATACGAGTGAGCCAGTGATAATGTATTGTTATAGGCCCCCGTGGTGCATGAAGTGTGGGTCTCCAACTCGCCCACGCTTCCTCTCTGGCCTCTCTCTACTCGCTGTCAATGCAACTGAAGAAGAGCCATTGTCCGAAACGTCGCCCGTTATCAACGTCTTTCTTATTAAGGGAGCGGTGCTGTTGACGGATGTTAAGTGTTTTTTTTTGTTAGGCCGTGGGACGGAGTGATTGTGCCTGGTGTGTGCGTGAGAGACGAGTGTTTGAAAAGAGGAAATGTAAAATAAAGATCACTTTCGAATATAAACACAAACCAGGGGATGGGCAACACGAGCGGTGATTTAAGTGCAAAATGCTCCTGATCATGATTATGGAATGAAGAAAACAAAGTTGAAGATATACATTGTCAACATGTGCTGAGTAAGATGATTATTGATGCCGTTGCATTGGCAGCGGCACACAAATGTATTCGTCAAAAACAGTGACCTTCATAAAAAAAACCTGCCTTATATATTTTGTCTTCTATTTAAGATATTGTTGTTGACGAGTGTGTTGAGATTTTTTTGTGGTAAGATATCATCATTGTAGTCATTCATTACATCCTCGCAAGTTGACATGTTTTGAGTCCTATTTAATGAGTATTCTGTTGTTGTTTTGTGGAGTGTGAAAGATTTGTTTTATTATTCTGCTCCACTGCTCAGATTTAACGTTTGCCAGCTTTTTGAGTTCTCTGTTGGATTAGTATTTTTTTTAATATTATATATTGTTCCCTAGGTTTGGCAGTTCAGAGATAAACATTTCCAGCCATTTATGCCACGAACTCTTCCGCATCTACGAACTAATCCGCCCGGGCTAAATCTTTTTTATAAATTAGTTTTTATGTTTGAAAAACAACAGCTTATTAATTTTTCATTTGAGCATCTGTTAGCTGTCAGATTGCACATTTAAGGGTGAAGTTTTGTTCCATCAAAAGTAAACCTTGAGTTTGCTTCGTTAAGTAAATTATTCGAAAGATGGTAAAAGTTATTTGAATAATTTAGTTAATGTGATATCGATGCCATTCTATTGCAAAGGTGCTACATTTCACAACACCAGTATAGTCGGCCAGTAAAGGTGGGGATTTCACTGCATGGTTTTAACAAACTGAGTAATTTGCTCGTTTTGAAGAGAATAAAACAATATTAGTGATATGAAAGTGAGATAAACAAGAGACAGACAGAGAGACAGATATTTTCCACAATATAGGCTTTTTGGGTTAGATCACGTACATATAAATGTGTCGTTAAACTCGCCACCACTCGACACAGCTAATTAGTAAGGGTTGTCAGGTAAATAGAACATGCCAATTCGTTACTAGCACAGCACACCGATATGTTGGAGAGCAAATCCACATCATTCACAATCTGAGCGAAAGCTTACGTGTTAAACAGATAGTTAGTTGAGAGAATTGTAGGCAATAAGTTATAACGATGCATGAGATAAAATCTGGGTAAATACGAGGTGCTCATGAGAGCGCTGTAGATGGGAGATGCTGGTGAGTGAGACTGAGATGAGGGACCTGCAGCTTTAGAGGTGCACTGTTGGTGATCGCATATACAGATATGCGACATTACGGCACCATGTGACATTCAATCTGTACACGTGATATAGATAATGTGTACTGTGTATGTGAAGAACCCTGTATGATTTCTTGACATCGCTATGCCTCATCAGAATCAGAACACATTCCTGCGGAGGGAGCTGGTAGGAACGTTGGGTTGCTCGGTCAAATGGCCAGGGTCAACGGCGGCGTGGTGTATTCCGCAAATATGGCCGACTGTGAGGGCGGGCACAAGCCGGCGTGAGTAGGTTAAACGTTGAGTTTTATAAGGGCACCACGGGGTGACCAGCCCCTCCCCACCCAGCCCCACCCCTGCCACCCCCCACCCAGCCCCACCCTCCCACCCAGCCCCTCCCCACCCAGCCCAGCCCCTCCCCACCTCTCCCCACCCAGCCCCTCCCCACCCTCCCCACCCAGCCCCACCCTCCCCTCCCCCCCCACCCAGCCTCTCCCTCCCCACCCAGCCCCTCCCTGCACGACGGACGGACACAATAATCCCCTGTAGGCAGGTGTAACCAGGAGGTTCCTACCAGTAATATGTATCTACACTGGAGGAATTCGAAGAGCTATTAAGCTCTTTTTTCACAGATGTCCAGTAGGGGCGGCTCAGAACGTTACAACAAACAGCACAAAAAACAAGATAGGAGTTCAAAGGATAGGAAAGGTAAACAAATCACTGGAAAAAAATTCAAATAAAAACCAAACTACTTTTTTATCTTAGCAGGCGACGTTTCAAGGAGTTAAATAGTGAGAGTAGCACCTAAATTGGCTTTCTAAAATGGGGTTAAGTGCTCTGAAGAAGGGCTATTGCCCGAAACGTTGCCTATTTTTATATTTTAATTTAAAGCTTTCGTGACTGCAGGGATTCATATTCTTGGTTCAATCATCATCAGGTGATGATAATTGCTTGTGTTGCAGTCGAAACGTCGTGAGAATTTGTATTGTTAGAATTTTTTATTATTTTATTATTTCCCTTCGACGTGACTTTACCGAAAGAACCAAGAATATTATTTTTTCCTTTTAAGGCCACAGTGTTATCGATGAATGTGTCGGCGATGTGGGGGGGGTGATTTGTTAATTGTGCTTGTGCACCACTGCCGACGCAGCGGCAGCAGCATCACCAGATCACGATGTTTTATCTTTTTTTTACATTCGCAGTGGTTTCAGTACCATAAGCAGAAAATGTTTTGGGATGAGAGCTGGGTGGTCTGCCTGAAAGACCTCAAAATGGGTAAGTGCTCTCAGCTGTGTGAGCAACACGTGTTCTGTGCATAACAAACCTGCATCGGATGTATCGTGTGTGTCGTATGTTGAACTTCTTTCGCGCCGTACATCGCCAGTTGTGCTAATCGGAGGTGCGGGGGAAGGACAACAAACTAAACACAAGAAGGATGCAGCACCGTTCCTGCTCTCCGATGTCAGGTGTTCAGGTTGTACCTGGTCTACTGTTGCAGCACGATATCTGACGTTTCGATCCACATGCCTTGGAGTTGAAGGCACTGAATTGGTGGCTAGCTTCTTCGGGGGAACTGCATCAATCTACTTTCACTATTTATTAGCTGAACAAACAAACCGGCACGTGGAGTGGAACGTCGGACATCGTGCCAAACAACACGCGGTACGACCAGAAAACACTTTGGAGTGATATACAGCAAAGATAAAGATCCCCCATAAAGCCTAAACAGACTCTTGGGGAAAGTGCTGTTAGCGAGCACCCATGAATGACAACACGGCACACGAGGGGGTGGGTGGTTGGCCAGCACCACGCCCGGCCGCCTTTGTCTCGCCCGGTGTTGGTGTTTTTACACACTGCACCAGGAAGGCACTTAAGGCTGAGTCAACCTAGAAGAGCTCCAGCACCAAATCAGATATTCGTCACCAATGTTGGCTGTGAGTAGGAATCGAACTCCCTTCTCTGCTCACCGCTGCGCCACTGCTCCCCTATACAGCACCGTCACGAACACGATGTTAACTGTCCAGCTGGACCCTAAAGCTCATCTGATCATCTTCTTGGTTCTTTCGGTAAAGTCACGTAGAAGGGAAATAATAAAATAATACAAATAAAACATAATAAAAGACAATTCTCACGACGTTCTCGGCCACAACGCAAGCAGCCGTCCTCAGGTGAAGAACAGGTCTGTCGGAAAGACAGCGTCTGAATGAACACCACCAAGCTTGGCTTTTATTATGTTTTATTATTATTATTTCATTATTTCCATTCTACGTGACTTTACCGAAAGAACCAAGAAGATGCATCCCTGCAGTCAGGTTAGCTTTAAATAGAAGCTCCTCTGATCAGTCCACATATCACTCACTACTTTTGTCAGCCATGGCCAGGAGTCATACTCGGGTCACTGGTTCATCGTGCAGTGTGCTAACCACTGCGCCACTCATCCAACTCTCTCTCAGTGACGTGCCTCTGCTTTCAAATATTTGTAAAATATGTGATATATAACACGTGTTATATGGCTTTTCAACGATGACTTTTTGATGTTTATTGCTCCAACGTTCATTCTCGGAACCGTTTAATGTATTTGTATCTATCTTATATAAGCATAACATTTAACATTTGTATTTTGACACGTGCCACCTGCAAGCGTAGCAGATAATACTGACAACTTGGCGTGCGGTGGCCGTAGCATCAAGATTTCCCTTGCGACCTTTGTCAATACACCGATGCTGTATCACCCAAGAGGGCTGTTTAACCATATTTCACCATGCTGCTGAATTGGGATGGTGGAGGAGGGCGGGCGGGCGGAGGGGCATTTAGGACCAGTTCAGACATCATTCGCTACTGATATGAGCACATGGCTGGGAATCGATCGAGCCGGGAACAAATGGTTTATCGTGCCGCGTGCTCACCGCTCACTGCCGTTTGCTGCCACCTGAACTAACCGCTGAGAAACGTAGGTTGAAACACAAGACTTGCGAGAACAGAGACGATAAGAAACTTAGCTCGGGGATTAGAATTCCACAAAGTTCTGAGTCCTGTGACAACATCTGATGTTAGCCTCAAGGAAATACTGGAAGCCGAGAGTGTTTGGAGAGGATTGATCCTTTGCCAAAATGGAGAGAACTTTGATTGAGGTCGAGAAGTGGGCGATCGCTTAAGAATAAATCTGCGCACAATTAGTGTGATTGCGCACGGGCCATGGATGAACCTCTCCTGCCTCGCTGTTGCAATCGACCGTGGTCCTCTTTGTAGTAACACGGGACGCATTGTGCCCACGCTGGCACTATAAATTGGTTGCAGCAGGCTTCGAATCGAGACATTTTACGCATGTTTGCGTCGGGGGTTTTTTTTTTAAATGGGAAAACATGTTTCAAACACCATTCAGTAGCGTGGCCAAGTCTTACAAGTTGCTCGTTCGATTTGTTTTGGACCGCTGCAGCGTTGTGCTTGGCGTAGGGCACTCCCTACAAGTGTACGAGGTACGCCTTCGCCTTGACAATGTTTTACTGTACTGTATTATTGTACCCTATGTTCCTAAGTACTGTCCTTCAGGACATGTGGTAAACCCTAAACACTTCACACGTGTTGTTTTTTTTTGCACAACAATAACAACTGTCGTTCACCACTAAGCGGTGCTGACGTCACCACGACGCTTGTGCCAGGCTAGGTGCACTTTGAGGCCACGGTAAGTGTCGAGGGCTCGCTGGCAGGAGGTCACGGAACAGACCCGGGTGCCATAGGTTCACCGGCTGACGTGACATGCACCACCTGTGCTCCTTTCAGTGCCAACTCGCTGCATCATATCCGCCCGGCGCTCCGCTCGTCTTTTATGAGCGTTGCTCCTTCACTGTTGCTGGAAGGCGACTGCCGTCAATTGCCCAGTAGCATCGTTCACGAGCCAATCCTTTGCCAAATCATGACAGTGCTGGCACCAATCATTGGCAAGTCCAATCAGCTCCACATTCTCCAGTGCCATATCGGTCCATCTCTTCTCCTGCCCGTGATGCGTCCATCATTTAGCCCCCTCTATCCGGCAAAACAGAAGTTGCTTGGGCAATGCGGTGGCTGGGGTATGCGATCTATATGACCCAGCCAACGCAGCCTCGCCTGCCAGATGAGCTCACCGATGGGACTGTGTTTCCCGATGTTTGGCACACACCAACGGATGCATCATGAGGACAGGATCGGGCAAGATGGATGTGGCGTGCCAAAATAATTTCCGGAACAGATTTCTGGATTGTCCATGGCTAAGACGAGTCACTGGGTGTACCAGTTGGGTGTGCAGGCGGTACAACTGCATCACATGCATCGGGCCGGAGTTAGTCGGGCACTAGGCGGTAACGAGGAGGCGAGGGGATAAGCCGACATGGGGCAAGCGGACTTGCCAGCCCCGCCGGTGGAAGTGGCAGGCTGCCGACGTGTAAAGCAAGGCCGTAGCCATGGAGTCAACATTGGGGGGGACCAAATCTTCCAGGGGGTCTGGGGGTCCCCCCCCCCAGAAAAAAAAATCTAAATTTGAAAACGAATTTCCTGTCTAAAATATTTTAAAAAATCACTAACACATGGGATGGACTTTTTTTTTTATTTTTAACAATAATGTCTACTAGTGTATTGTATTACATTGCTCTGTTTTTTCTGTTTTACCTTTTCTTGTTTCATTGTATGTAATGGCAGAGGTTAGGGATTAATAAAGTACAACCATAACCACAATCATATAAACAGAAATCTATTTTATAGCAATATATTGGGAGGGAGAACATTTTGAGCATATTTGAATATTGGGGGGGGGATGTGTCCCCTCACAATATATATTATAATTACGGCCTTGGTGTAAAGCCTCTGACCGTGCAATGGTATTCCAGGCTGATGCTGCTGCGTTGTGCGGTTGTTGAGCGGGAGGCGTTTGTGGACCCCGTTTTTGTTGTGGTAGCGTTGTTTTGACGCGTGCGTGGTGTGTGTGGTGTGCGTGTGGTGTGTGTGGTGTGCGTGGTGTGCGTGTGGTGTGTGTGGTGTGCGTGGTGTGCGTGTGGTGTGTGTGGTGTGTGTGGTGCAGTGGCGTAGCCAGGATATTTTGCACCCGGGGACGAACTATAAAATTGTTGCCCCCCCCCCGCGCTTAATCACATACCAAAATGTAATTACATGACATGTAGGCTGTGTGTGGCGGGATATATCAACTTTTAGGTTGAGGTGTAGATTTGTGCAGTAGTTTCAGGCTGTCGCGCCCGCCGCAATAAGTTATAATGTCACGTTGTAAGCCTCATTTTGGCGCCCCTTTACCTTGGCGCCCGGGGACATATGTACCCCCCTGCCCCCCCCTAGCTACGCCTCTGGTGTGGTGTGCGTGGTGTGTGGTGACTCGGCCGAGTAGCTCCGTCGTAATAGAAGTAGACATTTTGAGGCCCCTTGCATTCATCTTATTGTTGTTGCATTGTTGGTTGTCATTATACAGAATTAATTGGGCTGGGGCTGCATAGGAGAAGATGAATACACTTCATAGTATTACACATTTGCTTGATTATCCCTATATATCTTTTTGTACATTTGGCTTAAACAAAAACAATGGAATTGTTTACAAGGGTCCAGCAACGAGCCTAACTTGATTGTTTCAGAAATGTCGGCAGGCTTTCTCCACGCACGCCAACAAGCAAAAACAGCAGCGGCTTACATTTTGAATGTCCCCGTAACGTGACAAGCGCAAAGCAGCAGACGGCACGTGGGGTATGGGGGGCCTTCGAGAGCGACCGAGCGAGGGAAGGAGAGACAATGAAGCAACTCGGGGGGGGGGGGGGGGGGGTCTCTGAAGGTGCGGGGGTTGAAGAGGGAAGTTTAAAGGAAAGACTTGAAAGCAGAGCGAGAGGGGGGCCAGGTGGAGTTGTCTGGGGAGAGAGATCCATCGGGAGGGTGTGGGCGGACTGGCTAAAGGGGCAGCTAACCATGGAACAAAGACGGCCACCGCATCGCGCGCTTTGTATGTACGTATGTTGAACTTCTTTCGCACCGTACGTATCCAACCGTGCTAATTGGAGGTGCGGGGGGAGGACAACAAACTAAACAAACAAAACACAGCGAACAAATGCGCTTCTACGGCCGCCTGGAATGCTCTTCCCTCCAATTTTAGGAAGCTACTGGGACTATGCACTTTGAAATGTGGATTAAAAACCCATTTCTCTCGAAATGCTTTTTGTGTTGAGTTTCTTTTCCTTCCCCCGCACCTCCGATTAGCACAGTTTGGTTAAGTTCTGTGCGAAATAAGTTCAACATACGCGGGGGTTGGAGGTATATCCTGCGCGGTGCAGCAATTGCGTTCATTTCGGTTTTGTTTTATGTCTCACAGGTCAGCTTCAAGGATTCGGAAATAGCGTGGTCAGCTTGCAAGAATCTCCGTGCGACATGAATTCTAGTCGCATGAGTGGCCTGAGCGGCTCCTCGACGACACCGAACCACGCGCCCAAGCAACACTTCACCAGCACAGTCATCATGCACGTAACGCCGCAGATGTTCGCACTGCCGAGTTCACATCGTCGGTGTCGGCTGTTCGCCGCCGGTCGGAGAGCGCGCGGAATAGCCACGAGGACGCAGCGCAACGCGACACATGCATGCCATCTCCTAAAAGCGTTGATGGAACGTCATCGCCAAGTTCTAAACTAAACTCTAAGACCCCCTGAGCCGCGAGCTCTTTTTCAGACGCGGCATGGCCACACGTGAAAGCTCGTTGAAGTTGCTCATCATTATCATAATCATCGTTACATGTGGGAATTTCTGGTGGTAGCCAAATCATCTCAAGGCAAGTTTCTCTAGAACCCTTGATGTTTGGAGAGAATCCTTCTTAATGCCCAAGGAGAGTAATCACTTTGGCGAGTAGCCGAAAGCCTGTGGATTTACATTGTAACCCTTGGTGGGTACTCCGATGTAAGACCGACATTGAAGGTGCATAGTTCGCTGGCCACAGTACCCAAGCAAGTTCACGACCTTCTTTCGCACCGTACCTAGCCAATCACGCTAATCGTCATCACCCTGCTGTACGAAGGCATTCTCGTGCTTTTCAATCATTGGCATTACTTGACCCCTGACCAGACCATACTTCACCACACTGGTCAGTGCGTGTTGGTGAAGAGATTGGCCGGGAGAGGGGGTGGAGGGGAGGGGTAGAGCTGGTTCAGAGATCACCCATGCCCGATGTCATGGGAATGAAACCTTGGTAGGACTCGGGTTGAGCTCAGGTTCCTAGTGCAGTGTCCTAACCACTGCACCATCGGTTCACCGCACATAACAGCATTGCGTGTATTTTTTTTTGCCTACCACCGCTTAAATAATAAGCAATCCACGGCTATGAATCTGACACCAGCTGATCCCCCAAGTATCCAATTACACGGTGATGCTGCTGCTGCTGCGTTGGCAGTGGTGCACAAGCGCATATAACAACAGAAGCTGACCGCATGCGTCACCAACGCCGTGGCCTTGAAAGTAAAAATTATAGAATTATAGAATAGGTGACGTATCAGGCGATAGCCCTTCTTAATCGCGGATTTCCCTCCCGAGTGTGACAAACGCGACGGTCAAATAGCCGTACGGGGGCTCTCCGGCTCTGCTCAAGATGACGGCGTCACAAAGGACCCTTTGTGGACCGAGCGCCGTGAGCACGTGCGCGGAGGCAGGAGGGGAATGCATTCGTGACCGCCTCAGCGATCGCATGGCGCCCGGTCAATAATAGGCAAACGTTCAACAAATCCCGAGTGTGGCTGACGGAAACATCAAACAAAGGCGCTTCGGCGAAAGCTCGTCTCTCCACTTTACGCGCTGCCTGGAATAAATATTTCCCCCGTAGCTTCCCGTAACCCGCACGCCGTGTCGCATGCGGCGCGTGCGATGTGACTGGCTTCGTTCGAATAACGTGGGCCCTTTGCGAGTGTTTGGCGCGGCACACTAAACAGGGGTCCGGCAAAAGCATTGGCGACGCTAGTGGAGACGCAACAGAGGCAGAGCACGACTGATAAAACATATATTGGACTTGATAGAGCGAATGTGGCACCAGAATGGATAGGTAATGACAGGGATAACAATAGTAATAGGTTTTTACCCTTTTATCTGGTACAAAAACTGACACCTTTATACAAGGCATCATGTTTGCAATAACCAGAACACAAGCAGTCAAAATGCAAACAAAAAGAAACAACTCTGATGATGATAATGATAAGCACTGTCCTTGAAGTTGATTGGTCCACACCCGAGACAGCTTTTCTTAGAGCCTAGTCTCCATTGGTGTTGGACCAGATGACGCCAAAAGGCGTACAACTCAAAAACAGCGCACTATCAGAGTATTGAGAGCTCGGGGTAAGCATTTACACTATGAGGATAACATCAGCAACACATGCGATGGTGATGATGGTGATGATGACAGCCACCAGAAGTGTATGCCCCCAGCGGCCTCCATAAAGGGGATGGACGGCAAGAGAGAGACAGAGAGCACGGGCCAAATGCAGAGCTCTCAGAGCTCACACTTTCGGCATGAGTCGTGGTCACTTGAGGCCTTTCTCACGGTTTCACAGGCACATCTCACCCGCTGACTGGAGCGATAGGATGTGGAGGCGGGGGGGGGCTGGGATGGAGTCCTTGAATGTTAAGCAGGGCACTTAGGTTTGGGAATCGCCAAATGCTTGAGGTTTCCTGAGCTTTGTGAAGGGTGCCGATTGGTAAATCTCACCCGAATTGTTGTGGGTTTCCTCTCCAACATAACGGTCTGCTGAAGTCGTAACTAATTGGCAGATTTAGTTTACATAAAAAAAACCTTACCAATTGGCTTTGTCGGGCGGTGGCGGATTTAATGACCCATTTATATTGACGCGATCTAACCCCAGCAAAAAAAAACCCTTTATCATGGATAACATTGGTTGCGAAAGCCTACCTCGTGTTAAATTCACCTGCAAATTGGAATGGCAGCAGCGGGTGCTGGGTAGAAGGTTTCATGTCGGTCTGTGTGTCAGCAAGATGCGTGTTTGTGCGCGAGTGTCCATCGGGGCGATGCGGTGGATCCAGCGACTCTAGGCAGTGCGCTCCACCTCGGAGCTTTTTGTCATTGCAGTTGGGACAATCAGGTGGTTCAACTCGTCGGGTGTCGATACTATGATACAGATTATCGTGGACCTTTGTTTTTCCTGGCTTGATTGTGGTCTAGGATGTGTAGACCTCAGGGACTCATTTCTTTGTTGTGATCACTTTTTGTTTTTGGTGCCATTTCTTAATTTGTTTATTCATTTAGGATTTTGCTTGGAAGTAGTTTGGGGTTTTCATTTGCTCGGTGTGTGTGTGTTGGACTTCTTTCGCACCATACATAGCCAACCGCGTATACAGGAATCGGTCCTCATATATATAAATAATGCACAGCGTTGTAGGATGCTGTTGGCATGAATGACACTAAATAAAATGTAAGTATTATATCATTGTATTACGATGTAAAGTCCACGATAATCGTATTGTCCATTCTGTAAATTCGTGTCTACCGCCTCTTCCAGTGCTGTGTCCTGGCTAAGCTCAGACTCGCCTCTGCAGTCAGAGTCAAGGTTATTTATTTTTGCTCAAATAAGCATTGAGATGATGCTCATCTCTTGATTATTGCCACGTAGAGCCAGTGGTGGAAGTTCCAAATTCCTATGCCGAGTTTTGTTGACCATGGTAAAGGGACTGTGGGCTGAAATTGCCTATCAGATACCTTGTGAAATGTGGCTTTCGTTGATGATGAAGAGGCATTTTATTCAGTGGGAAGTAATGCGGTCACCCACGCTCTCACATTAATAATAAAAAAATATATATTACATTAAAAAATTATGTAAACCATTGACAATGACACTGCACACAGAGAGGGCAGCACATTCAAATCACAGGAGGACTGGGAGCTCGTTTCTTCTGCCAAACGGATTAATGAGTCGAATGCGCGTAGCGTTCGTTTAATGTCGCAAAGCCGATTTACGTTCGCGAACTGGCATCGCGCTTGTCTTTTTTTTCTCTTCCCGCTTTGTTTGATTTTTTTTCGATTTCAGAAATGGACGGACGGTGGCTTTAAAGAAAATTGAAAAGAAAGCTTTTAATTTGACCAAGGTGATCAGAAGAGAAGTGAAACAAGTAAGGTAAGGCAGATAAAAGGACAGAAATCCCCCCCCCCCCGTGTAGCCTTAACAGACTTTTGGGGCGAGTGCTGTGAGCGAGCACCTATGAAGGATGGCACGGCACACGAGGGGTGGCGATATTTACACAGCAGGTAACTCATTTGAGGCTGGATCGACCTACACACACACCACGTGTTATTAAACAGAGTACATCTATTGCTTGCTCTGCAGCAAGGAACCGGCTTATCACATAATTTGATTGATGGTAGAGAAACCTTTCCTAAACCTGGCTTTCTCATGTAGTTTGGTTGGCCTGTATTTTTGCGATTTCTCTGTTGCCAGTAATGTTCGTGAACAATGTGTGTATGTCGAATACGGCGAATGGGTCTGCCATTTAATGACGTGCCCAGAGCGTCGCTTCTTATATTTTTAGCCTTTTGAGGCCAGAGTGTTATTGACGAATGTGTTGAGTGCGTTTTGTAATTTTTCAAGTCACTTTTATATCCCTTGTTTTAAATAGCAGAATTACTCGGGCATCATTCCACGACCGGGGTATTTCGTTTCTGTGTAAATATTTAGTAAAACGGTCCAATATATTTGTTCATAAGACCTGGTGAGAGGCAGTGTATATTTGTTCAAGTGTGGCAGCTGGAACTTGCTTTGCTGTGTCTGAAAGTGGTTTAATTCCTGGTGATATGATTCTAGTGTGCATGTGAGTGCATGCGACTTTAAATGAGAGTAGTAGAGAAAATAACTTTGCAGAAATAGAGAAATGACAATTGAAATAGAGATATTAACAGCAGAGAATGTTTGAACAGCGGGGTATAGAAAGCCTGCAAAGATAAATACAGGGCTCAAGATGAAAACGAATGAGCAAAACTATAGCCTTACACAAGTGTGTTACTGAAGGCAGACTCGAGACTAGTAAGATAATTTGTTTCAGAGGATTTGTCTAAAATATTATAGGAGCATGAAACCTGCTGATGGCCACCATTTTTGGTGATGGAGATCTTTGATTTTGGCGGCCATATTTGTTTTTTAGATGGCTAATCTATATTTATTTATTCGTAAGTGACCCGAGCAGATAACACGTGCCAAATCTGGTGCTCATATCCCCCATTTTAAAGATTATTCCTGTCATCTGCTTCACTGATGAAACGGATGAGAGAGGCAAATGAGAGCAGGTTGGGGTGCTTTTTTGGAAAACTTAATGAGCAAAAGCTACATGCCAATCTCGCACACCTGAGATGGATTCTCGGAACGTACTAAATATAATTGTTCATGCATGGGGGGGGGGGGGGGGCGGAGGGGGGGTTCCCTAATGCGTACCTGATGCGGAGGGACGACCCACCGCAAAACGCGGGCGAGCTGTCGCTCTTGCCGGCCGCGTGCTCCCCCAGGGAGCTCGAGTACGCGAACCTGTGCAAGTTCATCGGCGGGACGGTGGAGGTGCCCAACGTGGCCATTCTCACCGAGTACTGTCCCAAGGGAAGCCTCCAGGACGTGCTCCTCAACGACGACATCCCGCTCAACTGGGGATTCAGGTGCGGGGTTTGCGTTGTCCGGCGCTAATAACGATAAGTTGAACTTGTGACGCGCCGTCGCTGCACAGTGTTCGCTCGCTCTCGTAGACTAAGTATGTACAGTATGTATGCATGTTGAACTTCTTTCACACCGTACTTAGCCAACCGTGCGAATCGGAGGTGTGAAATTACTCGCCGACAAGTGGGAAGGCAGCTACGCGTTCAACCGGCACCGATACTCTCCCAAGCTCTGTGGTCCTCTACATATTAAGGTGTTCATCTTCTTGATTCTTTCGGTAAAGTCACGTAGAAGGGAAGTAATAAAATAATAAAAATAAAACATGAGAATTATTTTATTATGTTCTATTTTTATTATTTTATTATTTCCCTTCTACGTGACTTTACCGAAAGAACCAAGAAGATGAATCCCTGCAGTCACGAAAGCTTTAAATCGAAATATTAAGGTGTTATCAGTAAATGAATGTGTGTTTATTCATGTGGGAGGAACCCGGAGTACCCGGAGAAAACCCATACGTGCGAGGGGGAAACGCACTATCCCATACAAACGGAAGAGATGGAGTCCAAGTTCCCGCTGTACCGCCTTCTCCTCGCGAGCCGGGATGTGGCACCTCGACGCCCACGGGAAGGGAGTTGTGCAACATTTGTCCAATCCGCCAACCCTGGCTGCCTCCACAGTGGTGGATTACAGGCATGCACCATCACCGCCCTTCACGGTGTATAGACGAGACGGTGCGATGGCCCAGTAAATATTGGAACTTTGGGCCAACGCTGGTCCAACGGTTCCAACCACGCGCCAACGTTGCCCCAACGTTGCACGTTCACCCGTGGCGCAGTGTCACGCGATGCGATTCACGAATCCGTTGCTATTTTAAAATCATTGCGGCGCATGCTTTAAATGTCTGCCCTCGTGCTACCTGAAGAGTGGGTGTGGCAGAGTAGTGGGCGGGACAGGCCAGCGAATGAGTGAGCGGTAGGGCGCGGCCGATGGAGACGCTGCCTGCGCGCCACGTGTCCCCCCCGTTGAGCCTCCCAGAAATTGAGACGCGGTTGCTTTAGGAAGATTTGATCAGAACGTAATGGAACTTTTCATCATGGCTGTACAGGCAAAATGTAAAAATGTACGTTGTCCTTTCCCGTTGACTGTACCGTGCGAAATAACCTCAACGTACACGCGTAACATATCACAGCAGCATCCGAGTAACGGCACTGTCCATTTGTGTTGACGTGTGCCCCCCGCCTTCGAATAGGTTTTCATTTGCAACAGACATCGCGCGTGGTATGGCCTTCCTTCATAGCCACCGGCTCTTCCATGGGAGGCTTAAGTCAACTAACTGCGTTATCGATGACAGATGGGTGTGCAAAATAGCAGGTGAGAAAAAATGCCACCGACGCACATGCACGTCACGCAGTGCACCACTCAACACTTCCTACGTAGCACCGTCGATAATAGTGAAACATAATAAAGTCCACGTATGAAGCGCCGTTGTGCAAGGCACTCCAAGCGCTGTCCGTCGCCAAAATACAAAAGCCATTGCACGCATCGCTGTCCAAGAGGCATGGGAGCTAATGTCTGCGCACAAAGCTAAACCGCATGAGACAGCTGCCTGCCTCGTAGCACACACAGTATGCACACAGTACACGCAGCGCACACACACATCACACACACACCATGCACAAGCAGCACACACAGTACACGGACCGTACACACACAGCACACACAGCGCACAGGCAGCACACATGCAATGTTATTCCCACGCCCGACCGAATAGCCGCATTTAGAGTGAATTCAAACCACACCTCCCATTGGCATGGTTGGCTAGGTACGGTGCGAAAGAAGTTCAACATACATACTGACCAGCTTGGTGAAATATGGTCAAATAATCCCCACCAGCCACATGGATGGCATGAGGAGGCCCTCAGCCAGTGTGTTCCGACTGCATTTGAAGGGACGACCGATAAAATTGCAAAGGTGGATAATGATGGATGTGTGAGACCTTGAAGGTTGTCACCTCTGACCTACAAATAAAGCCAGGACATGTCCTCTGCAGAAGAAGAAAAAGAAGACCTCACAACCGCAGAAAAAGGATGAGAATGACATGCAAATGCATCGTCCTGAGTGGTGTGTTATTATCATTATTGTTAGACAACTGACGAAAACCAGGAATGTTGACGTCCCAGGAAGACTCGCAGATGTCCCAGGGCGGGCAGTCGTCCTCAACAAGAGGAGCATTTTGTGAAAACCAGGAGAGGTGACAACCCCAGCGAGGACCGGACTCCGTGTCGGCATGATGTGTTTGTGTTCTCATTTGCAACGTGGGCTTTGTGCGCACAGACTACGGGCTCGAGGAATACAGGAAGGACGACTTGGCAGAATACGCCACCACGCACAAGCCAAAGTCCTGGGTGTACTTGCCGCCTGAATGTATCATCAGCAAGAACACAGAGCCCGCTCCGACGACGGATGTGTACAGGTAAGTTTGTCGAGAGTAATAGTTATTGTTTATTATTGCACACTGAGTCTGCGCTCCTGTTCAGGAGCGTCTTGCCAAATTTCTGCGCAGTAGGGGGCGATGCTGCTGCTGCTGCGTGTGATTCCAATTGAACAATTTGCATTGTAATATTTCAGTATTGGGATGTTGTATTTGACGGGGTTTTATTTAAATCGATGAGAGGAACTCAGAGAACTTGAAGGAAACCCATGCAGAACAGGGGCAGGGCGTGCAAACTCCACACAGAGAGACATCCCAGTCGAGAGTCGAACCCAGGCCCTTCTTGCTCTGAGACACGATGTTACCCCAGCGCCACCCTGCCATCCGTTGTTCAGAATTATTGGAGACCTTTGTTTAGAAAGAGATCTCAACCATCACTTATTCGATTTAGTCCTCTGCCCATGGCAAGTCTTTGGCCTAAACTCCATCCATCCTGCAGGGCCTGAGCCTCCATCATTTGGCTGTCCGGCACTCTCCCGCACTCTACCGCCATTCCTTCCAATG
The DNA here is from genome assembly GCF_015708825.2 of Lethenteron reissneri. NCBI lineage: Eukaryota > Metazoa > Chordata > Hyperoartia > Petromyzontiformes > Petromyzontidae > Lethenteron > Lethenteron reissneri. The sequence continues at coordinate 10,156,024 of NC_083782.1, forward strand.
CGTCAAGCGGGCATCTTTCCTCTTCTGTCCAGCTCTCACCACTGAGAATGTGCCCAGTCCACACATTTAGCCCTTTCCTGGATCGCTCAACCCATGACACACAGGCTGTGATTCTCACCTTTTGCTCTTAGGGCGACATTCGCGTATTTTGACATGTCGTTGACATAGCAGATTTTTTATATTTTCCACACGAAAAAGATAAATCCATGAATAAAAACCCCATGTCATAAAACATGCATATTTTATTTTGTCAAAATAATAATTATAATGCACACTGATAAGTGCACATTTGTCAAATGTTTATGCTTTAGGCTGGGGTAGAGCAGCTCCGCAGTGATTAGTGCACTCTGGTACGAACCTGGTGACCTGAGTTTCATTCCTAGTCATGGCTAACATCGGTGGCGAGTAATATCTGAACAGGTCCCACTCGGGCTAGGACCATTTGCTCCCCCACGCAGTTCCATAAACTGTCGTGATTCTGGGAGGCATTTTGATTGAGGAATTATTGAGGATCATTGTAGCGCCTCCAGCGGCTGCAGATGTCACGCGAACCAATTTGCATCTATAAAAATGGACTCAAGCCTCCCGTAAGTCACGTGACTTCTGCTTGGCCACGCCCACCAGACTCCCTCCCCTCTCCCCACCGCCCCTTGTGGAAACAGACGCCGCAGCGTCGCGACCCACGTGGTAGCCTCTTTACCCCCATCTCTCCTGACCCTCTTGCACTCGTTTCCCCATTCCTTTTCTTCTCGCTTCCCTTTCCCGCTGCTTTTTATCTTCTCCCGTGCACTGCGACCTTTGACTCCACTCCCCTCGCCGTGGCGTAGCCGCCGGTGCAAGAGTTGCTCGTACCAGGTTTGTGAAAGAGAAAATCATGGATTGTCTCTTGCGGGGCCTGGTGCACGTATCACGAGTCGATTTTTATTGGAACACACGACGAACCCACGGCCTACATTTGTAGACACAACTTTGAAGTATAAGAGTTACAGCGTCAATAATTAAGACAAATGTGGTACACATTCACCAATGCAATAGAATCTGGATATCAGCACACCCCTTGTTAAGCAACACCAGCTGTGCTTCGATTCAAAGTACTGCAGTGCAGATGAATCAGAAAGTTGCCTGTTGCCTTTTCCCCAAAAGTGCCATGTAAGCACGCATTGCTTATATCAGAACTGTGCTTATAAAACGTGCGATGATTATATCCATATTCAACTTGACTGTGTGATACGTTTCGTGCTTTGATTGTTCTGTTTGCAGCTACGGCGTCATTCTAGTTGAAATCGCGACGAGGCAAACTCCCACGCCGGTGAGTTCTTCATTAATGCACAGACGTTTTAAGTCCGAGTATAAACACGAATCTCACTGAATTTGTTAAAACTGAACGAGTCAGCTGGGGACAATGGCGCCCAGTTACTGGGCTTCCAATTCGCTTTTTTCATTCGCACGAGTGCCGTTTATTTGATTAAAAGTTACTTGTGATATTGTTAGGGCAGATCAAATTGTGCTGGCACTCGCAATTACAGAATGCTATTCGCAAACGGGATGAAAGTGGATCAACTACGTATACTTATTTTAAATTAATGCATTTTGGACGCAGTGAATATCAATTTGAAATGAAGTCACGTGTGATGGATTCTGTTCAATCGCACACGTACCGTCATACAACGATGTGCACACCACAACACACAATGCCAGTAGTGGCAGCCGTGTCAAGATAAACTATTCCACACGGGAAGACATGTAGATACTCTCGATGAATACAATGCTATTCGAACAAACTCAGTTATTTATCCTTCTTTTCGTATTGGAAGCCCAGTGACAGTTGGCCGCACTCACATATCAGAGTTAATAAAGCTACAGGGGACAGCCCTAAATGCCTTGCCCTAATGACACCCACTGGCTGAAGGACCTTCACAAGAGGGAGCTCTATGCAGTCTCTCTAAGCTGGTATTTTGGCTTAAAGTTCCACCCTACTCCCACGTCTTGGAAGACGTCCTGGAAGACGTGGGAGTGCGCACACTTTGCCCCACCACGCACGACCTACCGATCACCCGTTGGGGTTACCCACTTACTTTGCGGGGTGGACAGAGGGAGTGGCGGCGGTGGGAGGGGGGGTTTGAGAAACCCGCGCCGTTGTTTCGTGTCGGGAAATCGATAACCGACGGTCCTCTGGATTGCAAAATCCAGCGCGCTAAACCGTTACACCCACGGCACTCGGATAGTGCCAAGGAGAATAAAGCGACAATGCCATTTGAATTATCCACATTTTTTGTTTGTTGCAGACTGAAATTGACATTGCGACAGACGCATTGTCGTGGCAGCCATCCATCCCTGAACTGACCACAACCAAATCGGAGAACGATTGTCCGAGTCCAGCCCAGTACATTGAGGTATCTCTCTTGCTCTCTCTTGTTCTCTCTCTTGCTCTCTCTCTTGCGCTCTCTCTCTCTCTCGTTTAACACTTTTTGGCTACGTTGGCTTTTGTTGACGCGCAGTGGCATATCAGGCGAGCGTGCAGGCAGTGCAACTGCACCAGGGTCCATGGGCTGGGGGAGGGGCCCAGCCATTGGGCGACAGGCGGGCGGGCAGGGGGCCGTCCAATGCCTCTCGGAGGCCCCATGCCAACAGCGCTGCGCCACTGCTGATGGGTGATGGCCGCATTGTGATTAGTAACAAAATAGCGAGGCAGACTTAGACGTCTCCTTTCTATATCTCCATTTCTCTCTACATTCTGCCACTTGGTGGGTACCCGACAGTTGCTTGGTAGGTCGTGCGTGGTGGGATAAAGTGTGGGCACTCGCACGTCCTCCAAGACGTCTTGAGGAGCGTGGAAGGTGACGCCAACATAGCAGCCGAGAGGAACTGCATAGAGCTGCCCTCTTGTGAAGGGCCTTCAGCCAGTGAGTGTCATGAGGCCAGCCATTGCAGGGCTGCCCCTGTAGCCTAATTAACTCTGAACCGCAATTCGCGGTTCAGATTTTGATTTTAGACTTGATGTAATGAGGACCGGTGTTTTCTGCGGCACCGGTGTACCGCCGATACGTCCATTTATTTATAAATCCGTGCGTCGTACGATGGGTGTGCTTATTATTACAGCGGAGTTCTGAAAAAAGTAATTTTGCGGAATGCACTTCAACCCGATATGTGCCGTTTGTTCCACTGTACAACTGAGGCCACACCAGCGCTGTGCCGAGCCAGCTCCAGCACAGGTGCCACGTTGCTTTTCCACTGCAGGACCCGAAGCCGCGCTGCTGACGTCACACGCAGCGAACAAGTGGAGACGCTGTGCGCTCGCGGTGCCCTGACTCACGTGGCACACAAAAAACAATGATTATTGACCCGTCCCCTGGCCCTGCTTGGCCCGAGACAGAATCAGAAATCTTTTGACGCCAGCTTTTCAAAGCCACGGTGAATGGGCCGTTGTGTGTGTTGGCACGGGCCAAATGTGTCAGTGGAAAAGGGGTAATATTTACCTGGAATGTTTCATGTCTTTTCTCTCCAAACAAGCTGATACAAAAGTGCTGGACTCACAACCCTTTGCTCCGACCAACTTTTGAACAAATCAAAAAGTTCCTGCATAAAATGAATCCAAACAAATTCAGCCCAGTTGACATGATGATGAGCCTGGTAAGCAAGCATTCTCTGTCCCCCGCTCGACTGCACTTTACGCTCTCATTATACCAGGTTAGCCACATTCACAAATTGTTCAGAATACAGGGGAGCCCAAAAGTCAGAACACATTGAACCATTATATTTATTTGAACAATTAACACACGGTTATATCATTGATTTGAACAAATGTTCAAACTGTCTTTCATTAACATTAATGTCCGCATTAAGTTTGAAATTCAGGACTAATCTATTTAAAAACCAATGTATCGGTCGTGGAGTTGTTGTGAGCGGTCACCGTGCTGAGATTGCCAGCGGCCCCCCCTTGAGAAGCCGGATTCATTCACCACGAGCGGCTGATTCAAACCCAGGATTTCGCTGGTGCTGATCGGTGCCTCTTGGCTCCTGAGCCAGACGGGCACCTCGCTAACAATGCAGCAGAGAGTCAAATGCATCACGGCCCTCACTCCAACATCCAGTGACCAAGGGTAAAGCTAAACCTTACGACTGCCTCTGTCGACTCCACTCTGGGAATTAATGGTGAATGCAATCCACAGACGAAGACTTGATAAAAATTCCACAAGCTGTGGTGGGATATAGACTAAGATCGTGACTAATTTCACAAATAAATGCCGACTAAATCAACACCTGTGTGTACCCAGTGTGCATCATGCTGTGTCGCTCTTTGACGGCATCTTCTGGAATTTGCCGCAGCCTCTTGACCTGGGGCGACACCGCATGGCAGAGGGGCTGTCAGCCAGGCATTGAGTTCTCGCCTTTTGGGCAGTGTCCGTGTTGGTGGCAAGCCCTTCTTTGTCAGACATGATCATCGCAAGAGTGAATAATGTAAATCATTTAACCATGTATGTATGTTGAACTTCTAACGCACCGTACGTAGCCAACCGTGCTAATCAGAGATGCGGGGGAAGGACAGAAAACAAAAACTAAAATCCTCCACCACCTGACAGAGCCACTCAAATCAAGTTGTCACGTGGGCAAATATGCCAGTTGATTTGTTCTTGTTCAGCCAGCTGCCACAATGTAGAAATGCAATAAAAACGTTGACAATTTTGTTTCGCTGTGGCCTTTGAATCCGCCTCGCATGCCTCACTTGTGCGCAAACCCCCAAGAAATGCGGCACAGTACAAGCGGACGTGAAGAAGGCTCTTCGCTCACTAAGCCCAGAATCTTTGTGGAGGTCAAGCGCCCACGCGATTTGTGGGAGCCAGCATTCCTGTGCATCTTGGGTGCCATGGTGGCTATGAGATGTTAACTACCTCGCCTGGCATACAGGAGGGCGTGGGTTCGATCCCGACCCTGAAGCCTGTATGTTTGTTTGGAGTTTGCGCGTGGATTTTTCTCTGGGTCCTCTGGTTTTTCCCTCCACATTTAAAAAACATGCGTTGAGAGTATTTGGTTGCTGTACATTTCCGCATAATGGTAAACCACTTGGTTGGGCTATCACTTGTGGCCGGGTCGCGTCTGGATAAAGAGCTACGTAGCTCAGTGGGCCTTACCCGCGAAAATAAATCAGCTCATAGTTCATAACATAATAATCTTGGCCAAGCCTTGAAGCAGCACAGAGCATCTGATGTCTAGGACCACTGCCTTGGCAGCTTGTTACGTCCCTTGTTCGGACGCGCAGCAAGGTCTGCGGTACCGAACACCGCGACGGCAGTGAATGCATTCACGATTGAATCCCCTCCCCCCACCCCTTTGCTTCATTCCAGATGGAAAAGTACAGCAAGCACTTGGAGTCGGTCGTCGCTGAACGAACGCAAGACCTCGTGCTGGAAAAACAGAAGACGGATCGGCTGCTATACAGTAGGCCATCCGTACGAACGCGATCGAGCACAGCCCCTGTGTCAATCCACTGCTGGATGAGGACCTCCCCCACGCTGTGCGGGTCACGGGGGTTATTTGGTTATACTTCACCACCTTGGTCAATGCGGGTTGGTAAAGCAGCTCAAAATGCAGGGTGGCGGACCAGTTCACAAGTGATATGTGACGATAAAGGGTTAGTTGTTGGATACTCAGAGGCTGGTAATTTCTGTACTCTTTCTCCAGGAGTAGAATGGGAGATTGGGAAAACGGAGATAACGATAATAAAACAATGATTTAATAATAATTTAGAACATTTAGTATTTTCGCCATTTTTATCGCGCAAGACTCATCACAAAGGCGCTGTGCCTCGCAGACGTAGCCGACTGTAGTTTAACACCAGGGGGCGCTGTCGCGATGTGTAATCCCGATTATCTGCGGGCCATTCTTCAAGTTGGGCCTAATGACGCAATGGGCCTACCCTTTCTCGATTGGCGTCGCGGCATTTTTAACAACCAACTCTGAAGCAAACGGCACGGGTGTTATTGTTTGGTCACGGTTAATACGCTATACACTGCAGTGATAACCGGGGCGGCCTGCCGGATTCCGACCTTGAAACCGCGGCAACAAAGCAGCGCGTCACCGTCCTAGTGGCATATCCGGTGCTTGCTTTTCTATATATTTTTTATAATCTTTGCCGGGGTCAGCAACCCGCGGCTCCGGAGTCCCGCGCGGCTCTTTAAGGACTGCGTCTTCGCGATGTCACTTATCAAGGACCGCTGTCTTGTATTCACCATGCTGTGCGTTGCGGCTCTTGAAATAGTGAGGTTGTTGACCGAATTCGAGAAGAAATGGCTCTTGGTGTTAATTTGGATCCCGACCCTTTGTCTTCGGGTGACACTGGGCATCGACCCCCCCCCCCCTTTCTCACCACCTCGCCCCCACCTCCCATGTTTTCTTGTCCCAGGTATGTTACCGAAGCAGATTGCAGATGATCTGAGGCAAGGGCGGGTGACGAAGGCTCAGAGCTATGCAAGTGCCACGGTGTTTTTCAGGTACCAAACTACAACACGCAAATTATTTGGTGATGCTGCTGCTGCTGTGTTGGCGGCAGTGCACAAGCACAAACAACAACAGAACTCAACACATTCGTCAGGAACACTGTGGTTTTAACAGGAGAAATCTGTAATAATAGGCTATGTTTTTCGGGAAATGGCCTTTCTTCGTTGCACGTGGAGAAGTGCCGTACAATGCACTGTTCAGAATGGCGAGAATCGTTTAAAATAACGCCGCTTACTTTTTGCGGGAAAGCCTCGATGAGATTCAGGAGTCTTATCAGATGGCTCCTCCTGCATTGGGATGTTCGACCAATTCCTGTCCACATTTTGGCAGAGACGCCTGATTGGCTCATAGGTCGGAGCGCTGTCCTGGCACCGCCGAGTTCTCAACTGTACTGTTGACGGTTTCAGCCCGGTCACCAACGACTGCATAAAAAAAACACATCACGCAAAATGTTGGTTCCGCACTAAATGTGTCTGTGTTCCAGCCCAGAGAATGAACAACATCGGTCTGACTGTCGTACGAGTGGGTGAGCGAGTGCTGCCCCCTCCTGTGTGGGTGTGGCAGAGGTCACGTGAATGCTTCTCAGAAGTAGCTCTCTGATGTCCGCTTCCGCGGGCCGCCTCTCTAACAATTGAGGCTCGGCACTGCTTCGCGTGAGATCCGAATGGAATCTTCGTCCTGTGAGGACGTGATGCCGATAGCGCAGTCAAGATGAAAAAATGGGGGAAAAAAACTATGAAATCAAATATATAAAAAAATATAGACGTCGAAAATATGGATGCGCGACGTGTGTTAGGAAACTCATGTATCTGGAGAACTGCTGCGCGTATGAGGAGGATAATGCTCAAAGCTCTGCGCGGAAATGTGAGGGAACCCACTTGCTGTGCTGCCGTCTCCGAGACACCTTGCAGCCCAGCGTGGTTGGACATTTTACAAATGTGCACTCTCCACGAGCCCTTTTCTCCGCGGTGCTGGATTACAGTGGGAGCCATTGACCGGACACCCAGCTTGACAAATTACAATTCACATTAGTAATGTTCTCGCGCTTATCGGTATACAAATATAATTAACGGGAAAATGATGACTGATATTGTAGTTGAAATGAATTCTGTAAAAATACGAAAAAAATATGTTAATCACGTTGGCAGTAATATATCACGCGATCAGTTTGACTGGAACATTAGTGTTAACATCAAAACAAGTTGCCGAGGAGGAAGATACTGACTGAGCTTTTGTCACCGACATCCGCGAAAGTTTCTTAAAACCACCGATTAATCACACTCCGTGAGCCCCTCCTGGGACCACCCAATTAATAATGCTTCCCTATAATGACATGCATGGTTGGGTTATTTCTGGAGGGGAGCATAAATGACAGAAACGCAGTAATTCATCAACATCCAACTCTAATTTGAATAGCGATATTTTAAAGGCATCAGCATTCTGTAGGACAATGCAACTATGATAGGACACGGCTTGTGCCGTATTCCCCGGGTATGAGTGTACAATTGTGGAGAGCGGTGGCGCAGCGGTTGACGCACTGCGCTGCGAACCCGGCGACCCAGGTTTGATTCCCAATCGCGGCCAGCACTAGTGATGATTATCTGAACCTGTCCTGGGCCTCCCCGAAGTCAGCCTCAAATGAGTACCTGGTGCGGTGTGTAAACATCGCCACTGGGGAGACAAAGGCGACCGGACGTGGTGCTGTCCACCCACCCCCTCGTGTGCCCTACTGGCCTTCATAGCTAACAGCACTTGCCCAAAAAGTTTGTCAAGTCTACACGGGAGATCTTTGTCTTTGTGTGTGTAACCATATTTATATAACTTTATTGACACGGGGCATCAGTTTGGGGGGTGCGTCTTGCTTTCCAGAGTGTCCTATAATCTGGAGAATTGGGTCAACTTCCAAGAATCAAATAATCCTGGCTGTGTAAACAGTGGCACGGGGTGGTTGGCATGGTCCCCGGTGCGAAGGAGCGAGACGGAGAGGCCCCTGTCCCAAATTCCCCGTGGGCCCCGCTTGGCCCGTGGGCCTCGTGGTGGTTGCACTGCCTGCAACACTCTACAGCCGCTTCGATCTGACAAGAAAACTTGCGGTGCTCCGTCAACCGCTGCTGCGTCACCCCTCCTCCTCCACGAGTCGAGAATGAAAGACGACCCACGGTGTGACTGCGGCCACCCGCACCAGCCAGCGGAACCCGTATCGCGGACGGCTGCATCCTTCGCCCGCTCTCTCTCCGGCTGGCTGAGCAGTATTGGGGGTCGCGGCTGCTCCCGAAGCTATCGCGTGGCTCGCAGACTTAAAGTTGGGCGCGTGATTTGCACAGACTTGCCATGCGCTAGAAGAAGAAGACTGTATGTATGGATGTTGAACTTCTTTCGCACTGCACGTAGCCAACCGTGCTCATCGGAGGTGAATAATGCGTGCACGGCTTGCTTGTGTAATTGCACACAAACGCCTGCCACACAAGATGCACGCCGTGCCTTTTGCTAGAGGATGTCCCAAGAATTACGAAAGAAGCAAAGTCAAGTTGTCTCCCTAATGAGCAATGGGAATGGTGTTTGCTTCTTCTGAATGTGGAGATGCTACATTGATTTGTTGTGTGGCCAGTATCTCATAGCGACTACCACGGGCTTAGTCTTCTCACAGAGTCGTTTCCCTTTTTATTGGCCATGAAAGTGTCATCGGCTGACTTGACCCCAGATTGTGGTTGGACCTCGGAACCTCTGTGGGCGCGTGTCGAAGCGTCCTTCCCACGGTGCCACCGCAGCTGGCTGAAAATGATGATATGATGTTTAAAGTTGAATGACTGTGTGTGTACATTTGCATGAGTTGCGTGTTCACGTCGAGAAGGCTTCGGTTTAAAACGTTCCTTATTTTACACCGACTCTCAACACGAACGTCTGGTCCTCCGTACAGCGACATCGTTGGCTTCACGCAGCTGTCCAGCTCGAGCACCCCCTACGAAGTGGTGGACTTCCTGAACAAGCTGTACACGTCCTTCGACGGGATCATCGACAACTACGATGTGTACAAAGTGGAGACCATAGGAGATGCCTGTGAGTCATCGCTTCTCTTCACCACCACCAACATCAGTCGGGCAGTGACACGGCTGCGGTGGCTAGGAGATGTTGACTACCTCGCCTGGTATACAGGTCATGAGTTCGATCCTGACCCTGACGCCTGCTGCTGTATATGTGGAGTTTGCGTGTCTCTCTCCCCGTGGCCGCGTGGATTTTTCTCCGAGTCCTCCGGTTTTCCCCTCCACATTTAGAATCAACGTTGCGCGTTAAAAGTATTTGGCTGCTTTAAATTTCCACGTGATAAACCATTTCGTTGAGCTATCATTTGTGGCCAGGTCGCTTCTGAAAAGAGCTGTATGGTTCAACCTTACCTGGTAAAATAAAAAGTTTCGTTTTAGAGAGCGTTTTGTCGCTCCTTGGAGGGGTTCGCAGTTCGATTGTGGCAGGCTGCCCCGGCAAATACTGCAGTCGTGTGCAACATTTTCTGTAAAACAAACGCCGTCTGTTTCACGGTGGACGTTAAAGATCCCCTCACTCCATGAGATTAGCACGGTTGGCTACGTACGGTGCGAAGGAAGTTCAAAGTACGTCCATACGTACATTCAAAAACAGTAGGTCACTGTGTGCCCGGCATCATGGCCCATATTTTTCCCGAGTATGAAAAATGTCACCGCCAATTACTCAAATTGGATAACGCCGCCCTGCCGTGCAACATCCGCAGACTCTGTCTCTATGTTTGGTTAGATGATTATGTACGTGTGTGTTTTTTGTGTATGTGTGTTTTTCGTGTACATGTGTGTTGCGTTTTTAATTTTATTTTATTTATTCCAGATATGGTCGTTTCAGGAGTGCCCAATGAAAACCACAATCAGCACGCCGTTGAGACCGCAAATATGGCTCTCGATCTGGTGAACGTGTGCCAGGCGTTTGTCATTCCACACAAACCCGAGATGCAGTTGAAGATCAGGGCAGGAATTCACACAGGTGACACACACACACACCCATTCCTCACATTGCTCCGTGTTGGCAAACATCGCACCTCCTGGCTTTGACATTCCTCCTCGAAGGCGCTGGTGGTGGAACCACCAATCGCCTCTGATCATCATCGACAGCAGGCCGATGCGCACATCTCCTGCACGTAACGGAACGTTCAAGACACGCGCCACAAGGCGACCGTGCCCATGCAACCCGAACTGTGGACCAGAGAGTAAAACCACTGCAGTCTGTTGCCCCTTCCTCTAGGCCCTCTCGTGGTGAGCAGACCTCGACATTGGCATTGAGCCCCTGAGCACATTGCCACCACACGCAAGAATTGAGTTGCCAAACGATGCCCAATTGCCGGCCGGTGCCACGTAGACCTTGTGCCACGTAGGGGAAATTGCCGCTGGCGGGTGCAAGCGCTGTCAGCGACTGCCTATGAAGGCCGACACGGCACATGGGGTGGTGGGTGGCCAGCACCACGCCCGGCCGCCTTTGTCTCTCTAGTGGCGATTTTTACACACAGCACCGGGTACTCATTTGAGGCTGAATCGACCTAGGGGAGGCCCGGGATCGGTTAAAATATTCACCCCTGTAATTATTGGTCATGAGCGGGAAATTAACTCGGGTCACTGGTTTCTTAGCACAGTGCGCTAACCACTGTACCACCACTCCCCACACACACATAAACAAACCTCGGGCACGCACACTGAATCATACAAAAGCAAACGCTCACAAGGGATGTATCAAGATACATACAGACGCAGCCACATTGAGAGTACTCGTGTGTCCGAGGCTGGGAAGTCCACTGCTGTTGTGCCTCGAAGCTTGCGAATCAACGTCACAGCCTCTCCTGCTCCTGCTCATGAACCGATGTCGACGGGCCACCTCCGTTGCGGTGATCCTCTTGGGCGCGTTCCCTCCTTTGGCTGCCATTCCGTCACCGGTCTCTTCCATCGGCCATCATCCCGCCTGGCCGTGACGTGTCCTGCCCGCGGCCACTCTTTTATAAACACTCAGAATGAAGTCTCCAATGTGTGCTTGTTCCCTGTCCCACGCGCCAGCCTCTGCCGTGTCAGCCCCAGCGTGCGTCTCGACTGCAATTGCCTCTCTGTGCACTTTCACTTTGTGGTTCCATTTTCTCTGTCGGTCTCCCATGTTTCCTAGCCATCGGTCATAGCAGACAACGCAAACTCATTGGAAGCGTTATGCTCTGGGCACTTTGGTTGGTTATTTTGCACGCTCAATGTGAACGAATACAACCACTTGCGCCTGCTCTTGCGCACCTCCGTGTGTTGAGCATTTTGATCCTGGTGTGCCTTCAATAATTATAATTGGCCAAGATATAATAGAGGACCCACGCAGTAAAGTTTTACATTTGTGCCCCTCCAACGGTTTTGTTCAGCGCGTGATGTATTTCCCTCGTAGTTATATTTAGCCCAGAAATTGCATCCCTTTTTGAAGTTCTTCAACCATTTCTCGTAGTTCATGTCCATTGCTTGCTATTTTTACTTCATTGTCAGCAAGTTTGAGATTATGAACACTTCCTTCAATTATGGGATGCCATTAGCATGACTGACGCAACGTAAAATTAAAGTGTTACGATGAATATTGTTTACCTTAATTTCTCTGTCCTAGTTGAGACAAACGGCTTTGGTACAGAGTCTCTCTCTCTCTCTCTGTGTGCGACTTCTTTCGCGCCCCCCGCTTCACGTCCTCACCGCGTGCACTCGCGCCCCTGCAGGCCCGGTCGTCGCTGGCGTGGTGGGCACGAAGATGCCACGCTACTGCTTGTTTGGAGACACGGTAAACACCGCTTCGCGCATGGAGTCTACAAGTGAAGGTGCCTAATTGCAACAACCTTTGGACGCGATTAAAAATAAAAAACTGTTACGCAGTAAGCATGCAATGTTGATTAACGTTGGACCAATTTTGGCCCAACGTTACATGTTTACTGGGCATTTAGTCAGATGAGCTTTGCCGAGCTCTTAAGACTTCTTGAGGAGGGCCTTGCATTGGGGTATTTGGGCAATACCGTGAATGGGTGTTAGGGAGAGAGCCGGGGTGTAGAGACAAAAACCGGAGTACCTGGAGAAAACCGACGCGTACGTGGTGGGTAACATTCAAAGCTCCGCACAAATACATTCACTCCGCAGACAGACTCGGGCTCAATCTAGTGAGTGGACCGCATCTGTATGCGCCATCTCCAGGTATCTTGCAGGCCTCACGGTCACCCGCCCACAACACCTGGCTTGCATTGGTGGGCACCCAATCCAGGCACGAAACAGGCTCCTTAGCTGCTGAGATTTTTAAAAAGGTCATAGGTCATATGATTCTAGGCGTGGAGTCATTCAGCCTCGAGGTGCCATTCGACTGTTTAAACAAACACCCAGGCAGGCCACAGCTTAATATGCAGATGTTAATGCAGAAACCCACCAAAGCGTCGTGTAATCACAGAGATGTGCTCTTGGGTGTGGAGGAGTATTCCCAAGTGCTCGTGGAAATGTTTTAGAGAGGACATCAAGTGGTGAGTGGCGGTAGGACTGCTCTGGGTGGCAACCTGAGGCTGGGTGGGGGGAGGCTCGCGAGAGGGGAGGGGGGGCTGAAGGGGGCATGGAGCTGTTAGTTTAGTGTCCAGTTTCCATGGGAACGTCATAGGGTGTGCATATTTTAAAAAATATATACACAACAATTTTATTGTGCCAGGTAAGGTCCACTGGGCTATATATCTGTTTTTGAGAAGCGACCTGGCCACAAATGATAGCTCACCAAAGTGGCTTATCGTGTGGAAATCTGTAGCAGCCACAGGCTATAAAACGCACGTTTCTAAATGTAGAGGGGAAAACTGGAGGGCCTGGAGAAAAATCCACATGAACACGGGGAGAACATGCAAACTCCAAATATACAGCAGCAGGCGTCAGGGTCGGGATTGAACCCACGACCTCCTGTATACCAGGCGGGGGAGTGAACATCTCGCTACCGCGGCGCCCACATACATCAGTGAACCGTCGCTCAGTGAGAGCTTGCTTTTTCCCTGCAGCTGATCCTACTGCCTGTGATCATCTGCACTGCTGAGACCCCCACTCCCTGTGAAAGTCCAAGCTCAAGACCTCCCCATTCTTTCTAGATTTGAAGCTTTCGTGACTGCAAGGATTGATATTCTTAGGTTTTTTCGGTAAAGTCACGTAGGTAAAAAATAAAGATTAATGCAAATAAAAATCACGACGTTTCGGAGGCAACACAAGCTTCCGTCTTCAGGTGGAACAGTCACAGCACGATAGCTGTATCAAGTGAGAGAAACGTCGTGATTTTTATTTTATTTTTTATTTTACTTTTATTAATTTTAATTTTTTACCTACGTGACTTTACAGAAAAAACCTAAGAATATGAATATACCTCCCCATTCTACCTATGACCGTCTCGCTCTCTCTCTTTGCAACCTACCCACATCGACGCTTCTATCATACTGTCATCCCAACTCTCTCTCAGCCCTGCAGAATTGCATCCCTCATTCCCGACAAGTAATAAGATAACCTCTTCAGATTATCCACACGCGGGCATATGTCCCCAGTCTTTGTGGCTTCTTGAGATGCAGCCGCACTTTAGATTGTTTTCAAAATCCACATCGTTTTGCATTCTAATGGTGGTTATTGTGGTGAAGCGTGTACGAACATTTTGAAGCATCTACAATATGCCTGCAATCTAGCACTTTGGAATCAAAGTGATGTGGCTCACACACCGATTTCACTGTGCACTGTGCACTGTGAGACTCGCAAACCTGCTGACCCATGATGTAACCACAGAGAATGGTTGCAAATCCATTCTTGACCCATCTGTACTTACGTAATTTTATTTATTGATTTCCTCCCAGTTATTCCGATAGTTCTATCAGCATAAAGTCACGAGACAAAGTGCCCATTCAGATCTCTCTCAGGGCAGTACAACCCACCGGTTTAGGGAATGGCACACAGAAGCAGATCTCACAGAGCTACCTCTGAGACACCTTAAAATGCCTTCAGGTCCGCTATGTAGAGGCCAGAACTTCCCTCACCCGCTCTGCATATGAGAGTAACGTCCGTCGCGTAACAATCAAACCGATATTTATATTTTCAGAGGTAGAACTTAGCCAAATTACGTGCTGAACCAAATTTAACATGATCGTGTTTTTGTGCAGTCACCGGTGACCCTCGCCTGGCATGCAGGAGGTCGTGGGTTATCATGTGTGGCCGGGTCGCTTCTGAAAAAGAGCTACATAGCTCAGTGGGCATTACCTCGTACATATAAACACATTTTTAGTTCATAGTTTACACTTGATAACCTGGTTTAATCACAGGCAGTGGCAGCATGGATTTGCACGCAGAATCTGAGCAGTTCCAGCTCCGTGCACTTACCTCAGTCTGCTGTGTAGACCTTCAGGCCGTCTCTCATCACGTGTGTGGGATTTCACAAATACTCCCGGTTCTTCTCACGTGCCGTGGTGGCTACGCACGCCTCTAATCCAGCGCTGTGGAGGCAGTGAGGGTTGGTGGACCACACACTTGTTGTGGAACTCCCTTCCCGTGGACGTCGAGATGCCACATGCTGGCTTTCCAGTAGAAGGCAGTACAGCAGAATGCGGACTCATATCCTCTGCCCCTTCTGTGTTGGATAGGGTGTCTCGCGCATTTGTGTAGGGAGGGAGGGAGGGACAGATGGACGGACGGCGATGTCCTCAGGATGTGCGGGGATGCTATTCTAGGAAAAGGTTTTATCTGGCTGGCTGGCTGGCTGAAGGGACAGATGGACAATTATGTCCAAAAGATGGGCGGCCTGCTCGTGTTTTATACAAATAAAATGGCGAAACTTTTGAAAGAAGAACCCACAGCAAAATGAGTATTTGACAACCCATAAAATGATTTGTATTAAAATTAAATGATCAAAAGTTGCCGACATATTTAATTCTGGGAAACCGTGTTTCAGTGAAGTGAGAAACACAGTGTCCACTTGCGCAGTGCTCCCTCGCGAAGCAAATTCCATTTCTCAGTTAAATCTAGATGGTGCCAAGGGCTGAAACTACATTCGTGTAGATATTTTTCAATCTTCCAAATTCCTCAAATCTTGCCTCGCTCTTGATGGGCGAAATGCATTTGTGTTTTTCAAGATTACAACGTGTTCCCTGATATGGTTCCGACGTGTGTTCGTGTGTGAAGCGATAGTGTGGTGGTTAGCGTGCTGGGCTACAAACCAGGCGGCCCGAGTTCGATTCCCACTCACGACCAACACGACGATTTTCTGAACCGGTCCTAGGTCTCCTCTAAGTCGACTCAGCCTAAAAAGAGTACCTGGTGCGGTGCATACACATCACTACTAGGGAGACAAAGGCGGCCGGGCGTGGTGTTGACCACCCACCCCCTCGTGTGCCGTGCTGGTCTTCATAGGTGCTTGCTAACAGTACTTGCCCCAACAGTCTGTGAAGGCTATACGGGGGATCTTTGTTTTTTGTGTGAAGCTCTGAAGATCCAATGCAGCCCAAGCACGAGCAGTATCCTGCAGCAAATCGGAAGCTATTTGCTGAGCTGTCGTGGAACCGTGACCGTCAAGGTAAGGGTTGGCGTTAGGGATCCGTTAAATGATCCATAATAGAGTTGTTTTGGGTTATATCGCGTAAATATATAAATGTGTCATTAAAACCCGCCACCACCCCACACAGCCAACTAGTAAGGGTTGTCACGTAAACAGAACGTGGCCAATTCGTCACTTGTACAGCACTAACCGGTGTGTTGGAGAGCCAAGCCACAACATTTACAATCTGAGCTCGACGTTTCGCCAGTAACTACAACCAGCTTCATCAGGCGACAGCCAGATGAAGCCTGTTTTGTAATTATTTTGAGTTGGCGTGTTCTCTCTCTCCCCGTGGTTACATGTATTTTTCTCTGGGCCCTTCAGTTTTTCCCTCCACATTTCTAAACGTGTGTTTAGATTACTTGGCTACTTTACATTTCCACGTGTGATATAAGCCACTTGAATGAGCTATCATGTGTGCACAGGTCGCCTGTGAAAAAGAGAGCTCAGCGGGCTTTACCTGGTAAATAAAATGGAATGATGGTACACAAAATGTATTTCCACTTGAGTTCGTAAAGAACTAGCGAGCTCTTTTGTGAAGGAGCCATTCACAAATGGGCGAGATCCCCGTGGGTGGGAGCAGTGGTGGCGGTGGCGGCAGTGGTCAGCGCCTTGCACTATGAACCTGGTTAGTCACGAGTTTGACCCCTGGGCCACGGCTAACATCAGCGGCGAGTGGCGGTGTGATCCGGTCCAGGGTGAATACCTCTTCCCCAACCTTCACTTGCCATCGTGGTGTAAATATGGTCAACCAACCCTCGTGGCCGACGATGAAAATAATCGAGATTTGAAGCTTTCGTGACTGCAGGAATCCATACTCTTTGGTTCTTTCGGTAAAGTCACGTAGGTAGAAAAATAATGATATATTATTTTTTGTTTTATTTTTCTACCTACGTGACTTTACCCAAAGAACCAAAGAGGTGAAAATAATATAAACTGATCGATTGAATGTTTTTTTAGGTTTATTATAATTTTAATGGTGTGTGTGCGTTTTTTTTGTTCAACTTGTATATATTCATTGTAAATGTGAGTGTGTGCCAAATGCGTCTTTAACATTGCAGGGGAAAGGAGAGATGATCACCTGGTGGCTGGAGGGGAGAGATACAAATACAAAAAAATAAATAATACGTTGGAGACACTGACCACGATTTCCAAGGTCTACCTGATTGTCCGATCATAGTAGACAAACCATGGACTTTATTGAGTGTTATTAGCATGAACCTAACGTCTGTATTTCATTCGAAGTAAAGTATACTTCTAAGTAAACAAAACACATCGTGTGCCGTTTGCACGATACACTGGGATGCCTCGTGTCTCACTCCCCGGCTGCAGCTGCTTCACACACCAAGTGCCTCGGCCCTGCCTGCAGAATCCCTATTTATAGACTGGAGGAATCCGATGAGCTGTGAAGCTCTTTCACAGATGTACGCATGTACGTGGAACGTATTTTTCACCGTACGTAGCCAACCGTGCTAATCGGAGGTGCGGGGAAAGGACAACAAACTGAACACAGAAATTCATAATAGAGTTTTTTTGGGTTAGATCGCGTAAATAAATAAATGTGTCGTTAAACCCACCACCACCCGACACAGCCAACTCGTAAGGGTTGTCACGTAAACAGAACGTGGCCAATTCGTTGCTAGTACAGCACTAACCGGTGTGTTGGAGAGCCAAGCCACAACATTTACAATCTGAGTACGACGTTTCGCCAGTAATTACAACTAGCTTCATCAGGCGACAGCCAGATTTGTGGAGAAGTCTTACTGTTTCGTTCCTTATTTAGAGGCGTAGACGTGGTGACCACGCTTCTGCGCTCTTGCACAATGTGGGGGGGGGGGGGGGGGGGGGATTAATGAGTCAACGTACATAATGCATGTGCATTAGGCGAGCCCGTTGATCTTGTCCTAACCAGTCCATTGTGTGTATTAAAATAGCCGTACCAACGCTAATCCCTTTTGAAGTATAGGCATGCATTTAAACAATGTATTATTTGATGATTCGCTTCCACGCAGCACTCAGTCGGTAGCTATCCAAACGGTTACAATTATTTGTATTTCTTTCAATTTGGTCGCGAAAGCCTCCGTGTTCAACTCAACACAGAAAGCGCATGTCCCACAGCGGCGTGCCGGAAAGTTTCCCAGGCCCCCATCATACCATTTATCCCCCACCTCCCTCCCTCTATAAGAGTGCACAACTTAAAATAATCACTTGAATTGTTGTGGAGAATGTACATAACCGTAACAAAACAGGTAAGCGGACGGTGTCTCCTTCATATATATAAAACGTTTTTTTTAAACCCACCGGCCACATTGACTTCTGTGAGTGCATCATCTCAACGGCATTGATGCGGCGCTAGCAAGCTCCGTCTTGACCGTACGTCCATCTCATCAGCAGCAGGCGGCCTCACTTGATGTGAACGCTGCTCGACTGCCAGACGTTTATACTGGTAGGAATCCTCCTGGTTACACCAGCACACAGGGAATTATTGTGTCCGTCCGTCCGTCGTGCATCCAAAAATGGGAGGGGTGGGGCTGGGTGGAGAGGGGAGGGTGGGGAGGGGCTGGGTGGGGAGGGTGGGGCTGGGTGGGGGGTGGGAGGGGTGGGGCTGGGTGGGGAGGGGCTGGTCACCCCGTGGTGCCCTTATAAAACTCAACGTTTAACCTACTCACGGCATATTTGCGGAATACACCACGCCGCCGTTGACCCTGGCCATTGACCGAGCAACCCAACGTTCCTACCAGCTCCCTCCACAGGAGGAATGTGTTAGCGGTGCGTGGTCTGCAAGTCGAGCACGGAACGTGGCGTGTCCCCGTCCTGGCGATGTAAGCGCCCACTCCCACTGCAGTATTTGTGCACATGGTGTGAACCTGTCACTTTCTATAGATGTCCACATGCTGTGTAATATGACCTTTTGCGCACGCACTGATGTATTCTTAATCTCACGTAGATTCACTCTCAAGTGCAGTAAAGCATTTCCCACGTCTAGAGCGGGTCCGCATCCTTTTGTCCGGTCTTCTTTTGAATGTCGAGATGACACGAGCAACATTACTGTGCGTGAATATTGAGGTTATTAAGCCATTCCATAGGCTGTGTGGAGGGTGAATGACACTTTTATTCTGAATAATACTTTCATTTTGCGTAGTGTCGTTCGTGCCAAAAGCATCCCACAACGCTGTGCATGAATTATACAGGTTGGTGCTTAAAAAAACATATTCACACTTCTGAGAATTGCAACAACAAAACCGCGAGAAATTTGCCTCCTCCGGGCTCTGGATACCACCTGGAGAAGATTCCAGGCAACGCGTTGACAACGATGGCGAACACGTGGAGACTTTGACTTTTTTAAGCTGTTAACATTCATTTGTTATCGTATTACAATGTGGTATTATTCCTTCTTATTCCATTAAAAACGATAGTTCCATGTAAGTGTTAACATTTTTTGAAGCACCCTGTATATATGAGGCACAGATCCCGTATCCGTATGGCGCGAACACAAACACACCGAGCAAATGTGAACCCCAACTACTACCAAGAAAACAAAAAAAACGAATAAACAAATTAAGCAGTGGCACAGAAATAAAAAGAGCAAACAATAACAAAGTTACCACAACACAGCGGTGGGTGGCGGTGTTCTTGTAGACAAATCGGCGGTGCAGAGGGCATTGTGGGATCACGTGAGCCAATGGCCTGGTTGGTGACCACCGCATCTCCCGTGCCCTGCTCTACACAGATTCAGGGCTGCCCACTGTTTTTGTTAGCCAGCTATCCGTGTGCAATGTGACTGTCACTTCGCACAAATATTCACGTATCTGCCCTCGTCACATATCCGCCTGTATTACCCTCGGTCCCCAGGGAGTCGGGAGTGTAACGTTGTGCTGACGAGCACGATACGTTTGGGAAAGAGAAGTGCATTTCATTCGGGTGCATGTTGACGTGTTCTGTGTTCCGTGCGATGTCCCCCTGGCAACAACACAGGGCACAGTGTGTTGTCTGACTATCCTCGTTTTCACAGCTGCAACTTTACACAATTGCTGCTCACACAACTTGCATCTTCATTTTTCACGACAAACGCACAACTTGCCAATGTGGAAATATGTTATTAGCAAGCACGCAACAATTCCCCCTCCTCCGCCTCCCCCCACACCATTCGATGAATCGTCACGACTTGGGCTCATGATTCATTACAGCAAACTAAGGAACATCGCTGCCCTTGGAGGGGTTTTGTTGTCGTCAACCCGCATCACCCCCCCCCCCCGTCTTCCACAACCCCCACCACAACCCCCACCACAACCCCCATCACAACCCCCACCACAACCCCCACCACAACCCCCACCACAACCCCCATCACAACCCCCACCACAACCCCCACCACAACCCCAACCACAACCCCCACCACAACCCCCATCACAACCCCCATCACAACCCCCATCACAACCCCCACCACAACCCCCACCACAACCCCCACCACAACCCCCGCCACAACCCCCATCACAACCCCCACCACAACCCCCACCACAACCCCAACCACAACCCCCACCACAACCCCCATCACAACCCCCACCACAACCCCCACCACAACCCCCACCACAACCCCCATCACAACCCCCATCACAACCCCCACCACAACCCCCACCACAACCCCCATCACAACCCCCACCACAACCCCCACCACAACCCCCATCACAACCCCCATCACAACCCCCACCACAACCCCCACCACAACCCCCATCACAACCCCCACCACAACCCCCATCACAACCCCCACCACAACCCCCACCACAACCCCCACCACAACCCCCACCACAACCCCCATCACAACCCCCACCACAACCCCCATCACAGCCCCCACCACAACCCCCATCACAACCCCCATCACAACCCCCACCACAACCCCCACCACAACCCCCACCACAACCCCCATCACAACCCCCACCACAACCCCCATCACAACCCCCACCACAACCCCATCACAACCCCCACCACAACCCCCACCACAACCCCCATCACAACCCCCATCACAACCCCCACCACAACCCCCATCACAACCCCCATCACAACCCCCACCACAACCCCCACCACAACCCCCACCACAACCCCCATCACAACCCCCACCACAACCCCCATCACAACCCCCACCACAACCCCCATCACAACCCCCACCACAACCCCCACCACAACCCCCACCACAACCCCCATCACAACCCCCATCACAACCCCCACCACAACCCCCATCACAACCCCCATCACAACCCCCATCACAACCCCCACCACAACCCCACCACAACCCCCACCACAACCCCCACCACAACCCCCACACAACCCCCACCACAACCCCCACCACAACCCCCACCACAACCCCCACCACAACCCCCATCACAACCCCCATCACAACCCCCACCACAACCCCCACCACAACCCCCACCACAACCCCCACCACAACCCCCATCACAACCCCCATCACAACCCCCACCACAACCCCCACCACAACCCCCACCACAACCCCCATCACAACCCCCACCACAACCCCAATCACAACCCCCATCACAACCCCCATCACAACCCCCATCACAACCCCCATCACAACCCCCACCACAACCCCCATCACAACCCCCATCACAACCCCCACCACAACCCCAATCACAACCCCCATCACAACCCCCATCACAACCCCCATCACAACCCCCACCACAACCCCATCACAACCCCCACCACAACCCCCACCACAACCCCCACCACAACCCCAATCACAACCCCCACCACAACCCCAATCACAACCCCCACCACAACCCCCACCACAACCCCCATCACAACCCCCACCACAACCCCCATCACAACCCCCACCACAACCCCAATCACAACCCCCATCACAACCCCCACCACAACCCCCACCACAACCCCCACCACAACCCCCATCACAACCCCCACCACAACCCCAATCACAACCCCCATCACAACCCCCATCACAACCCCCATCACAACCCCCATCACAACCCCCACCACAACCCCCATCACAACCCCCATCACAACCCCCACCACAACCCCAATCACAACCCCCATCACAACCCCCATCACAACCCCCATCACAACCCCCACCACAACCCCATCACAACCCCCACCACAACCCCCATCACAACCCCCACCACAACCCCCACCACAACCCCCACCACAACCCCCATCACAACCCCCACCACAACCCCCATCACAACCCCCATCACAACCCCCACCACAACCCCCATCACAACCCCCACCACAACCCCAATCACAACCCCCACCACAACCCCCATCACAACCCCACCACAACCCCCACCACAACCCCATCACAACCCCCACCACAACCCCAATCACAACCCCCATCACAACCCCCACCACAACCCCAATCACAACCCCCATCACAACCCCCATCACAACCCCCATCACAACCCCCATCACAACCCCCATCACAACCCCCACCACAACCCCCATCACAACCCCCACCACAACCCCCACCACAACCCCCACCACAACCCCCACCACAACCCCCATCACAACCCCCACCACAACCCCCACCACAACCCCCATCACAACCCCCATCACAACCCCCACCACAACCCCCACCACAACCCCCACCACAACCCCCACCACAACCCCCACCACAACCCCCACCACAACCCCCACCACAACCCCCACCACAACCCCCACCACAACCCCTATCACAACCCCCACCACAACCCCCACCACAACCCCCATCACAACCCCCACCACAACCCCCATCACAACCCCCCTCACAACCCCCATTACAACCCCCACCACAACCCCCACTATACCCAAACCAGCCCAACCCCATCTCTCAGGAACCGAAGGGTGGGGCTTAAACAGAAAGAGGCGGGGCCTAAAGAAGAAGGGGCGGGGCATAATGAGCGAGGGGGCGGGGCTTAAGGAGCGAGGGGCGGGGCTTAAAAAGGAAAGGAGCGGGGGGGGGTAATCACGATGAGTGGGGGCTTAACGAGTGAGGGGCTGAGCATGCATAGATCGACCTCTTACAAAATCATCTGGACAGTGGTGAAGTGTCGACCAAAAACACATGTTATTTGTTTATTAGAGGAGCACTTTGGAACCCCCTTAAGTGGAAGTCCTGCCAGCAGCGGCATTGACAAGCAATTGCAGGGCTGCACCTTGACAGTTCACCATTTCCCCCACCGACAGTCCATTGTGAAAGTTGCTTGGAACGTCTCTGGCATCCAGAGTCCTGAGGTATTCCGTCGAGTTCACTTCGTACATTGAGAGTTGTGAATATCGGCGATGAAAAAGAGTGTAATCCAAACTAAGCCTGCCCTTGGAAATCATGCTAAGTGTAAATTGGCAGCACTCTATGATGGCGAGTGACTGGTAAAAATGAGTGAATGAAAGGCAGATGTTGAATATGGTGCACGCTGTGGCACTATTTGGAGACACACGTGTAGGATGGACAACAGGAACACTGAAAGTGTTGTTGTTGTTGTTGTTCGGGAAAATGAAAGGAACCGTAAAGAGAGGAAGACCTCGCAGAGAATGACTTGACCACGACATGAGAGATTGATGCCAGAAGTTAGAACGATGGGACGCGCTACTTGAGCATCTTGGCACAAGACGGAGGAAAGTGGAAACAGCGAATGACGAAACGAGCGGCAGACGCCTCCGGGCTCCCTGCCCCACGTGATGATGGTCACGTGACTCAGGGGTCAGAGCACCGAGCCTGAGTTTGAGTTTGGGTTTCAGTCACCCATGATTATAGTACTGCATTAACTACACTGCCCTAAAAGGGGGAAAAAATCGATGACATTTCGGATGAAGGGCCTTCTTTCATTGGACATGAATGGCAGACATTGTTACTTGTGCTTGGGCACCACTGCCAACTCAGCATCACAAAATAATATCATGACTTTACTGTGGTCTGGAGTATATTGAGTTGATGGTCTTTGCAATTTGTGTAGCCAAATAATTATGACGGGGTTTTCTCTCTCTCCATTAATTTGTCTTGTGTTAAAGCTCCGCGACTTAAAACAAGTATTTATTTGTTTTATTCCACTTTGTTTTTCCAGGGAAACCTCACCGAGTCTCGTGACGTTTTTCAGGAGTGTCCTGCCGGGTGTTTTTCTCCAGTAGGGGGCTGTGACTGTCTCGTATATCCTGAATGAGTCAATTATTCGATGTGACATTTCATCTTTAGACCACACCGCCGACACACAACGGCCCACTCTTGCGAATGACGCCACGGTAAACTTGAACGTCCTCTGTAACAATCCATCTGGCAACCCGCAGTCATAACCAGGCCGGCCACCGGATTCGAACCGTGAACCTTTGCAACAACAACAACGCTGCAAACGCGCTCTCACTAGGCCGCGTCTCTGCAGTATACGATGTTACGTTGTAATGTCACACGAGTTACATTGCATGCGCGGGTTATCCTACAAAGTCGTGTGGCCAACGTTGAAGCGTAGGTCAAATTATATTTTTTTTATTAGAGGGTCTATTTTTTAGAGCTCCCTATAACGGAGGCCCTTCTGGCAGCGGTGGCATCAACACGACTTTGCAGGGGCTGCATCTTTTTATATTTCATCGTCACCCCATCCATCTGCAGTCCCTTGTGCAATGTTATCGGAACGTCTCTCGCATTCCAGAGTGCTGAGATATTCCGGTGACATCGTCACTCTTTCTTTTTTAAAGTGTTATTCCTCCTCTGGTGAGGCAACCGAAGAAGCCGGAGGAAACCCCATGCCACCCAACAGGGTAGAACTTTCACAGACGCATCAGAGAAATGCGCCTTCGGTGGGAATCTAACTCAGACGCTGTTGGCCACTGAGCCACCCTGATATCCAGAGTCAATCCAGATGTTGTACCGTATGTTTGGTTAAAAGTAAGCGTTGTGTTTTTCCACTTACGTCAACGTAAACCCGCAGTAAATGATTATGTCATTCAATTGTAGGGTTTATATGATTTACTAGAGTTGTGCCAGAGATAATTACAATTTCTGTGGTAGAAATACAGCACAGTACAACGTCGCATATGTAACTCGCTGGGGACTGAGGTATACACAGACATATGTCTGGAACGCTCTTCCCCATGGTATGTGTAAGCCACTGGGAGCTAAGCACTTTTAAATCATCTCGATAGAAAACCCATTCCTCTAGAACTGCTGTTTTTCGCATGTGTTGTCCTTCCACCCGCACCACCGATTAGCGTGGTTGGCTACGTACGGTGAAAAAGAATTCCAACATACGTACAGATAGGTTACTGGACAAAAACAAAGGGCAAACTTCTATAAGCATGGGTAAATGATTGACTGTAGTTTAGAAGTGAGCGAATATACATGAGGTTTAAAATACTAAACTTTTTTTTTTATTTTACCAGGTAACGCCCCAATGAGCTATTCAGTTCTTTTTTCAGAAGCGAGCTGGCCACAAATGCCAGCTCAAAGAAGTGGCTCATCACGTGGAAATTTATAGCAGCGAAATACTCTAAAGGCATGTTTCTAAATGTGGAGGGAAACCCCGGATGACCTGGAGAAACATCCATGCAACTAGGGGGGAGAGAGACACGCAAATATACAGCAGGCGTCAGGGTCGAGATCGCCACCGTGACACCCATAAAATACACCACCGCGTGTGCAAAGGTTGAATTTGTAAATGCCTTATCGAGAATGACAGTTACACCGCACATGCACAAATCCTGCACCGGGTGTGGGCGGATAATTGGGTCGGGGCTGATAATTGTGACGTGTTGGTCATGGGGCATAGTTGTTGCCGTGCTGAGTTCTCTGTCGGAATCGGCGTGCTGGGTGCGTCAGCAAATTCCACGACCAAAACAATGACCCGTGCAAAAAAAATTTTAACCAAATATTTGTTTAGCTATCGTTTAACGGATGTTATGCATTAAGCTCTCGCCACGATGTCCATCATCGTCTCTCTCTCTCTCTCGACACTTTCTGCAAGATCCGTGCGTGGTCCGTCGGGTGCCAGCCGAGCTGCATTGGCTTCCGGAAGCCCGTGACAAGGTCGCACTCATCACACACACAAAGTGCCTGCCACACGTGAACCACAAACACCCTCTTGCTCATCTCGTCAAGGAGCCTGTAAACCAGCATCACGTCAACTTCTCACAGCGGCGGGTTTTGGCTGCTGGCCATCGAACAAAGAAGGCGGCCACCGCCTCGCGCGGCGCTTTCAGATGCGCTTCTGCGGCCGTCTGGAACGCTCTTCCTTCCGACGTTATGAAGCCTCTGGAGCTGAGCACTTTTACATCGTCTAGATTGAAAACTCTTTTGTGTAGAGCTGCATTTCTGTGTTTAGTGTCGTTGTCCTTCCCCCGCACCTCCGATTAGCACGGTCGGCTACGTACGGTGGTCCGAAAGAAGTTCAACATACTTACAACATGCATACAACATACATACAACATACATACAACATACATACATACAACATACATACATGCATGCAACTACAATGCACACACGAGGTTGAAAACCAAACTGTGCTCCACACTTTCACAGTGGCAGTCCTCCCCACACACTGGGACCCAGGCTGCCTCTGTCTGGCACAGCGCCCATGCAACAACAAAGGCCATCATCCCACACCTCCCTCTCCCGATAAAAAAAAAACACTCACCACTGTTCTCAAAAACACTGCTCCAAGAGGAAACTAATGGTGTACGATGTACATGTACTGTATGAACTTATGTGTAGCCACTAGCAGTCAGCAAGCTCCTTGTCAATCTTCTATCGCTACTCCTGCCGCCACGGATTCTGTTCCCGAGAACTCCACTCAATGGGTTCCTCCACGCTCGCTGACGACTCGGCCTGCCAAACACGGGACGCCTCGTCCGTACGTGTGTTGAACTTCTTACGCACCGTACGTAGCCAACCGTGCCAATCGGATGTGCCGTGGAATCACAACAACAACAATATATAACGTAGTAGTATTAACAACAATAGGTGACGTTTAGAGCAATGGTCATTCTTTGTAGCAGAGATAGGCCAGAGAAACCGAGTGAATTGTAGACTAAGGCTGCACTTAACGCTGCTGCTACTCTTCCTTTTCATACACAACAAGCAGAATAGCAACAACAATTAGACCTCACATGCCGTATAAACAACCATAGGGCCCGGATAAGTGAAAGCAATGTTGAGGCTCCCACGTGGGCATTCTGAAATGCAAAGTCCTGCCCCACAATTCTCTTCCTCCAGCACTCAGCGCGTTTGTTACCCTTTCATTTCGTGAGCCCCACCTGGACTGTCACCCCAAGCACCACGTGTCCCTCGCCTCCTGCGTGCACATCCCTCGGTATTCCTCCTCCTCCTCCTTGTCCACACTCTGCATCGTC
Organism: Lethenteron reissneri; assembly: GCF_015708825.2. Classification (NCBI taxonomy): domain Eukaryota; kingdom Metazoa; phylum Chordata; class Hyperoartia; order Petromyzontiformes; family Petromyzontidae; genus Lethenteron; species Lethenteron reissneri. The sequence continues at coordinate 10,183,453 of NC_083782.1, forward strand.
TTAGCAACGTCCCTTGTTGACCCGACTACTCAGGGAGACTTCGGTGTTTGCGACGTCCCTGTTTGTTAATTAGGAGTTTATTGTGTGGTGGCTTTAGAATTGTTTGGAATTCAAAACTTGAGAGATCAGGCTTTGGATTAGCCTCTTAGATGCGCCAGGCATGCGGGTTTAAGTCTGAGTACAAACATCTACATTGGATGTAGATGTTTGTACGTTGATGTACTGTTCAAACGCTGTTAAACTTAAAGCGCCATGCTCACAAGAGCTGTGCGGGTTTAGTCGCAGTAACGTTCTAACTCCTCTGGCTGCTTCGTAGGGGGCAGCTTGCCCACTCCATCATATTCTGAGGTCGTGCGATGGCCAGAGCGAAATTGACTTCCTATCCAGAGGTTCGCGCCGGGTTCGATTCCATCACCCGGCGCAGTAGTTGAACGAATTCGGGCGTGGAAGGCGATGTTCTCAAGTCTGAAATCCTCACCCACCCTTTGTCCTCTGAATCAGTCGGCTGGCAAAGTCGCGCGTGGTCGGGGTAAGACCGTGGGCTTCTTCCCGTCGCTTCGGAGACGTCTTGGCCAGCGTGCAAGAGTAGGCCACAAATACCCTGGACAGGTGGCTCTGTCGGAGGCCCTCCCCGCCAGCAGTGGTCCCAGCGAAGCGATCGCGGAGCGCTTCGCCGCTGACCCGTCACGCAAACTCCTGCACGAAGGCCCCATCGAGGGGGCCTTCGGCGAAGGCTGCGGGGTCCGCGACTGCTCTGCGGGTCATCTGAGGAGCGCGTCCCAGCGAGAGGCAACTCACAATCCTGCTGCATCTCGCTGGTTGCCACCTCCTTGTCCGTCATTCATATCAACTTTGCATGGCTATTTTAAAAAAAAGTTGATCTATTTGCGCTGAGTACGCGTTTGTCTCGAAGCCCAAAAAGATTAGATAATCTTCCAGGGACACTGTCAGCCTCTAATAATAACAATAATGTATGTCCCTATGCCAATTCACTGCTGACGGCCTCTCCGTGCCGTGTCGGTTATTCGGGTTTGCTAGACCATACTTCACCTCGCTGGACATTTAGGCTGAGCGAAAGTAGGCTTAGGTTAGGAGGGAGAGGACCTCTTCCGATACAAAACCAAAAACCATGGAAACTATTTCTAGTTTACCAAGTAAGGCCCACTGCGCTACATATAGAACTATTTTTTTTACAAAGCGACCTGACCACAAACGACAGCTCAACGAAGTGGACGGAAAACCCGGAGGACTCAGGGAAAAAAAATCCACGAGACCACGGGTAGAACATGCAAACTCCAAATATAGAGCAGGCGTCAGGTCGGAACACACGACCTCCTGTATACCAGGCGAGGTAGTTAACATCTCACCACGGCGGCGGCTATCACGCCATCGATATGATTAGTCATGGTCAGGAATGAAATTCAGCAGTCAGGTTCCACCAACTACTGCACCACTTAACACACTGCTAATTAAAGGTATAATATTAAGTTAATGCTGATTCAAACTCCGTATTTCTCATTCGTCGCGAACTCCATTACTGTTACCAATCCTACAACCATCATAACCAACTTCACTACATTACTGTTATAAGGCAAATCATATGACCTCCATCAGTATCAGAATAAACGTCACTGTAATATGTCTGTGTAAGGTGGTGGTGAAGCTACGATCCTGAAATTGCTCACGCCACTGCTGAACAAGGATCCTCCCGCTGGACGGAGCCTGCTCTCGTCTAGAGGTCCTCGAGATGATATTCGGCCTACTCTTCCACGCCGGGCCAGACATCTTGCAAGGGGTGGGAGTTACCCACACTTTTCCCCACACCACGCAATCCCCCGCTACCGCTACCATCACTACCAGCGTTCTTCCTTCTTTCTGTTGAGAACTTCACGTTACACTCAGACTATCAATGTTATTGCAATAGATGACTGTGGCTACAGTACGCGCGTGTGTGTGGGAGCCGGTTGTATTTTTACGGAAACATTTGCCCACAACCTCACGTGAAGGAAACTTTTTTGTATATTTTTTTATCCTGTGGGGTAAAGCAGCAGCAGCACACACACACAGCTTGTGTGCAATTCCGTGGCTTCGCTATCACACCCCACCGCGCCCAACCTACCGCCAGCTGCATGACTCATGAGCCACAGTCACTTTGGTAAAGGTGGGCCCTGCCAGAACACACACACACACCCACGAACACTCACACCCACGAACACACACACACACACATGGAGTTCCTCGTGCGGGTGCCGCTTTCCACGATCCGTGAACACAGAACGTTGACGTCAAGCGCGACGACTTTCTCTTGGTGCTCGCACAGAAATGTCGCGGATGTGGCCGTGGGAAATTCGACGATTGTGTTCAACGTTTTGTGCACTGGTTCAGATAGAAGGGCCCGTCATCGGCCTGGCGGGGGAAACATGTGTGCACGGTGGGAATTTGTTTTATTATATATGGCGTTGGTACAGGCGAGAATAAGGGTTGTCGACCTCGATATTGTGTATAGCTGAAGCAACTGCTGTACGTGGCAGGAGATACGCACAGTGTACCTTGCAATGGGTTATAAACATTCTGGGCTGTACGTGTACATTGTTACTGTCGTCATCGTCGACCTTGATCAGTCCACAGCTGGATGGAGGCCTCTTCCAACCGTCGCCATCTCTCACTGGTTTGACGGTCAAACAAAGACAAAGATCCCCCGTGTAGCCTGAACAGACTGTTGGGGCGAGTGCTGTTAGCGAGTAGCAGCACCTGTGAAGGTCGCTACGGCACACGAGGGGATGGGTGGTCAGGTACAGCTCATCGGATTCCTCCAGTATAAATACATACTCTTATTTAGGGACGTTTCTCATGATCATATTAATAAACGGAACTCCATTCTGTTCTCCACATACAAAAGGACGCATTTTGTCCCATCGGCATCTTGGCTTTCCACTGTATGATGAAGAAGTATCTTGTCAAGATAAAAAATATATTTTTTTGTAAACTCTGGACCGGTTTTGACATTCTTGCGCTCTTAGACAAAGTTATCCTGTCGTGACATCGGCCACGATGGGATTGTCTTTCACCAGGATTTGTTTTCTTCTTCAGTAACTGCGGTACAGTTCGTCTTGTTCTCCCCCTGTTCTGCACGGGGGTTCTCCTTGCTCAACATCAAACACCATCACGCCAACTCCGCTCATCATCACAGCGGCTTCTGTCCGACCATCAAACAAAGGCGGCGGTCACCGCATCATCATCGCGCGGCGCTTTCAGATGCGCTTCCGCGGCCGTCTGGAACGCTCTTCCTTCTCATATTAGGAAGCCACTGGAGCTATGCACTTTTCAATGATCTACATTGAAAGCCTCATTCGTCAACTCATCATCTCGATGGATAAACTCATTTCTGTCTGTCTATAGTTTTCTAGTTAGATTTTTGTTGCTATTTCTTTTATGCCTGATGATGATTGCTTGTGTTGCAATCGAAACGTCGTAATATGCTATTATTTAATTTATTATTTATCTTTAGGCGTGACTTAACCGAAAGAACCAAAGAATCATTTCTTAAGAACTGCGTTTTTGTCTTTAGTTTATTGTCCTTCTCCGCACCTCCTAGTGGCGCGGTTGGCTACGTACGGTGCAAACATTACGTGCAACATATTTACACACAATAAGCACACACACACACATACAATATACACACAAAGACAAAGCTCTCCGTATAGCCTTAATAGATTGTTGGGGCAAGTGCCGTTAGTAAGCAGCACCTATGAAAGCCGGCACGACACATGTCTCCCCAGTGGCGACGTTTACACATCGCACCCAGGTACTCGTTTGAGGCTGAGTCGACCTAGAGGAGGCCCAGAACCGATGCAGATAATCGTCACCGGTGTTGGTGGCCGTGAGCGGGAATCGAACTCGGGTCGCCGGGTTCGTAGCGCTGCTTAACACCGACTCGCAAATGAAGTTTTATTGGCCAAAACATCCTCAATGTTCACAAAGCACGCATCTGGAACATTCCTCAATCGGGATTGCCCTACAGTACTCCAGAGGAAGCAACGTTGCATCGTCACTGCGACAACTTAGAAAACCCCCCAGAGTTTTAAGACTCATTCGCGAGCCTTTCCTGGGTACACAATCCTCGTGACAATACACAACAACAGCAACAACAATCATTAACGTTCATCTTTTCCCCTTAAAGTGCCTGCGCAGTTGTGTGTATTCGAAAACAGACAGCAAAAAAAAAACAGCACATTGCCCAACTTTTGTTTTCTTTGTAACTGGGCCGCAAACATCAGCAAGAACAACACCAGCGTCGCGTGTGCATATCCCAGATTAGGCGGTGGCGGATGCGCTCGCAACCACCACCACTCCCCATCATCCTCATCTCGTGGTGGAGAGGGTGGCTCCTGCACGTGTCTCGCGATGATTGACGGGATGAACGCGGCCCAGCACGCGCGCGTTTATTCCGGCCAGCGCGGAGCAGGCGAGGGAGGTGCTGGGTCTGGGGACGTGGCGATTGGCTCCCTCCCCCCACCCACTCACTCACACAGAGGCAGCAGCAGCAGCAAAGTTTCAAAGCGGGAGAAATATACAAAAAAAAGTGATTATTTCATTTCTTCTCCCATTCGCTGCCCTGCCCCCTACCCCCGCCACAGATGTTTATCCTGCCCGCTGACGAGCGCGACTCGTTGTTCAGATCGCCGTGGTGGCAAAGGTAGTGGAGGCGTGGAGGCTGGTGCTGATAGCAGGGGGGGGAGGGGAATTCCCATCGCCCCCCAGCCCACACCTTTCACGCAGCAGCACACCGCAGAGAAAGAGAATGGACGTGAGGAATTAGTGATTCAAGTCGTACAACAGCAACAACAAACCCAGTATACAGATCCTCCGTCTCTCTCTCTCTCTGAGTTGAACCGCCCACTCGCTCACTTCACTCACCCAGTCCCATCGCCATCCCCCGCCTACCTCCCCCACTGCTCCTCCACATTCTTTGTCGCAGTTTGCGAGCCGTCGCTCCGTCTGCCGTGCTCCTGCCACAGACGCTGGGCCCGTGGCGTCAAACAAAACACTCTGCTGCTGCTGCTCTGGTCGGGGCGAGGGTGGATTGCAGGTGATGGTGGACAACTGCGGCAGGAGGACGAGGTGGACGAGCTGGAGGAGTAACAACAACTTCTGCTGCTTTTGCTGTTGAGCGGTGGACGCGTGCGAGTGTTCCACTCTGCGCCTGCCTCTTCAGCCACAGCGAGTCGCCTGTGTGAGTGTGAGTGGTTGAACATTGCTGTGCATGTACGAGCGTGTACGTCTGCCTGGTCGTGCGTGTTTGTGTACATGGTTGTGTGTGTGGTTGTCGCTGTGAGTGTGGATGACCGTGTGTGTGTGTGCATGGTTGGGTGTTCGAGTCTTCTTTGTGAGTGCTGGGCTCACTGTGATAACCAAGTCTTCTTGTATGATGTCCGCTTGTGCTGGGGTTAGTTCGCTTGTGCTGGGTTTAGTTCGATTGTGCTGGGTTTAGTTCGCTTGTGCTGGGTTTAGTTTGATTGTTGCTGGGTTTATAGTTCGCTTGTGCTGGGTTTAATTCGCTTGTTGCTGGGTTTAGTTCGCTTGTGCTGGGTTTAGTTTGATTGTGCTGGGTTTAATTCGCTTGTTGCTGGGTTTAGTTCGCTTGTGCTGGGTTTAGTTCGCTTGTGCTGGGTTTAGTTAGCTTGTGCTGGGTTTAGTTTGATTGTTGCTGGGTTTAGTTCGCTTGTGCTGGGTTTAGTTTGATTGTGCTGGGTTTAATTCGCTTGTTGCTGGGTTTAGTTCGCTTGTGCTGGGTTTAGTTCGCTTGTTGCTGGGTTTAATTCGCTTGTGCTGGGTTTAGTTCGCTTGTGCTGGGTTTAATTCGCTTGTGCTGGGTTTAGTTCGCTTGTTGCTGGGTTTAATTCGCTTGTTGCTGGGTTTAGTTCGCTTGTTGCTGGGTTTAATTCGCTTGTGCTGGGTTTAGTTCGCTTGTGCTGGGTTTAATTCGCTTGTTGCTGGGTTTAGTTCGCTTGTGCTGGGTTTAGTTCGCTTGTGCTGGGTTTAATTCGCTTGTGCTGGGTTTAGTTCGCTTGTTGCTGGGTTTAATTCGCTTGTTGCTGGGTTTAGTTCGCTTGTGCTGGGGTTAGTTTGATTGTTGCTGGGTTTAGTTCGCTTGTGCTGGGGTTAGTTGATTGCTGGGTTAGTCGCTTGTTGCTGGGTTTAATTCGCTTGTTGCTGGGTTTAGTTCGCTTGTGCTGGGTTTAGTTCGCTTGTTGCTGGGTTTAATTCGCTTGTGCTGGGTTTAGTTCGCTTGTGCTGGGTTTAATTCGCTTGTTGCTGGGTTTAGTTCGCTTGTGCTGGGTTTAGTTCGCTTGTGCTGGGTTTAATTCGCTTGTGCTGGGTTTAGTTCGCTTGTTGCTGGGTTTAATTCGCTTGTTGCTGGGTTTAGTTCGCTTGTGCTGGGGTTAGTTTGATTGTTGCTGGGTTTAGTTCGCTTGTTGCTGGGTTTAATTCGCTTGTTGCTGGGTTTAGTTCGCTTGTGCTGGGTTTAGTTTGATTGTTGCTGGGTTCGTAAGCGTGCCAGTGCCGGGATGTTGCATTGTGTCTGCATCGAATGATCTGTTTTAGCACACCGCCTTGTGCGTGTGTGTTTTTTTAAATAGCTGTGTTTGTACCGAGGTGTGATTGTGTTTGGGGTGTGTATGGAGCTTGTGTTGAGTTAATATGGAAAGTTGTGTTTGGCTTGAGTTGAGTATTGTGTCGGTATTGTATCGAGTTTTGTGCATGGTTTGTGTTGGGGGGGTGTATTTTGTGCTGTTTTCATACCGTAATTGTGTTGACGAGAGTTTGCCATTGTTTGTAGAAGTAGTTGTGTTTGTACAGGGGTCTTGTGTTGGCTTATATTGGTGGAGTTGCTGTGCTGGGTTTTTGTCGATTACAGGATTCTGTTAGGTTTGCATTGCGTTTATTATTCTGTAGGGTTTGTACTATACAGTGTTGTGATGGGTTGATGTTGAGTTCGGTATCGTGTAGGGGTTGTATAGAGTGTTGTGATGGGTGCATGCTGAGTTTATTATTCTGTAGGGTTTGTATAGAGTGTTGTGATGGGTGCATGCTGAGTTTGTGTTAACTTTATGGACGAGCTGTGTGTTGGCTTTGTGTAGCATTTGTGCCACGTATGTATGCCTCGTGTAGCATTGGGTTCGTGCCATGCGTTTGTCCAGATCCGGCTTTGCGTTTGTCTAATGCCGGGGTCTGTGCTTTGCTGCTGCTCTGCACAATAGCTGTGATTTGGTTGGGCTGTATCACATTTTCTTGACCTTATTCGTTTCGTACGAAACATTTCGCTGTGTTTGTGTATGACCGAGGTTGCGATTGAGTCCACATTGCTACGGCTTTGATCGATGTGTGCTGGCGTTGTATAATATTACACCAATCTTGGTGGGATTGTGTCTTGTTGTGTATTGCCAGCTTTGTGTGAAGTCATAAATTCGTCCACTCTGTACCACAGTTTGTATGTAAATCTTTCACTAGCCCGGAGGCTTTTGCCATCCCATGTCACCCCGAGTGTTGTGGTAATTCATGTTGCTATTACGATATTATTTACCACAATATTGTCTTAAGTGGTAAAAAAAACTATTCCACACGTGCTTACTACCTACAGTGTCCTTTATTGTCCAGCCCTCGGTTGTAAAATAGAGAGAGAGATAAGGAGCGTGCAAAGTTATTACAAGTTAGGCATCTTGCATTCAGCATAATAATGTAGGCCATGGCTGGGAAACATTTTCCCTACCGGAGGGCAATTTTTCTGGCCACACATTAACAGACGACCTGAAGTGTTTTTGAATGAACGCAAAATAATAATAACGAGCGCTCACCTTTCACCTCTCTGATGCGATGCATGTCGTCTACTTTCCACTCACTAGCACACGCTGGCGATGTGGGGCTCACGCTCCCAAAGTAGACGCGGGGATTAGACACTTGGTGGTGGCTGGACACGCTTATCGCTTGTGGGACAGCTTTTAAGTATCACGCCTCGTGTGCCCACGGGCCCATTATGCCCATACGCGAAAACGAAGCTTTTCGGCCGTGTCGACAGCCCAAAGAAGCAGTGGGGTGGGTTCCTCCACAGCTAGATTTAAGCAAGCGTCGCCCCATGCCGCATACAAAAAACTGGGGTGGATTTGCAATGATGAGAATAATGTCGTGGTCAGGAGGAGGTGCTGCCCGGTCACCCTCACAGCATTGCCTGCTGCAGGCAGGTTAAACCTGCATGGACCTGTCTGCTCATTGCTACTGTGACTTTTAAATTCACGCGAACCAGCTGACCAGTCCAGCAAGAGCAACTTACACACGTTACGCTTTGCGTGCAAACGTGTTCTTGTACAGCAGCGTCGGCGCAAATATCAGAGAGGAACTCCAAAATTACATCTTTCATATGGGGCAAATAATAATGATAATTCAAATGTATCATGGGCATTTCATCCGAGGATCCTGATACGCAATGCGTGAAAATCAGGAAACAAAAAGAGAACCAGGGGCAACCGACGAAACTAAAGAGGGAAGGCCACATTAAAGAGATGGGGTTTCAAAGCGGACTTGAATCTATCTACCGACTCTGATTGCCAGATTTCAAGTGGCAAGGCGTTCCATGACTTGGGTGCCACGCTAACAAATGTCCATAAGAATAACAGCAAGCAATGAATATCCTTTATTCAGGAAAGGGTCACTGGGACATATGGCCAATTCCTTTCACGTGAACGTTCTGCGGAAACGTTAAGATGTTATCGGAGTTTTTATGGGTGAACGGTAAGATGATTTTTATTGCGAAATTTCTGCACAGCTGGAATTCAAAGTTACCAAATGTCCCGGTTCTCTTTTTTCAAAATCGAGCGATGTGTCACGGGCTGAGATATTTTGACTTAGGTTCTGTGAAATTGATTTTCCAGATCTGGCAACATCGGCGTGTAAGCGCCTCCCGGCCATCGCTGCTCACCGATACCGCTCACCCACAAAGCAACAGGGCGGCCAACAATTGGTGTACATCCGACTCTGTTGGGGAGGCAATGTGTGTCGCATCCTGCCCCGTCCGTCCAGCCATCGCCCATGGCCGTTCTAATGGCAAGGTCATCGTGACATTGTGTTGGCAGTCCTTGTCACGATCTCCCTCCTCCTTGTGGCGTGCCATGCATTATTTTGTCTGGCCCTCAGTTTTAACAGAGCTGAGAGAGATAGGGGTGCTTAAAGTTACTAAAGTCGTCATTTAGGACCAGGGGTGGGGGATATTTCCCTCACCGAGCCACACAAAGGACTTTCAAATACCTACCTTTGCTGGGCCAGACATTAACTAAACACACTCTTGCTACCTAATGATAATGCCAAAAGTAACCAGCGCTCACCTTTACCACACTCATGGACTTCTCTGTCTGCTTTCCTCTCTTTCCTCAACTTCGCCACTTAGCCAATTGTGGTTCAAGCCCCGTTTAGTCTGTCCCCAACTCTAACATGACAACTGAAAGATAAACCATGACATTGTAAGATGTAACGTGGCATTCGTTCTCAAACTGCAAGCCGCATAAATAATCACGTGTGCAATATAAGTGTGTTAATGTCAAAGTAGCCTACGACCAAATCATCCACAATGCACCCAGTCTTTTCAGATTTTGTAAAGCTAAGCAGAGTCGAGCCTAGGAAGTGCATTGGATGGGTGCCCATCACTGCCACCACGTGCAATAGCAAGGTGCCATGGGCGTTGTGGGCAGCAGCTGGCAGTGCAGAAAACCCCACGGGTGTACTGCACTCCCAACACCTTCACCACAACCCCCACTGACCAGCGTGGTGAAGTATGGTCAAATATCGCTCTCGACCCGACCCGCAAGACGTGTGGAGGCCCTCATCCAGCAGTGGAATGATTGAAACGGACTGTACATGTACATGCATGTACGATGCGAGAGTGACTATGCATGTACATGCGTGTACGTACATGTATAGGCAGTGTTCCAAGATGTAATCACCTCTATTCGCGACCCTGAGCTCGTGGTGGAAATTCCACATTCCCATGGGGGTCACTACAAAGGACAATAAGTCACGGGCACCAGTGCAAATAATAGATTGTGCCATTGTGTATGACGATGACGACGCTCACAGAAGGAACGCTATCGAGATGTAATTGTATAACCGCGGCTCTTTGAATGCATTGCCGACGGTGACCCGGTACGATAATGCAGCGAGGGGGAGTGGGTGGCGTGCGGCGCTCCGAACGGGGCAACCTGGATTCGATTCCCTGACGCATCTGACATCCGTGGCGAGTGACATGCGGACCAGCCGTGAGCCCTTCGCTGCCGCTGACCCACACTGACCAGCATGATGAATTACTCCAATTATTAGATGGCCCTTCGAGCGACACAGCATTGGGTGGGGGGGGGGGACGCATTCGTCCATCATTGGATCGACACGAGAGCTGTAAATGATTATATAGTCAGCAAAATTATACCATGTACAATGTAATTGTTGTTGTGTAGATCTGTGTAAGATGAGATATGATTTGGTGATGCTGCTGCTGCGTTGGCAGTGGTGTTCGAGCACAAATCACAAAATAATAACTCCACAAGTTCGTCATAAAAATACCGTGGACTTTAAATGGATCGAACATGTAACAGGCGATGTTTCGGGCAACAGTCCTCCTCCATAGCACGATATAGTCACCTCATAAGTCACGTTGTGACTTGACTACACGGCAAAAAACAATCTTCAATTCGCCTTCTCTTTTTAAATCGGTCCATTTAAAAAGCATTTGTTTCGGAACGAGAGCGGAACATTTCTCTTAACTTTAAATCATCTTTGCTCTGCAGGTGTGTGTGTGGGCGTGAGAAGACGCAACGCGAGAACGAGATGGAGGGCAGGTGCCACCACAACGAGACGATCACATTCTTCTACAACAACAGCGGAAAGCCGCTGTACGACGAGTGGACCGTCAGCAGCACCGTGGTCATGGTGCTCGGCTTCGCCTTGTGCCTCTTCATCATGCTGGCCAACGGCCTCGTCATGTCCGCCGTGTACATCAACAGGAAGTTCCACCACCCCATCTACTATCTCATGGCCAACCTGGCCGCGGCGGATTTCTTTGCGGGGGCGGCGTACGTCTACCTGATGTTCAACACGGGGCCCAACACTCGCAAGCTGTCGCTGCAGACCTGGATGCTGCGCCAGGGGCTCATCGACACGAGCCTCACGGCCTCCGTCGCCAACCTCCTGGCCATCGCCATCGAGCGCCACGTCACGGTGTTCCGGATGCAGCTGCACACGCGGATGAGCGAGCGGCGCGTCGTGGTCGTCATCGCGATCATCTGGCTCGCGTCCATCATCACCGGCGCCATTCCCAGCATGGGCTGGAACTGCATCTGCAACATCGGCACGTGCTCCACCATGGCGCCCCTGTACAGCGCCAGCTACGTCATCTTCTGGGCCGGCTCCAATCTCTCCACGTTCCTGATCATGGTGGGGCTCTACGGCCACATCTTCGTGCACGTGTGGAGGAACACGATACCCGTGTCGCGGAACTCCTCCAGGTCCACCCAGAGGCGAGAGGCCACCATGAGCTTGCTCATAACCGTCACCATCATGCTGGGTGAGTGCCGTGGGCCTGTCTGGACGGCGGGTGCTTGCATTCGACAACACGATTCACATTCGTCTTCGAACGTGTGTGTGTGTGTACGGCCCCTTGTGTCGATCCGCTGCATGTGTAGGGAGTTATTTGGCAGTGTGGGTTGGTGTAGGTGGGGAACGTAGACGTGGGAGCAGAGAAAGTGTAGTACAACAATGGAGATCATTGCACTGGCCGCCATGTAGCTTCCGCGGCAGGCTGCATCCATCTGACGTGCACTATAAGTCGCCTAACCAAGCACTGTCTCTCGGCTCAACACTCTGCTCAGCTTCTGATGGGATTGGGTATTCTCTGGGTGATTTTGATTGTGGGCAACATTAATGGCTGATGTCGCATGCTCAAAAGCTCCAAGGGAAACGGTGGCTGAGTGGTTAGCGTACTGGCGCTATGAACCCGGCGACTGCTGTTCGATTTCGAACCACGGCTAACGTTGGTGGCGAGTCATCATCAGCACCGGTGCTGCACCTCCCCAGTCGATTCACCAAACTGCACTGACTCGCTTGGTGAAGTACGCTTGGACAGCTACTGTGGCTAACACAGCATGGGGCTGGCGTTCATCCCACAAGAGGATTAACAAAGGCCTGTGAATTATCATTCGTACGACGACTATTCTAGCACAGCGGTTGAAACAATGGGGCAAGTTTTTTTTATCTCCCCACCCACCACCGCCTGTCCACCCGGCAATACGTAGGGGTCTAGACACAGTTTGTCGACCGGCAGGTCTGGGTGTGGCGAGGTAAAGTGTGGGTACTCGTCTGGTCAACAGGTGAAAAAAAAAAGCCTCTCAAAGGCCTCTCCACCGTTCCCCTCTAGTGGAGGCCCTCCTTGCAGCAGTCGCGGAGCAAGTCATTGCAAGGTTGCGCCTTTACCTACAACGGGTTTCAGGGAACAACACTGGTCTTGTGTTCCGCGCGTTGCTGCCAAAATTGCTGACTCGTGTCTCGTGCCGTCTCTCAGGAGCCTTCATCGTGTGCTGGACGCCGGGCCTGGTGATTCTGCTGCTGGATTCGTTCTGCTCGGACTGCAATGTCTTGGCCTTCGAGAAGTACTTCTTGCTCATAGCGGAGTTCAACTCCGCCATGAACCCCATCATATACTCGTTTCGGGACAAAGAGATGGTCGCCACTTTCAAGCGCATCCTGTGCTGCCGGAAGGCAAACGCCGTCGTCACCAACGGCTCCGACAACTTCGACAAATCAACGTCCACGCCGAATCACAACCTGGTCACGCCGATCAGTCACGTGACCACCTCGAGTGCGATGAAGATAAATCAGTTTGTCGTCTAATATCTAATTGGGCTCACTTGGAAGCCTGTTGTTGTTTCAAATATATATTTTTTACACAAGTCATGTTTAACTTCGTATGTGTTTCTTGAATACTACAGTGCTTTACTGGAGGATGCATTGTATCTCGTTGGTTCTCTTCCTGTTAAAATGACGGCTGCCCCCCCCCCCGCACACACGAACTAGGGTATTGACTTGGCCACCCTCGTAAGCGTCCGTGTTAAAGTGGCTGTGTGTGTCCTTCAGGAACATTGTAAAATAAATATCTCGTATTTTGAAAGCTTCGCTCAATATTCCTATATTTATTTCACTTTATTTTGGGGGCCATTAAACGCTTGTTCAGAATTTTGTATCGAGCACATTTTGCGTTTCGTTTTCTTTCGAGCAAGGGCATAGTCTGTGCGAGCTTGGACACCATCCACACATTGTTTTCTCCGCGTGAAAATGCTGCCTTCGTTTTGAGAGAAAAGTCGGTGCCGCCGCTGTAAATGGGCCCGTTGTTTCGTGTAGATTATTATTTTTGTAATTATTGTGACAGTTGCTTTTGGAAAGCTGGTGGTTTACTATTATTTTTTTTATATAAACAAGATGCTGGACCAACAGGCAGGGTTGATTGGAAACGACTGCTCGTTTTTGCGTGTTTTTTTTGTCTCACTTCACATTGGCAGTATTCACAAAGGCTCGGTGTATTTTGCTAAGCGCGAGCATTGTGTAACCTTCGCACGGCAATATTTAACTCTTTCGCACTGTACAAATGTTGGAGATGCGGGTTTCGTCTAAAAGAGAGTTACAGCACCGCTGTTTTCCCGTCGATTAATTAAAACTCACTTTGATTCTTTTATGACGGCCACATTTACACAGTGCAGTGATTGCGCTGCAATGTGGGTGCAGTCGCGCCAGTCGTATCTATGTATCCAAAGAGCACAGATTCTACTGGCTGCGGAGGAAGGAAGGCCACAACCACAGTACAATGTTATCGAGAGCAAGTCGTAGTAGTAGGCCGCACTGTGAATTGTTTGTGCTGTTGAGAGCTGGGCTGCTGTGCGCTGTGGTATCGCAACAATGTAATAAGTGCACTGATTACGAGACCCCGTGATCGAAACTTTGTGGTTGGGAAATAGCAAAGGAGGGAACGGCACTCCCACCGTTACCTTGAGGGCAGTTTTCGCTGTGTTGAAGTCTCAGCAAATATATATTTTGTAGTATTATTATCATTCTGGTTGCTAGTGAATTAAGTTAAAGTGTTTCTGTGCGGTATGAGCGCCAACTGTGTTTAAACTCCCACTAAACGACTGAGCTGCAAAGAAGTCTTCAAGAATTCGTTTTTTGCAGAGCGACGTTTCTCTTTGCGATAAGATATCACGAAACCTGGGTACAATGTATGTGTGTGTGAACCCTTGTGTAGATAATGCATACTCAAATAAAAACCTAGTTGCATTTGGTACGCTTTGTACCAAGCAGTGTTTATATATCCATACGTGTTTTTTTTGGGTTAGATCACTTAAATATAAATGTGTCGTTAAACCCGTCACCACCCGACACAACCAACTAGTAAGGTTTGTCACGTATAAAAACGTGCAAATTCATTACTAGTACAGCACACCGGTGTGTTTGAGGGTAAATCCACAACATTTACAATTTGAGTAAGACGTTTCACCAGTAATTACAGCCAGATTTGGCTCCCCAACACACCGATGTGCTGTACTCGAAACGAATTGACACGTTTTGTTCACGTGACAAACCTTACTAATTGGCTGTGTCAGGTGGTGGTGGGTATGATAACACATTTATAGATTTACGTGATCTAACCCCAAAGAAACCTCTTCTATTATGGATAAAATTGGTCGCGAAAGCCTCCAACTACTACTACCACGTGTTCAAGTGTTTATACATTTCGTATATTTTGATGGTAAAGTTTTTTTTGACGTCTGTTGCAGTCGTGCAAAACCGAACATTAAAACATTAACAACGGATGTGAATACCGAGTTTGTGGATTCTGACAGTCTCCCGTGAATTGCGCGCCTGGTCATGCACCTTTGTCAGTGTAGAGATGTGCAGATAATTACCAAAATATTGACCGATGAAGTGTTATTAATATTTATCTTGGTGAATCATAACTAAGAGGGGATGAAAGTAACACAATATGACGGTCAACCATGACGAAACTCACCGATGATCAAATGATGCTGACTTCGGTGAGATTAAGTCTGATTAAAGATAATAAGATCATTGAGTAACAGAGAGTGCAGTGCAGAGAAATACCAAACATGATAATTGGTAAAATAGTGTAGCTATTTAAAATATATTTACTCTGCTTGGATGGCCTGATCATATTTGGAGGGGGGGCGGGAGTTATAACGCCCATTTCACCAACATTTAAGTAACCGAGTGCCACAAAGTTTTAGTGCTTGAATCGTCGACACTCAGAGAATGACTACAGAAAGAATCCACAGAGTGTAAGACTTGTGGACTAATAGAGTGAGTCTTACAGAGTAATAGAGTAGATTTCACAGAGTAATAGAGTAAATATTGCAGAGTAAGTAATAGAGTGAAACTCTTACAGACTTGTGGACTAATCGAGTAAGTGATAATTGCTTTTTTTACCCTTTTATCTGGCAACAAAACTGACACCTTTTTTACAAGGAGTCATGTTTGCATAGACCACAATACCTGCAGTCATAGCAAAAAAAACATAACTCTGATAATGTATGCACTGTCCTTGAAGTTGATTGGTCCACACCCGAGACAGCTTTCCTTAGTCTCACATGGTGTTGGACCAGATAAGACTGTCCGTCAACGCCACCGTGGCTTTTAAAAGTTAAACAATCTAACAGTCTACGTTTCTGGAAATGGCATTCTTGATATATGTGCTATGAAATTATTTTAAAAATGTTTTACAATTTTTTTTATTTACCAGGTAAGGCCCACTGAGCTGTATAGCTCTTTTTTCAGAAGTGACCTGGCCACAAATGATAGCTCAACGAAGTGGCTCATCACGTGGAAATGTATTGCAGCCAAATACTCTAAACGCGTGATGTTGATTCTAAATGTGGGCGGAAAAACCAGAGGAGAAAAATCCACACGACCACAGGGAGAACATGCAAACTCCAAATATACAGCGGGCATTAGGGTCGTGACAGGGATCAAACCCACGACCTCCTGTGTAACCAGGCGAGGTAGTTTACATCTCGCCACCGCGGTCCATTGCCTGATGTGTCACCTGTTGTATAACATTCCACCGGTTGTTATTGACCGGACGAAGACTTATGACCAAAATAAAAATGAAGGTGAAAAAAAAACACCGCACCGACAACGCTCTTCGTTGTGAACACTGCACCGGTGTGTGCGCCGGTTGTTCCGCTGCAGGCGAAGGACCCAACAGGCGTTCGCGTGTTTGCATTCCTGTGCAGTCTCCCTTGAAGTTCGAGAGCTTGCTCAGGGGAGCCATGCCAGAGGAGAAAGGGAGCATCGACGAAGGTCGCTTTGATCGTCATGGAATCCGTGCGTCCTGCCCTGAGACTCGAGCTCGGACGATGTGCTGTGTTCCTGTTGCCGTGAGCGTCACCCCTCGGGGACATGTTGTTGCTGTTGTTTGAGGGCACAGAAACATCGTTGACGAGCGTTCAAAGTGGCCGGTAAACAATGCCAGTCCATGCACTCACCTGGAGGTCCTCTCGTGCCAACATCCCACCGACAGATCTCCTTCCACGTGGGGAACACAGAGGCAACGTGACCCAGCCCATTGATGCCTCACCTGCCGGCAGAGGCCTGCGATGGGACTCTGTCCAGATCGTTCTCGCATCTCTTCGGCTCACTGCCACATGCCACCGACATTCTTTTCGGTTGGAATCTTTTCGAACGATCAGTACACAGAAGTACAAAATAGTGTTCGGAGGTTTGGGGAGATTCTGCTGCTGCATTATTTATTGTGTGCACAATGGGATGGTTTTGACTCCAGACCACACAGCTTTGCGGAGGCCTGTCCAGCATCACAAAGTGCTTAACGATTGTTAACGGGGGACCTGTGACCCTGAAAACAAGAAGCATGACCCAGAGGTCTGTTCTCTTGACGCAGTCTGTTCTATAACGCGGTGGTTGCGTTCCTGAAGAACACCACGTTATGGAAAAATCGCGTTCTTATAAATAAAATGTAATACAGGGTACAGAACAGTTCACGCTAACACGGCGAGACGTGTAGACAGGCCGAACAAAGACTGAGGCACGTGGGTAGCATCTAGAAGCATCCAGCAGCATCCCACTGCCTCGTGCGATGATGCTATGCCAAAGCAGCCGTACAACCGCTTATTCCAACTCGCGCGGCGTAGTTCCGTTTACTTAATCGCGTTAAATCCAATATGCAGCCGCGTTATAAAAAATGTGTTCATTCGTCGCGTTATATCTGATTCGCGTGATAAAACCACGCGGCATTAAAGGAGAACAGACCGATACTGTCATTGAACATGATCAGATCGGGGAAGTGGAAATGAGTGGCCTGTTGAATGTCCTGCCACTCGCTGATGGGTGCCCTGGTGGCGAGATGTTATCTGCCTCGCCTGGTCTACAGGAGGTCATGGGTTCGATCCTGACCACGACCATGGCTGTATATTTGGAGCTTGCATGCAGTGCCGGACTATCCTAGTAGCACAAGTAGCTACATATGCTGAGGGACCTGCACTTTAAAGGGCCCCGCGCTAAATGCTTTCAAGCTATCAATTCTGGTTCAGTGATGCTGCACTTGCTCTATTACTATAGTACTATACCGCCTTCAACTTTTATAAACGACTGGGTGTTTAAGGTTAGCGATTTGTCATGTTATCTGGCTCTATAGCAAATGAAAAAATACAATTACTTTACTATGCAAGTTGCAAATTTGTGTTGTAATATTTGTGTTTTTTTAATTGAGGGCCTCTTTATAACAACATGCTACAGGCTCCGCACTAGCTGAATCCGGCACTGTCTGCATGTCTCTCTCACTCCCCGTGATTGTGTGGATTTTTCTCTGGGTCCTCGGTTTTTTTTAAACTACTCATTAAGAGCGAACATCCACGCCTTTCAGAGTATCTGGCCGCTATACATGTCCACATCACGCCGACCCCACTCTGTCGAGCTGTCATTCGTGATGAGTATCTCAGTGCGCCTTACCTGGTAAGATTAAAAAAAACACTGTGGTTTATAGTTTAGTTTATAGCAGTCAGACTTACAGCAAGTTCCAAAGCCCGAATCCGCGCTACGGGGCGTTCCGCGCGTTTCTCCTCGCCGTGCGTGCCAAGGCGCTTATTGAATTACTGCCCCTCGTGTGCCAGCACCTCCCTGGGGACTCGGATGACGGAGATTCACCCCCTCGCTTTAATGCTCCAACTCCCGCGGAACGCCTGCCGCCCCCACGCCTACCCCCCAAATCGACGGTGGCTACGAGATGTTGACTACCTCTCCTGGTATACAGGAGGTCCGTGGGTTCGATCCCGACTCTGATGCCCGGTGTATATTTGGAGTGTGCGTGTCTCTCTCGCTGTTTTTCCCACGTGTCTCGCGTGGATTTTTGCTCCGGCCCCACATCAAGTCGAGTCGACATCACGCGTTTCGAGTATTTGACTGCTATGAATGTCCACGTCGTGATGATATAAAGCCACTTCGGGGAGCTATCACTTGTGATTGCCAGGTGGCCCGTGAGAAACAGAGGCACAAAGCCAGCTGAGTGGCCTTACCTGGTAAAATAAAACAATGTTTGTGAAGGCACGACTCTGCGACGGACATCTCGCCGAGATCTCCAGCGTGCAGCACCGTCAGGGAGACGGCGAGTTTGTGTTTGTGTGTGTCTGTTTGTGTGTTTGTTTGTGTGTTTGTGTGTGTTTGTATTTGTTTACATGAGAAGCATGCGCGTCGGTCACGCCTAGACTCCTGGGTGGTCAACCCTCATTCGGCTTTGGGTGTGTGGCGACCGATGACGATCTTCCTCCTGTTGACAACCTCTCAAGGCGTGTTGTTGCTGTTGTTGTTGTCGTCGTCGTTGCCCAATCACGCTCAGCTCTTTTCACACAACCACATTCGTTCAACCGCGGACGTCCAAACCGCTCTCTCTCGTTGTCGCTGCTAATTAGTGGACAGGCATCATCCGGTGGCTCAGCTGCTGCCTGCGACATCGCGGGAAGACGGCCTGAGAAGTTGCGTAGAGGTGCCACGTGGAGCTGGCGGCGTCGTGGAAACTGTTCGGGAGGAGAAGCGGACCGGGCTAGAAAGGCGTCGCGACGACAAATGATGACGACCGGTGGTGAGCAAGACTCGTGAGGCAGTGGCAGCCGAGGAACAGAACGCGTCGGAGAGAGAGAGAAAGAACAGTCGCCAAGGAGATGGAGTCGATGTCTATCACAGGATTTGTGAGAGATTGCGATCACGGCTTAGGAGGGGCGAGTGGGGCCCCTCATCCAGCAGTGGACTAATCATGGCTGACGATGCCAACGATGCCCTCCCTAATGGGCACCCTGCACATTGTCATCACCAAAAGGCCGAGTTGGGTGACGCACACACACGCGCCTCCTGCACCACATCTTGCGTGCATATTTTCGCGTGCATATCCTGAAGCAGAAAGACAAAGATCCCCAGCAGAGCCTGTAACAGACTGTAGGGGCAAGTGCTGTTAGCGAGCAGCACTTACGAAGGCCGACACGGCGCACGAGGGGGTGGGTGGCCAGCAATCACACCCGGCCGCCTTTGTCTCCCCAGTGGCGATGTTTACTACACACCGCACCAGGTACTCTTTTGAGGCCGAGTCGACCTAGGGGAGGCCCAGGATCGGTTCATATATTCGTCACGGGCGTTGGCCGTGAGCTCACGCACACAAAAAAACGTTAGGTTGTTTTGTTTGTCCACCCCACAGTTTAAAATGTGACATTTAAATCCCAGCGTCATGTTTTGACGTACGAACAAAAAAAACCCGAGGCAGCGAGCGAAATTTGTGATGTATTTTTTTCTTTCCTCATCGCCCTCGGCACGTGGCTTACATTCCGCCCGCGAGAAAGTAAAAAAAACCCAGCACGGCTCCTAATTGTTTCAATGTGGTGGCCCCCACGGAACGCGTCTCATCCGAGACTCAACACTGAGGGCCCTTTTGTTGTGTGCGGGCTCGTGTGCATCGCGACACGCAGACGGCGGGGATCGCTTCGGCACGAGACAAAATCACCGCTCGGTAAGCGGGTGGCGTTGGAGGACTTCTCGTGACGAAACGAATGACAACACCTCGACCCTTCGCCGTCATCTGATGATAAACTAAAGACCACTCACGACTATTTTCTTCACGCAATACATCAGTCGCAAGGGCCTGCTCGAAAGCGCGTATAATCATTATGTTTAGTCACCAGCAGTGGGTCTCGG
Source organism: Lethenteron reissneri (assembly GCF_015708825.2). Lineage (NCBI taxonomy): Eukaryota > Metazoa > Chordata > Hyperoartia > Petromyzontiformes > Petromyzontidae > Lethenteron > Lethenteron reissneri. The sequence goes on from NC_083782.1 coordinate 10,203,745, forward strand.
AGCAAGAAAACTGTGGGCCGGTTTCGACATGCAGTGTCTCATCAGCAGTCAGGCTTGCTTGAATCTATGCTGGTGATCCGCGCGGTGTGTTATCGCCTCTTTCTGTAAGACAAGGGGGACCCGAATGTTAACGCAAAACTATCTAACACTGTACATCACACAAACGAATTATTCGGCTGTGCCTGTGAAGAACGCTCACAACATCGATGACGCAACCTTCCCGTATTCGTCACGCAACTCGTACTGCCATAACTTGTCTTGTTTTTTCTTCCTGGTTCTTTCGGTAAAGTCACGTAGAATGGAAATAATAAAATAAAAAAAATAAAACATGATAAAATAATTCTCACGACGTTTCGGCCACAACGCAAGCAGACGTCCTCAGGTGGAGAACAGGTCTGTCGAGAAGACAGAGTCTGAATGACACACCCCAGGCTTAGAGCGACTATTTAAGCTGGGATGGAGGGGCGAAGAGCGCCTTGACAAAAAAAGTTGTCTTGTTTTCCTCTGACACGACCTCTCCGCTGGCACCGACTTCTGGGGAGGGCATCTGACCGAGAACAAACCGGCACGCGCCCTCATTTAGGAGCACGAGAAGTTGTCGCAAAAAGTCGTCGCGCTTGCGATTCATGGGAAGGTTTTTTTTGGAGGGGGGGGAGGAAAATAAATAAAGGACATTGTCATTCCGAATTCAGTCCGGTGTGATCGCAGGTGCCGTCACAAAGAAGCAAGCCCCATGCTTTTGGGTCACATTGCAACGGCGCACGCGAACTCTGCCCTCGTCAGTGCGCCGCGGGCTGAGGCCCTCCCCACGTGGTCATCGTGAACATACTTCACCACGCTGGCCAGAGGGGTCTCTGGTCGAGCGTAGGGACGCACGTGGGCTGCACGCGCACGCGCGTGTTGCAATTTGCGCGTGCGCGTGCCACTGGTGCTGTCGTGAACATATGAAGCTGCCTGCGTGTGCCGTTTAGAACTTGGGTATATTTTAATGAACATTTTTTTGTTGCCGCACCAGGCTCTTCACCGACATTTAAAACGGTTTTTTTTTTCTCCCAGAGCAGCGCGGTGGAATTCTGCGTGCCGTAACATGGTTCGTATTAACGTATGACGCTCAACACGTGTGCCACTTCTTTTCCGCCCCCGCATCGCCATGAAACATGCTCCAGTCTTCGGTGGCCGTTCTTTAACGAGATGCCGTTTCACGTCTTTAAATTGGGAACTTTGAACGGGCGGTGCGTGTTGGAATTAGCTAATGTTTACACATCTTTGTCCACTGCTTGCCTAAGCATATGGAATGGATTATAGGAGTTGGCTCAGTGTGAGGAATTCGAGAAGAGAAATCGCACTCGAATTGTGTTTTCCATAAAGGCGCGGTACCAAAATCCGCAAGCTGGAGTATTTTTTTGTATTTCCATGTGTGTGTGTATATATTAAAAAATATCAAAGACTTCTCACCATCAGATGCTTTGCAAGAAGCATAGCACTGTGAAAGGAACCAGTGTTTCTGGAAGGCTCTCTCTCTCTCCCTGGGTTCATTCAGTCAGGTAGAGTAAACAAAAGTGCTCCCGGGGGAGAAATATCCCTCCTCCAGCTTAATGCCTCTTCACGAGTTAAACGCTGAGTCTGGGACAGAGCAGCCCGGCTCTGTGGGCTCTCCCGCGGACCGCAACGCGATATAATGCGGACGCGACCGTGCGCGCGCAGTGGCTGAAGATGTGGAGCGTCCTACCGTTGATGCTCGCGCTCACGCTCACCACGGCCGAGCTGACCGGCTGGGACAGCCTCCTGCGGCAAGCCAAGCTGCGGCGGCGGCAGGCGGCGGCGGAGCCCGCGACCGCCGCCTCGCCCGGCGATGCGCCCTCCGGGGACGAGCGCGCGGATCGACTCGCCGAGAGGTTCGCCGCGAACGTCCGGCGGCTGCGGGACGCCGGGCGCGGCCTGCAGCTCGTCTTCCTGCTGGACGAGTCGTCCGGCGTGAGCGCCGCGGACCTCGCCGGCGAGCTGCGGCGCGTCCAGAAGCTGCTGGCGGATGTCTCCGCGGCGACCTCCGCCGCCCGAGTGGCCGTGGTGACCTTCTCGTCCAGGGTCGACGCTGCGCCGCTCGTGGATCTCGTCTCGCCCGCGCGCTGCCAGCGGCACGAGTGCCCCCGGGCGCACGCCGAGGTCCCCGGCGGCGGCGGCGGCACGCGCACCGAGGGTGCCCTCTTGCAGGCGGCGGTAAGGCAGCAGGCGTCAGGCGCGTCAAGCGCAGACCTAACGCGAAACACGTGCGTCGCTTCGCGGTACGCGGGACGTGTTTTCCCGCAGTGTTGTTGTGATGGGCTCTTGGAGGACCGGCGTGGTGTTGGCATGGATGGGCTCTTTTTTTCAGATTAACAGCAAACACCAAAGTAAAACAACATTTGGATTGCGACCTCCCCCCCCACTAATGTTGTGTTTTGTATTCGACCCAATTCGTGACCACGTATTGACGAGCACCGCTTTGTGGCGATGCTGTGGGGTGACTGGCCCCTTTTATTCACTTGGGAGTCGACAACTTTTGATCGCTATTTGGCTTCTTAATCTGTGCAAATGGAAGATGCAATTTTGTGCTGTGGGGTGACTGGCCCTGCCATAAGAGTATGGAATTTTGACCTCTGTTTCCAAACTGTAAATTGAAACATATTGATGACTCTCAACTCCATATCGATAGCTCTAAATGGAAGGCCTCCAAGCCAGATAAGTTGCAAAGCCTTTGTCTAACGATGCTTTATTATTATTATCGTCTGCTCATCTTGCCGAGCCAGGCAACAGTTGCCTCTTCAGCAGCGTGAAGAGAGGGCCTTGAGACCACCGTCTCGGGCGCCGGGCCAGGTTGCACCAGTTGGAGTGCGCCGCACGGGCTGTCAATGACCGCGTCCGCAGGGTGGGCCGTGGTCCACGTCTTCCCCAAGTGTAGAGGGAGGTTGCCTGCAGATAGACTCTAGTAAGGGACCAGTTGAAACTATAAAACATGAGGATTTTATTTATTTTACCCGGTAAGGCCCACTGAGCTATATGGGGCTTTTTCAGAAGAGACCTGGCCACAAATGACAGCTCAACGAATTGACTTATCATGTAGAAATGTATAGCAGCCAAATACTCTTAGCAAATGTTTATAAATGTGGAGGGAAAAACCGGTGGACCCGGGCAAAAATTCACGGGAGCACGGGGAGAGAGACACGCAAACTCCAAATATACAGGCATCAGGGTCAGGATCGAACCCACTACCTCCTGTATACCAGGTAAGGTAGTTAACATCTCGCCACCATGAGCAGAACCCATGACAGAGGCTTGGCAGATCGAAAGCCAGGAGAGACGAACGGTGTGGTCGGCGATCAGGAAGCGGTTCTGAACGTGTTCGGTGAGACCGTTCCTCGCGCCAACCTTGGCGTCACACTGACAGGTCCCAGCGTGGCCGGCACTCTCAGTCCACGCGCGATGATGTCTCGATGACAAGCGGGCCTCGAACAGGGCCAGGTGGAGCGGGAGACCCGCCGTATCCACACGAATCTTCTCGACCATCGTGGCCACCGCCTCCTCGCTACGAATGCGAGGGAGGAGCGACGTTTCCCCCGTACCACGGCAGCCGAGGCAGCGGCATGAGTCGAAGCATCGCCCCTCGGACGGTGCCGGTGGCCGCACGTACGTTGAACGTCTTTTGCACCGTGTGCGTAGCCAGTGGGGGTGGGGGTCCCGAGGCCCTCATACATCGGCGGCCTCTTACAAAAGTGGCCGCACGATCGAGGCGCCCTCCGCCCGCTTCCACCGCGTTGTCTGCCGGCCGCCCCGCAGCTCTCCGCCACGGGTGTCGCCCCGCAGGAAATCCTGCGGCACTCGGGCGAGAACTCGACGGCGGCGGTTTTCTTGGTGAGCGACGGGCACTGGGCGGGCGGCGGAGACCCGCGGGGCGCGGCGGCGGCGCTGCGCGACCGCGGGGCCGAGCTCTTCACCGTCGGCGTCAGGAGCGGGAACGTCCGCGGGCTCGGCGAGATGGCCTCGGCACCCGCCAGCGAACACTGCTACCTCTTGGACGACTTCGAGGAGTTCGAGGCGCTGGCTTACAGAGCCCTGCACAACGGTGAGACGCCGCGGGGATCGATGGAATGAATGGGCGTGGATTTAGCTTGCTTTTTGTTGTTGTTGTTGTTTTAAATTATGAATCTTGAACGAAGAGAGCGTGCGCACGATGGAGTTGTGCGCCTTCGAGAGGTCGACCGCGGACGTAGGAGATGGAGCGGCGAAGCCACTTCGTGTGCAGGGTGCTCGGTGGATCGCCGCGTCGCAGGATCGTGAGAGGGTGGTGCCGGGCTTTTGGAGGCCGTCATCCAGTAGTGGATGGACTGTATGATGCTGAAATGTATGGTGTTCATGAATGTACGGTGTGCCTTAACAAAGATGGTCACTGCATGGCGCGCTTTCAGGTGCGCTTCTGCGGCCGTCTGGAACGCTCTTCCTTCCGATATTAGGACGTCGCTGGAGCTATACACTTTTAAATTCGGACTGAAAACTCATTTGTTGAGAACAGCTTTTTTTGTTTCGTTGGTCGTCCTTCCCCGCACCTCCGATTAGCCCGGCTGGCTGGCTCGGTACGGTGCGTCAGTAGAACTCACTCGCACAGGGTACGAAGAAGGTCCGACCGTACGAGTCTCATCGCTCTGCATCATCACGGGTCCGCCACGGTGTTGGCAAATGACACCGAGAGGGTCCAAGGACTTCTCCATCTGCTCAGCCGTGATTCTTTATAATGCTTCTGCTCTGTTGTGAAGATCACTCAAAGATTTTGTAGAAAAAACAAACACAAGTACAGTGTATCTGTAATAATGGCTTCCTTTCAACTTCACACGGTCAAACGGCTGCCTAATCGCATTGCTGCACGAGTGGATGAGCGGATACTGGAGTGGTGGAACAGCACTGTCCGATAAATACGGCGACCTGAGTTCGATTCCCAGCCACGGCTAACATCAGTGGCGAGCGATATCTGAACAGGTCAGTGGCCTCCGTCAGACCATCTCGTGTACCAACCCACACCGACCATTGTGAGGCATCGTCCAAAAGCCCCCCAATGCAATGAGGACTTGATCCATCACTGGATGAGACAAAGGGCTGTAAATAAATTATTAATGACATTCTTACATCTTGTGAAAGTTGTGGCAACAGATGAAACACGCTGCACAGCTACGGGGGAAGCAGCGGCCCCGTGGGTTGGGCACGTGTGCTATGAGCCGGGCAAGCCGCGTTTGTTTTCATCCCACGGCGAACATCTGTGGGGGAGTGACGTCTGAAGCCGGCGCAGGTCATCCGCCACTGCTTCATCAAAGCCACACCGACCAGCGTGGTGAAGTATGGTCAAACAAGCCCCCACGCCAACAAACAACGACGGTCACCGCATGGCGCGGCGCTTTCAGATGCGCTTCTGCGGCCGTCTGGAACGCTCTTCCATCCGGTATTAGGAAGCCACTGCGGCTGTGCACTTTTAAATCATCAAGATTGAAAACTCATTTCTTTAGAAATACTTTTTGCGTTTCGTTTGTTGTCCTTCCCCCTGCACTTCCGATTAGTGCGGTTGACTACGTAAAGTGCAAACGAAGCTCAACATACAGCATACATACAACATACATACAACTACATACATACATCATACATGCATGCAAAGATCACCCGTGTAGCCTGTAACAGACTGTTGGGGCAAGTGCCGTTAACGAGCACCAATGAAGGCCGGCAAGGCACGCGAGGGGGTGGGTGGCCAGCACCACATGCGGTCACATTGTCTCCCCAGTGTTGACGTTCACACATCGCACCAAGTACTCATTTGAGGTTCAACATACATCCATACAACATGCATGTCCAAGCGTGCTCGGGGAGGGCTTCCTGAGGTGACTGGCGCTGTTGCCAGTGCAGCTCCCAGGATGCCCTCGCTAATGAGACAATCGGAGTCGTTCGAGCTTTTGCAGTCCTGACTTGAGAACTCACCTCCGTAGTAAGCTGGAATCTACCACCGAATTCTGGCAGTGTAGCCTGCAAGTTCTCTTCACTTGCCGGCTTTCCATACACCTTACAACTGTCAATTATGATGATGATAAGTGTGCATTATCAAGACATCGATTATCGGTGCGGGTTGGTTAAACGAGCAAATAGTGGTGGTAGCGGATCTCTGTTGATGCCTCTGATCCAACGGTGGCAGAGGCCAGTCTGTCTGTCCGTCACACAGCCGTCGTTGATTTGACTGGGTGGGCCCCGTGGCAAAGTTCCGGCCTGGCAATGGGAAAGTTGGAAATTCAAATCCCAATTGGGGGGTGGAGCGAGGGGGGGGGGTATCACAGTGCATCTTTCTGTGGGTCAATGTAATGAGGACAACTTTGTGGGATGTCGGCGGTTGTTCATGAAAGCGTTGGTGTTGAGAACAAGATTTTGTTGGAGCTTTCATGATGTTTGTTATCAAGGCAGATTTATTTTCCTCTCCCAAGTTGCGTTTCTATTTGGAGGTTGCTGTGTTATAAGTTAACGTGGCAAATATTTGACTTTTGGGGATAGGTCCCGCTGCTTCTTTACCCATGCTTTTTCAGGAGTGTTTATCTGGGACTATTGACTTTGGAGGGAGAGCTCAATGCTTTGCCGTTATAGCAGCGTGAAAAACTATAATTCTATCTTTACAAAAATACGTCTCCCGTGGTCGGAAAAAAGTGACATTAGCAGCAAGGGATACAGAGACGAGCAAGAATTTTAAACGCTAACCAAACCGAATTGACGCATCTTCACTGGTCGGATGCAATTGCGTTCATTGCTCATGATATTAACAAGAACATCTTCCACCGGCCTGTTGCACACATTCTTTGCAGAATCTTTGTACAAACAGTGGCTGTGAGTGGCTGGCGGCCCCTGCGTGAGTGACTGATGCTCATACTAAAGCACGTTCCCCCATGGACTCAAGAAAACTAAACATATTTTTTTCCCTCCTTCTTCTCGTTCTGGCGGCCAGTTGAGGTCATTGAGGTTTGAGGAGTAAGAAAAGGGACTTGCAGAGATCTCTCTGCCTGTTAACATTTTTTTAATGACGCGGACCTCGCGCACGGATCGGTAGCGCGCGGGCACTGGCCGAGCAACTGAATCGTGAAGCCGAAGGTCGCTCGCCGGGGGAAACGAAGCGCCCTGCTTGGGATCGCCGTCGAAGGACAAAAAGGGGAACGCGTAACATCGGAGAGACGACAAACGCAGGGTAGGGACGTCGTTTCGACGGCGAGAAAAGAATGAAAGCGGCCTTTCGTCTCGACACGCCGTCGCTGGCGGTGGCTGAGATGAACCACGGGGTGTCCACCGCAGCGATGGAGCGAAGAGACGAGGTTGTCGCGTGCACGTTGAACGTCTTTCGCACCGTACGTAGCCAACCATGCTGATTGTTGGAGATTACATCCAGAATCGCCAGATGTCCCAATAGCGCTCCCCAGCGAGACGGACTCTGCTGTCACGGGGCCGCGAAGGATTGCCATGACAATCCAAGCAGCCGGTGTTGCCGAACATTCCAATTCAGGATCCTCCTGACGGAGTTTTCACACTCCGCGATGCTTCCCCGGGTGAAGTTCGCACAACGCTTCGCTGGAGATTACGCCCAGCGCCAATCTCCAGCGAGAAGCCGCGCGCAAAATTTGGCAAAAATTTCGCTTGCATTTTAACATTCCTCCGGTGTTGCTGAAAACCCAAATCAATTACCACATTTGCCCACGTGACAAATTGATTCGATCGGCTCTGCCGGGTGGTGGACGGTTATACTTGAATGCCATTTACATCACGCCTACAACAGAAACGAATTATGAATCATTGCATTGGCTGTAAAAGCCTCCTGTGAGAGAGAGAGAGGTAAACAATTGTATTGGGGAACACGTGCAGGCTAAAGACATTATTACAGCTGATCATCGATTATCCGGCTGCTTCCGACATTATCCGGCTGTGGTCCCGGGCCGATCCGGCGAACCCGGCAACACCGCCCCGGCTATCGGCAGCGTGTGCGTGACACAAACAAAGTAGCCACGCTTGATGTCAGTGTCGAATATTATGCACGGTGCATTATACACTACATACAACTCCGACAATGAAAACACTGCACGTGTTTACATCACCCCGTGACGCACAGTCTTCGAGATTGGAGTGGTGCAGTAAATTACAGTGACTTTTTTTCAAGTAGGATGTCTAGTTGTATGTTTAGTTATGCCACTTTCAGGGAGTAAAATAATTAAAAATAATTTTTTAAAAATACAACACCTAACAACATTATGTCAAACAAGAATGTGCTAAAATAAACTATTTTAAATAATGATTCGGTTGAAACAAAATTCAACAAGGAGGGGGGGGGGGGGTCACAGTAGTAGCCACATGCTCCTCTTTCCATCTCTCAGTGTCATCCCCACAGCTGTCAACACACACGAGGTTTACCCCGTATTGTTGTGCCGGGAAATTGAGTTGCCAGGTCCTTATGGCCCACAGCCGTCTCCATACGGGCAACTTTTTTTCGTCTATTTGTTTGTGTTTCTCCCTTGTGACGATGTGACTTAGCAGGATGCACGTTGACATGTGTAAGGGGCACGCGGTGACCAATAAGGTCTGACTTGGTGTGTAATGGGGTAGGGGGCACTGATAAGGGGTTGACAGGTTTGCATTCCCAGCGTGCGTCTGTCCGTGATTGCTAATGCCCCTTTGCAGTTTTCGTACTATTTCGATGTAAAGCTTTCGTGACTGCAGGGATTCATCTTCTTGGTTCTTTCGGTAAAGGCACGTAGAAGGGAAATACATTTTTTTAAATTTCCCTTTTACGTGACTTTACCGAAAGAACCAAGAAGATTTCGTACTATTGTTTCCTCCCATGGATGGCCGAGTTTCCGATCCTATGCCATAGCAGGTAGTAGTATAGCACTGGGTGATTATGCACATTGTCTGTATCGAGTACAGTCCATTGAGGTGGAGACACCTTGTACATGAGGCAGAAACCCGCAAAGTTATTATACTGCAGTCAGCAGCAGGGTCATAACTGCCAAACAAGAATACTGCAGACATTCATAACGGTGCAATAGCAGCCTTTCATTCTACGAAGCCCATTACCGGTAGGTAAAATCTTGACTTAAAGCTTTCGTGACTGCAGGAATTCAAATTCTTTGGGTCTTTCTGTAAAGTCACGTAGGTAGGTTGTGATGGGACTTTGTACTCTGCTAATGGAGCTGCTCATGGTGTCGTTATTCATATGCCACCTTAAAAACTGTTCATCGTTAAATATCTACTACAATATATTTCTTACCAGGCCCCATGGTGAGGTCTCCAACTCTGATTTTACAAGTTTATCTCTCCGTCCTCTCAATGTATGCACTGCGAAGGGCCGCTGCCCGAAACGTCACCTGTTATTATCATCATCATCATATACGCTTCCCTTTAAGGCCGCACGGTGTTAATGACGAACGCGTCGATTTTGTTTGCTGTTTGTGCTTTGCGCTGGCGTGCAACTGTCAACGTAGCAGCAGCAGCATCACACATTAACACTGGTCAAAAAAAAAGAACATTTTATTCTGGCCTGGACTTTTGCAGCTGTTTTAGACTAATTTCAGGGTGCTGATTCCAAATCTAAACTCAGATTTGCTCCATCACATCTCATTTTATGCTACCGGCATACCCCATTTTAATTGATTTTACCCGAAATTAACTCTGTCACTTATGATTGCAAGTTCTTGCGAGTCAGTGACTGCTTTAGTGTTAAAATATGGTGCTGTATTTTTAGGATCGTGTGTCCATAATATTATTTTATGTCGATATCCACATTTATTTAATATTTTCTTCTGCAGTTTTTATTGATAATGTAATATTTGATATCTCAAAAACCTGATGTGATAGACAAAAACTGATGCCAGATTTGGAATCAGCATCTCAAAATGACCTTACAACCGTTGGAATACCTTATGCCAGAAAAAGTGTGTTGACCAGTGTAATCGGTGGCATTTTCCCGGTAACTTCCAGCAGCTCATGCAGGAGGTTCACACAGGGTGACAGCAGAGGTACAAGTTTGCCAGGAATGTCTCCGCGTCTCTGATTTGTTCTTATTTTCTGTACCGTAATGAAAACATGCATGCATTTATGCATGTTGAACTCCTTTGCCATTGTACAGAGCGAAACCGTGTTGCTGGGTGAAGTGCCAACTGGGTAATGAAACGCGCGAGGCACGGGCCTTGCTCGTGCGCCAACCACAGACGACTGTTACTGGTCCCAATGTGGGGTTCTGTAAGAATAATTTGGGCTTATTGGAGACACCACGTGGGCTGCGATGTTGAATGGCACTGTCGTTGTTGCTCGACCTCAACCTCAGACGTGCAAAGTAGGAGAAGAAGATTTGACTTAAATTTCGATTTAAAGCTTTCGTGACTGCAGGGATTCATCTTCTTGGTTCTTTCGATAAAGTCACGTAGAAGGGAAGTAATAAAATAATAAAAATAAAACATAATAAAATAATTCTCACGACGTTTCGGCCACAACGCAAGCAGCCGTCCTCAGGTGAAGACCAGGTCTGTCGGGGAGACAGCGTCTGAATGAATGAAGATTTGACTGTTGAGAAAAGTAAGTGGGCTTGGGAAGGGCACTACGCTACGAGGATTTTTACGGCTGAGGGACAGGGCCGGTGATGGAATATGAGCCAAAGGTGGGAATCGGCACCCTCCATACAAAGTGCGTCGGCAACGCCATGGCGATAACAATCCTCATACTGGGTACGTGCGTGTAGTTTCATAGATCTAGCTCAAATCGGCCGTCTAACCATACCCCCCTTTATTTCAGGAGAATTCCGTTCTCTGCGACCCTATGATCCGTGGCTCGTACTATCCGTGGAGGCTGCAAGATCCGCGAAAGCTTCGATTCTTATCATTGTTATCAGTGCCCCTTCGTCCCATTGTCCGCAATTATCCACAAATGTTTCCATCCTCCTTGGCGGAACTGCTTCCTATTATCCACACCATTTTATTTTTACGGATAAGCAAATTCATCCTTTTAGCCACAATTATCAATGCAGATAGGTGAACTAAATTAGCGGATAACAAACCTGGACAATACAATTAGCGACGAGCTTCCTCAACGTCATCGCGGATGAGTGGGGTTCTACTGTTCTTGAAGCTACCCGGAATAACGCCCCGTAGTTTAAATTCCGCGAAAGTAGGAAACGTCTCTTACTACTCACAAAGACGGTCACTGCATCGCGCGGCGCTTTCAGATGCGCTTCTATGGCCGTCTGGAACGCTCTTCCTTCTCATATTAGGAATCCACTGGAGCTACGGCACTTTTAAATCATCATCTAGTTTTAAAACTAATTTCTTTAGCAGTGCTTTTTGTGTTTAGTTTGTTCTCCTACGGTTAGCCTGGTCGGCTACGTCACGTCTGGTGCACAAGATGTTCAACGTACATACGAAGAAGGGTCGATGTTTCTGACCAGACTCGCTGTCCCCAGCACTCGCGCCAATCTTCCAGCCATCTGGAAACGATGTCACAGAGAGGATGCTGCCAGTGTCAAAATCTCCCCGTCTCCGCTCGCCGGGACGCGGCGGGCAGCCGTGATGGGCGCGGGGCCCGGCGGTGATGAAGGGGGTGGGGGGGTCCCTTCTGGCAAGGGTCGCTCCGTGAAAACAATCCCGACGGAGCTTGAGCTGCCCTGAAATTAAACATTCCGGCGATTTCGTGGGAGCAATGTGGACACCTATGCAAACAAACCCAAGGAACATTATGCTGTTGCCCAAAGCCCCGTATTTTGTAAATGGTAAACAGAGTTTTTTTTTGCTGTGGGTAGACCCATTGCTGGAAATAACATTAATGCGATTTTTCAAAAAAATACGCTTAGCATTGTTTTTCTTTCTTCCCTTAACATCTATAAATCTTGATATACCTTACATGTTGTGTTTCACTTCTGTAATAAAAGTGTCAAAATATATAACTTCCCACTAGTTTCTTTTTTAAAGTCATCGTGTTCCTGTTTTTGACACTGTATAAATGTAAGCAGTATAAGTCGTAGGGTTTACAATATTCTTTGCGTGTCATTGCGCCTTTGCTCTGTACGTGTCACTTGTATGTGTCACATGACACTCTGGACACCCTCGCAAATGAGATTTTACATCTCGGGGGATGGGGGGGGGGATTTCCCCAGTAACGTATTGTCATCACAAAAGAAAAGAAATGGTCTGGTAATTTTTTTTTTCCAGAACCTGAAATATGATCGGTCGTAAAGCTCCGGTTCAGTGATTAAGACGGCTTGAACGCTGTAATCGACAACCAGGATGCATTTATTTACTTACTTTATGACGCAATTTATTCCACAGCCTTTGCAGATGTGGAGTGCCCGCTACCAGGACCAATCTCGAACGGAGCAGTGGAGGCAACCGACTTCAGGAATGGCAGCTCCATCTCCTTTAGGTAACGATGTCCTCTTTAGAAGATCGTCCTGCTTACAAGGGGTGCTGCGGTGCCGAGACGTTAACTCCCTCGCCTGGTATGCAGGAGGTCGTGAGTTCAGTCGTGACCACGACACCTGCTGTATATTTGGAGTTTGCGTGTCTCTCTCTCTCCATGATCACGTGGATTTCTCTCCGGGTCCTCCTCCGGTTTTTCCCTCCACATTTATAATCAGCACGCTTTTAGACTATTACATTTCCACGTGATGTGCCACTTCGTTGAGCTATTATCTGTGATGGCCAGGTCGCTTCTCGCAAAAAGAGCTGCATAGCTAAGTGGGCCATTCCTGAAAAAAAAACAACAACAATTCATCATTTAAAATATGAAGCAACCGCTTCCGTCATGCGAACCCATCTCCTGTGGTGCCCCGGATGGATATTTTTATTTGCTACAGAATTACCACGGGGGGATACTGCCACGGTGCAATGATTGACGGCCGCCCTGGAGGTCACCGGTGGGATTCGGACCGGCGACCTCCAGTGGCTCAAGTCGAGTGGCAGAACCAGATGTTTACGCGGTGCGCTTTTGGCGCAAGTCGTCTGGTGACCAGCAGGCCCGAGGCCACCAACTCGCCGCAGCTTGACACCCGGTTTTAATCACACGGCGGGCTCAAATCCAGACTCGAGCCCAGGCATCTCGGTGGCGCTGGCTGCGTGTCCTGACCTCTGAGCCACTCGGCCACCAAGTTATTTCAGTGATTAGAGGGAGATCGTGCATCAGGGACTTCACCTCCCTCCCCGCCACGAGCGTACGCTTTGCACGCTTGCGGTAAACGCCGATAACGACGGGCGACCCCCGAACGTAGCAATCTGCAGTTATTTCAGAATGTAACGTTTCGATGTGCAAACAAATGAGTCGGGGTCGACGAAGGTGAAAATCATTATACATCTAACCACTCTTTCATTATTATCATCATCATCATCACTGTAATCAGAACGGAGCTTTGTGCAAGTTAATTGCTTTGAAGTCTCCGCATTCTACTGAATAACCGAACGCGGTAATTGTGCGGAGTGGCCACCAAACGACTCCTCTCATGCTTGCCGTCGGGACTCACACATCTCACACATTTGAGACCACAGTAATGAAGTCTTACGCACGGAGAGAAAAGCCTCGCTTAGTCGTGACGCTCTCCTCCTTTCTTCGTTGGAGAGTCGTATTTGCGACGTTGGGACACTCGCTCGCTGCGTACGGTATCAGGGTGAGGGGTCATTTGCGTGAAGTCCACGCGACTTGACAATGGTAGCTCGAAGCATCGCGTGAGGCGGTAGGAGCGGTGGCGCTGCGGTTAGCGCACTGCGCTATGAACCCGGTGGCCTCTGGCCGACTGCAAGGCCACGTGGCCAGGTGTTGGCGACCTGCGGCTCTTGAAACACAGAAATCCCTCTCCAATCGTGGGGGTTCGGTTCCGAGAAAGGCCGTGGCAGGGAAATCCGCGGAGGCCTCTGGGAAAATAGGGGAATAGGAGATCAGATTCGTCACAGCTCAACTAAGTTCCATGTTTCTTCACCAAACACGAATAAAATAGAGGACAATCTTGATTTGGAGCTCTCTCTCCCACTTCAGCAATTTTCTCTTGCTGTGGTTTTCCCACCTGATGATTGCTTGTGTTGCAATCGGAACGTCGTGATTGGTTTTATTTTATTTCTAACTACGTGACTTTACCGAAAGATCCAAAGAAAATAGAGTACATTGCACAATAAGGCGATAAAACATGAATCAACATTCAATTAACTTTTTATTGAGGGTACAAGTCCATGATTATGGCGACGATGACGACGATGAGAAGATGGGTGAAGGGGTGGTGAGAAGGAGGAGGCTCTCAGCCCTCCCCCTTCCCCTCTTCCTCCCGCGTCATCAACGACAGGTGAGTGGGCAGGTGAGGAGGCTGACGAGGAGGCACCACGAGCATCAACACGAGCCCTGATCACAACATCACTGGACGCAACACTCTCACCACGCACGAGCCGATCCCACACGTCCCCTTTACTCTGCAAGCCCCTCACTTTCATCGCTCCCTCTCCGACGGACAGCCGACAACGCTACGCAGCGCCACGGGTCGCGCGGAGGAGAACCGCGGCCCCCGCGAAATTTGTAAATGCGGACCCGTGCCTACCCGTGGATACTCAAAATGTCCAGGCCACATTTGGTGAATCGGGATACAGATACTGAAGCGCGTGCACACGAATTCCGTGTGTGCGCGGTCGGCTAGGGATTGCTGCATCGAGTTCTGGATATTTTAAAGCTTTTCATCCAATGTTGGATTTTTTTGTGGCGTGATGGAAGTGAATATTCTTGCAATTTTCAAGATTACATTTAAACACGACAACTGACAACTTGTTTTTTCGTGCGATCGATTGTTGGTATGCTGTCTTTTTTTTTTACGCAATGTTTATTCCACGTTCACGATTCATAAAAGGGCTGCTGATGCGTAATGGCGATCACACCGAACTTGCGATCCAGAGGGTTGCCAGTAGTAGTCAATCTCCTGGCGTGGCAGATAAAAAAACAGTGCAAGTTCCCGAAATGCCACCGCATCCCCACACACGCCGTTCTCGCCCAGCAGCGTTCGTGGCTTCACTCGGGTTATCGGCAGGTCTTGTGTGGTGCTATGTGTTTCGTTGATTGTTAAATTTGAATCACAGTTCCTATGATCACTGTCACATTGTTTTCATAGCTTCACTTTGGTGATTTCGAAAACGTTTAGGTTTAGCCATGTTTCTTTGTTGTAGTACAGAGTTAGACTGATAACTTTAATCTAAATTGCCTTGTGGTTGTTATTGTTTGACTTGCATCCCACTGGGATTGTTGCACACAGCGTTGATATACGGCGCTTTTTCTGGAAGACTTTGCTGTTTTTTTCCTGGACTTTTCTGTTGCGTGTAGTCACTTTAAGATGTTTCTTGTTCATGTTTTTATTTGTTGCGGTTGCACCCGAGTGAAGAGCCGAATGGCTCACAGGGCTCTACCTAATAAATGAAACTGAACTGAAAGTGTGGGCAAGGTGTCTCTGGCCAGCAGGGAAGAGTAGGCCAAAGTACCCTCCAGTGGAGGGGGGGGGGTCCTTAGAGCCTCCTATA
This sequence comes from Lethenteron reissneri, assembly GCF_015708825.2. Lineage (NCBI taxonomy): Eukaryota > Metazoa > Chordata > Hyperoartia > Petromyzontiformes > Petromyzontidae > Lethenteron > Lethenteron reissneri. The sequence continues at coordinate 10,219,302 of NC_083782.1, forward strand.
GTGGAAGCCCTTCCCCTGCAGCGGCGTGGGCGACAACTAATTGCAGGGCTGCACCTTTACCATCGCTTTTTAAGTCGTGTATATTTCTTCCCTCCCCACGTGTAGGTGTCACGAGGGCTACACGCTCATCGGTGGCCCGACTGTCACGTGCATCTCCCACGGCGAGTGGAGCCAGAAGCTTCCGTCATGCGAGCCCATCTCCTGCGGCGCCCCGGATGAAATCACCAACGGGGTGATCACGGAAAACGGAATAACGTATCTGTCTACCGCAACATACGTGTGCACCACGGGCTACAGGCAAGCGTGTGACTCGACCTCAAAGTGATTTCCCGCTGCACAAATGATCGTGGAGGCGGTGCTTATCTCCCGTTTGACAGCCGGGCGGCGGGGGCTATGCTGCTGCATGTGCCCTGGCAGCGGCGAGGGTTGCTGGATCGCCGCACAGATGTCGTCGTGGAACTCCATTCCCGTGGGTGTTGATGAGGTGCCATGCCCTGGTGCCATGCCCTTGCTTTCCAGGAGAAGGCGGTACCGAAAAGTGCGGGCTAAAACCGTCTGCATGGGATACATTGTTGCCCCTTCTTACGGATTGGTTTTCTTGGTGTGCTCAGGTTTTCTCCCGCGTGTGTAAACACTCATTTTATATGTATAGGAATGCAGAGCTTGGGCAATTGTTGGTACCAGCTCACCCGCTGGTTGCCTTCCAGCTTGTTTGTGGTTCTTCAACGAATGTGAGATGCAACTTACATGAACGACGCTGTGCTATTATTTACAGCGCTAATGCCAGTGATGGAAATTCACCTTTCCTACGGTGGGGGTTGAATCTCTCCATAGGACAACCAGTGTTGACATTTCTTTTTACTTATTTTACCAATCCCAGAGGTACGACGGGCTGAATTAACCCGCAATCAGGATTTGAACTCGTAACCTACTGGTTGCGAGCCGCTTCACTCACTTGACCTATGACCTAGGGTTGCCACCGTTGAGGTATAAAAACGAGGATATATCCCTAGGAAGGAGAAAAAGACTATCTTACGATACCAGAAGAGGAGAGAACGACACGTTAATGGTACATGTGGGCTTTCACGACCATTATCATGATTGTTAATTAGTTCATTTTGGATTAGATTGTCGCGGAAAATGTAAAAAAAATCTATAATTGCGCCACTGGGTGTAATCTCCAGCGAAGCATCGTGAAAAATTTGCCCAGAGAAGGTTTACGGAGTATGAAGACTTTTTTTTTCGGAGCGTCTTGAATTGTAATTTTTGGAAAATCGATTTTTGCTGCAATTCCTCATCGATCCCGTGATGCCAGAGTCCACCTCATCAGAGAGAGCCGTTGACACCTGATGATTCTGGATGTGATATCCAACACAGCGGCGTACACAACTGTCAAAGTGTTGCTCGCTTTTTGACTTTCTGGTGTTGATAAAAAACCAAACCCATTGGTCTATTTGCCCACGTTGACAACTTGATTTTGATTGCCTCTGTCGGGTGGTGGAGGGTTATAGTGACAAAAATGTACATGCTGCTACCCCAAAAGAAATCCGTTAAGATTTCTGGAACCTTCTCAAAGACCACTCCCCTATCTCCGGGCTGTTTGAGATAGTCTCACAGACTGCCCTGACCTCTGACCTCTAACCTGGTTACACGCTCAGCACGATCAAACTCTACTAATGCCCCTCTCCGCAATGTGCGGCGCATGTGAGCCGCAAACCACTACAGATGCTTCGTCTTGAGTGGTGTCGGTGTCATTATCATTATTACGCAATTGACAAAACCCGGAACTTTTAATGTCTTGGGAAGATTTACAGATTTCACCAGGACAGCCACACTCTATTTCAAAAAGACGATGATCCTGAGAAAACCAGGACAGGTGGCAACCCTACCTGTGACCAAATCACCCGGAAATCACTCGATCTGATCAGGTGTTGGCAGCGATGCAGGTTTGAGCTTGGATAGTGCCTGGATGGTTGACCACGATGCGTAGCAGGTTGTTGTTGGCTGCGAGGCTACGTGGTGGGGAGCAAAGGTAAGTAGAACAAAAATAAATCGCTGTTCCCTCCTATGCTCCCACGTATGTATGCTCCTCGCCTTCACCAACCGGCGACGACCAACGAGGTGAAGTATGGTCAAAGAACCCGCACGGCACGCGACGTTCAGGGTAGGCCGTCATCCGGCAGCGCACCGACCGGAAGGGCCCCGCGGGCCCCGAACCGAGGGCAACGTCTCCGTGCCGTGTCGGTCACCCGAGGAAAGGCCGTTGCCTGACAAACGTGAGCCGACCGTGAGGGGCGGGGGTGGTGTGGGGCCATCCGTGTGTGCAGACTGCGCGGGCCCTACATGCGGACGTGCCAGGCGTCGGGCCAGTGGAGCGGCGAGCCCCCAGAGTGCGAGGTGATCTCGTGTGGGGAGCCGCCCCGACTCAGCCACGCCATCGTCAAGGGGGAGGGCTTCACGTTCGGCAACGACGTGACCTACGTCTGCAGCGACGGGTGAGCGGCTGCTTGACACGTTAGGGGTCGGCTTTCGCGGCCGATATTATTCGTGATGAAGGATTTCTTTTTTTGGTTTGGATCACGTAAAACAGGAATGTGTCGTTAACCCTACCACCGCCACAGCCACCCGACACAGCCTATTAGTAAGGGTTGTCACACAAACGCAACGTGCCAATTAGGTGCTACTTCAGCGCACTGTTATGTTGGAGAGTAAACCCAGAACACAATTCTGGCAAATCGCCTGATGAAGCTGGTTGTCGTATTCACCAGCGAAACGCCACGGTACTCGAATTGTAAATGTTGCGGCCGCGGAAAAGAATGAGACATCGGCGCCTCTCAAGCTGAGACCGCACTTTAAAGCCTCGACGCGTCGCGCAGTGCCGTTGACGTTGCTGCGCTCAAACCACGTGAACGTTCGTTTGCAGATACAACCTCGTGGGAACTGCCAAGATGGCGTGCCTAGGCTCTGGCATGTGGACGCTCAGCAATGCGCGCTGCACCCCGCTGTCGTGCGGCGCGCCACCCCGCATCGAGAAAGCCGTAGCCAAGGGGGACAGCTACCTGTTTGCGAGCACTCTGCTTTACGTGTGCGCCGATGGCTACAAGTTGGAGGGGCACAAGGAGATTGTCTGCAACGTGCACGGGAAGTGGGCTCCGACCGTCGGAGAGGACTTTCCGCAGTGCGTCTCTCAGTACTGCGGCAGGCCACCTGCGGTCATCTTCAGCACCATGGACAGCCCGAACGCGGACAACTTCACCGTGGGATTTACGGTCAGCTACAAGTGCCAGGAAGGTTACCAGCTGAACGGGGACGGTAAGGTCACCTGCCAAAGCGGGGGTCGTTGGCTCTCTCCGATACATTCGATCCGATGCATTCCCGTGGACTGCGGAGAGCCGGCCACGATTGACAGAGGCTACGTCAGCGGCAACAACTACAGCTTCGGGGCGGTGATCGCTTACAGCTGTGAGCGGGGCTATTACATCAAGGGGGAGAAAAAGCGGACATGCCAGTCGACGGGAGAGTGGAGCGGCAAGCTCCCCAGCTGCCAGCCCGTGTCCTGCGGGGAGATCCCTCAGATTGACAATGGGCGAGCGGAGGCGAGTCTTTCCTCTTGCGCGTCGCGAGAAGTCTGCGGCCGTCGGTTGATGCTCCGTGTGTTCGCAGGGGGAGGTCAACGTCTGTTGGTCTATGGCAGCGTGCTTCAGCCGGCCGCGTAAGAAAGCGAGTGCCTGCTGGTGGGGCCACGTGACGTCGTACGTGACGACTTCACAGTGTCAGGGCGTGCAGATGTTATGACGTCACACGGCATTAATATTGGTAACAATTGACCGCTAATTTGTATTTGTTCATCTGTGGGCATTCAACCCCTTTCGCTTGTTAACTTTCCCCCCTCGTCCCCCCAGGCCCCCAACGGGACGGTGTTCGAGAGCGTGGTGCGCTACCTCTGCGACAAGGGCTACCGCCTGCATGGCAGCAGCACGCGGAGCTGCCAGGCCAACCGCCAGTGGTCCGCCGAGTCGCCCGCTTCGTGCGTCGAAATGCAGTGCAAGTCGCCGCCCGTGCTGGAGAACGGCGTCGTCAGCTCGATCGTCGCCGCCGGCAAGGTCAAGCGGCACGCCACCCACAGGGGTCGCGCCGCCAAGGACGACGCCGCCGCCGCCGCTGCGGCCAAGGGTCACGTGATGAGTCCGGGTTTCCAGTTGGAATTCAAGTGCAAGGAGGGCTTCCAGCTCTCTGGGGACTCCGTGTGGACCTGCAGCGCCGACGGACTGTGGAACACCGGCGTGGTGCCCACGTGCAGCCCGGTGCGCTGCCCGACGCCTCCTCCGCAGGGAATCTTGCTTTCATCCGGCAACTCGTACAGCTTCAACAGCCTCCTGTTCATGAGCTGCGTCGAAGGCTACAAGCTGGTCGGGTCCGCAATCCTGCAGTGCACCGCCTCGAGAACGTGGAGCAACGCTTTCCCCAAATGCATTCCCATCAACTGCACCGCCCCGCCGGAGCTCCCGTTCGGGTCGGTGTCCGGCCTCGACTACTCGCTGGGGAAGAGCATCAACTTTTCCTGCTTGCAGGGATTTCACTTGAGAGGGAAATCCTCGCTCGCTTGCCTCCCGAGCGGACGGTGGAGCTCCGACGTTCCCGAGTGCGTGTCGGTGGAGTGCCCCCACCCGGAGACGATCGCCAACGGAATCGTGGACAACCAGGGGCTGACGTACCTCAGCCGAGCCTTCTACACGTGCAAGCCGGGCTACAGGTTGTCCGGCACGCCCACCATGCAGTGCGGGGAAGAGGGCCGGTGGATAGGCGCGGTGCCGACGTGCGAACCGGTCACGTGCCTCCCTCCGAAGGCCATCCCCAACGGCAGACTGACCGCGACAGGCACGAGCGTGGGCGACAGGGTGACGTTCGGCTGCGAACGCGGCTACAGGCTGGAGGGGGAGAGCAGCGTCGGCTGCGTCCACACGGGCCGGTGGAGCGCGCCGTTTCCCTCCTGCGTCCACATCACGTGCGGCCCCCCGCAGCCCCTGGAGAACGGATTCGTGGAAGGGAACGATTACACGTTCGGTAGCCTCATCATCTACAGCTGCTTTCCCGGCTTCCAGCTGCTGGGCAACGGGCTCCAAACGTGCGAGGAGGGCGGCTGGGGCGACAGGGCCCCCGCGTGCGTCCAGATGGACTGCGGCCCGCCGCCGCACATCGACTTCGGGGAATACGCGAAGATCCACGCGGATGAGAAACAGAACCACGGCGAAGAGGTGGGGGACGCGGTGGCCCCCAGAGACGAGGAACACGCAGGGGCGCTGATTTCCCTTTATTTCGATTTGCCCCCGGCAAACGAGAAGGGGGGAAAGCTGACGCCGACCGCACCCCCTGCGGAGCACAAGACCGGCAAGAACCACGGCTACCAAAGCGATGGCATGGCCTCGTTTGAACGCCGCGATCCACGGTCACCCTTAAACCGCGGAGACAAAAGGGAAATACGGATGCTTTTGGATTTCCTGAAGTCGATCGCGCCGAAAAAAAGACAACGGCGATTCCCACCTCGGCCCGATGTCTGAATATCTGTACGGAACGCTTATTCGGTATCACTGTTTGACCGGGTTCGATATGGAGGGGCCGTCCGTGTTGATATGCCAAGAAGACGGCACGTGGAATGGCACCGCTCCCAAGTGCCACGCGATCCAATGCGAGGAGCCGCGGCCGCCGGAAAACGGCGTCGTGGATTTCCACAGCCGCGGGTTCGAGAGCGTGGCGAGCTACCGCTGCGACGTGGGGTACACGATGGTGGGGCGGCCCTCCAGGTCGTGCACCACGAGCCGCACGTGGGACGCCGCGCCGCCCGTCTGCGTGCCCGTCGCCTGCGGGGCCCCGGAAGTCATCGCTCACGGCGGCGCCGTGCCCGGCGATGACGCCACGCACGGCGGCACGGTCCGGTACGGCGGCACGGTCCGGTACGCGTGCGCGCCCGGCTACTCGCTCGTCGGCCGACGGGAGCTCGTCTGCCAAGCCAACGGGACGTGGTCGGCCGAGAAGCCCAAGTGTTTGCCGCAGGAATGCAGGCCTCCCGCGGCGCCGTCGAACGGCCGGATCGTCGGCAGGGATCACACGTTCCAGAGCGAGGTCCGGTACGCATGCAACGCGGGGTACACGTTGATTGGGAAGCCCGTGCGCACGTGTCTGTTCGACGGCAGGTGGAGCAACAAACCTCCCGTGTGCAAGCCGGTGTCCTGCCAAGCGCCCCGACCGATCGCAAATGGGACAATCGAAGGCTCCGAATATACGTTCGGGAAAGTCGTGCACTACCGCTGCCTGGTCGGGTTTTCCCTGCGAGGCGTCTCGAGCAGGCTGTGCGAGTCGAGCGGCTCATGGAGCAATGGCAGCCCGTCGTGCGAGCGGGTGACGTGCGGGCCGCCGCCGGACGTCGCCCAGGGCTACCTCATCGACTCCAGCTTCGACTACGGTGACGCCATCGAGTACGTCTGCTTCTCGGGCTACGAGCTGCGGGGCGACCGACACCGGCGGTGCCTCTCCAACGGCTCGTGGAGCGCCGACAGCCCGCGGTGCGAGCCCCTCCTCTGCGGCGCGCCACCCGAGCCGGAGAACGGCGAGGCGGAGGCCTCCGAGCGCACGTACGGCAGCGTCGTCGCGTTCCGCTGCCGCGGCGGCTTCGAGATGACGGGCCCGGGGCGCGCCGTGTGCGAGGCGGACGGCAGCTGGAGTTCCGAGGCGCCCACGACGTGCCGCCGGAGGTCCTGCGGGAGCCCGCCGGAGCTCGCACGAGCCGCGCTCCGAGGAGGCGGCGGCGGTGGCGGGCAGCGCCGCACCGGGGAGAGCGTCGCGTACGAGTGCCGGCCGGGCTTTGCGCTCGTCGGAGACGCGACGCTGGCGTGCGACGACGCGGGCCGCTGGGGCGAGTTGCGCGCTCGCTGCGTCCCCCTGACCTGCGGCCCGCCGCCCCCGTCGCCCAGAGCTGAGATCGTCGCGGCCTCCAACGAGTACGACGGGAAGGCGTACTACAGGTGAGGGCGCACTCGCGTGCCTCCGGTACCTCGGTCCCAGGCCCCCCGCTGCATCAGCCTGCGCTGACCGGCACGGTGAAGTGTGGTCAAATAAATAAATGCCAGAGATATCGTGGCATGGGGTATCCTTAATCCGGCAGTGGATTGATAAAGCATTGTAAGTTATTATTAAAAATAGATAAAACAGTGGTGCAGTAATTCTTGCGCTGCGTTGTAAACCCCGTGTCCTGAGTTCAATTCCCGGCCATGGCTAACCTCAGTGGCGAGTGACATCTAAACCAAGGCCTTTCTCAACCACCAACCAGTAGTCCCATGGTTTGGGCGATGGTCCTCGTCTTAAGGAGGGCCATTGCTCAAGATTCTAGCTTGTTATACAGTATATGTTTACTATTATAAGGCAGTGTTAATAATGTAGGTGGTCAATTAATTCATATTATCCAGTATCCCCGAAATGTAAGTCGTAATTTCAATTCATAAACGCATTTTCTTTTTTGTTGCATAATTGTGTTCTCTAATTGTGTCACTTGGGTTTAACGCGTAGCAGGCGTTCGCGAACAATATCATCCATAATACAGGGTTTTTTTAGATCGCGTAAATATGTGTCGTTAAACCCGCCACCACCCGACACAGCAAATAAGTAAGGTTTGTCACGTAAACAAAACGTGGCCAATTCGTTACTAGTACAGCACACCGGTGTGTTGGAGAGCGAATCCACAACATTTACAATCTGAGTACAACGTTTCGCCAGTAATTACAACTAGCATCACTTGCTTTGTTACATGGAACATCGTCGCATAGCCGACCGTCAGATATCCTCGACCAATTACCCGCCCCGTCCCAGCTACATTCGCTCTCAGTGGACGTTCACGTCTCCAATCTTCTCACGCGCAGTCATGTGTTCACAATCTCATTGATTGATTGATTTAATTTGTTGACGCCGGCAAAAGAATCATTCAGCCCTAGGCCGCTTTACGGGAACGACTCCGCGGTTACCAGGTAAGCCCGCTGTGCTGTACAGCTCTCGGTCAGAAGTGACCTGGCTATCACAAACGACAGCTCAACGAAGTGGCTGATCGTGTGGAAATTTACAGCAGCCAAATACTCTAAACGCGTGTTTTCCTTAATGTGGAGGGAGAAACGGTTTGCGCTTTATTTTTGTCCAGTAACATGTTTGTGCTCGGCGTAGCTGCACATTGTCTGAAGACGTTCACACATCCGACATTTTCACTCGTCCGCCTACCCCCTCAATACCCCAGCGAGTCGGATCAGCGACGCTGGACCACGACGCGCTCTTAGACATCGAGTTACGGATTGCATTTGCCATAAAACGTGGCGGCCACCTCCGATTACCACAATTGGCTAAGTATGGCGCGAAAGAAGTTCAACATGCAGTCTGTTCTCCGAGAACGTCGTGTGTTTTTTGGAACGCGAATTGGCTATAACGCGATGAATGTATTAGGGAACGCATTATTTATAACGCGGATGCAAATTGGATACAACAAGATCGAGTGACCGGAACTACGTCGCGCGAGTAGGAATAAGCGGTTGTATGACTGCCTCGGCGTAACATGGTCGCACGGGACGTACGCGTCTCACGCGTTATCACAGACCGTGCCGTACCCTATATTGCTTTGATAACGCGGCGCTCTTCGGCAACGTAACTACCGCCGCGGTACGGGAGAACGCACCGCACGTAGCGTACGCACGCCCGCAACTTGGTGACGAACGCCGTGTCAGATGCGCCAAAGGCTTTCGTCTGGCGGAGGACGTGGACTGGCGCACGTGCCTGAGCAACGGCTCGTGGAGTGCCAACCCCATCACCTGCGCCCTGCGCTCGTGCGGACCGCCCCCCCGACCCCCCCACGCGCTCGTCCGGGGCGACGCGTTCACCGTCAACAGCTCGGTGCGCATCGGCTGCCGCGAGGGCTACCGCCTCGCCGCCGGAGAAGGGGTCTCCACGTGCCGGGTGAGACGTCGCAAGGCCGGGTTCGCAAGTCGTGCCGCCACGGGATTGCGCTCCAACGCGCGCACTTGTCTTCGCACGCATTTCATGGGCAGTACGGCAGAGAATTTGTATTTTAACTATTATTTTAAAAGGGTAGAGCCCACTGAGCTACATAGCTCTTTTTCAGAAGCGTTCCAACGTGCGTTTGTCTTGGGACGCATTGAATATTCAGTACAGAAACCATTTTATTTCATTTGATCAATTTTTATTTTACCAGGTATGGCTCACTGAGCTGTATAGCTCCTTTTTTTCAGAAGCAACTTGGCCCTAAATGATAGATCAACGAAGTGGCTTATCACATGGAAATGTATAGCAGCCAAATACTCTATTCGCGTGTTGATTCAAAATGTGGAGGGAAAAACCGGATGCAGAGAAAACTGTGCAAGCTGCCCGCTTTTGTGTGCTCAGCAGTAGAAAGAGCTGCACCACAGTTAGTCGGTCAGCAGGTCACGTGTGGTGGGGTAACGTGTGGTGGGGTAACGCGTGGTGGGGTAACACGTGGTGGGGTAACATGTCGTGGGGTAACGTGTGGTGCGGTAATGTGTGGCTACACTCACCTCTTCCAGGATGTCTGGCCAGCGTGTTAAGAGTAGGCCAAAACACCTTCCATCACGGGTCTCTCTCTCTCTCGAGCTCCCTCTAACGGAGACCCTTCCGCCAGCAGGGGCGAGAGCGAGCAACTGCAGGCCTGCGCATTTAGTGAGTTGGCAGATGTGAACGTTGTCTCTGTTCGTCTGGATTCTGTCACCAAGTTTAGGGAAATATTATTTGATCAATTTCACATTTTTTCAATAGAGTAAGTCCCCCAATAGCAACAGAATCAGATGTTTCAGTTTATTTCGTACATGATCATCTTGCAGGGCGGAAGGCCGTACAAAGTTCATACGCAAACGCTCGAATGCAGTATCCCAACTCAAAATAATGTAGGGCAGTGCTGATTTAAATTTGACGAACCCTCGACCAAGTGGTACAAATTCCTCATTCAGACTCGGGCTTTATTATTTCAGCTGGGGAGGCCCTACTGAGCGAAGCGGCTTTGTTACACGGTCGACCACAGCCCAATATCATCGGCAGGGACGGCAGCTACATGACATTGCAGTCACATAGAGTTACATAGAGTTACACAGAAACGCTCAGAGTTAAATAGAGAGCCATAGAGTTACACAGAAACGCACAGAGTTAAATAGAGAGCCATAGAGTTACACAGAAACGCTCAGAGTTAAATAGAGAGCCATAGAGTTACACAGAAACGCACAGAGTTAAATAGAGAGCCATAGAGTTACACAGAAACGCACATAGTCAAATAGAGAGCCATAGAGTTACATAGAAACGCACAGAGTTAAATAGAGAGCCATAGAGTTACACAGAAACGCACAGAGTTACATAGAGAGCCATAGAGTTACACAGACACGCACAGAGTTAAATAGAGAGCCATAGAGTTACACAGAAACGCACAGAGTTAAATAGAGAGCCATAGAGTTACACAGAATCGCACAGAGTTAAATAGAGAGCCATAGAGTTACACAGAAACGCACAGAGTTACATAGAGAGCCATAGAGTTACACAGAAACGCACAGAGTTAAATAGAGAGCCATAGAGTTACACAGAAACGCACAGAGTTACATAGAGAGCCATAGAGTTACACAGACACGCACAGAGTTAAATAGAGAGCCATAGAGTTACACAGAAACGCACAGAGTTAATTAAAGAGCCATAGAGTCACACAGAAACGCACAGAGTTACATAGAGAGCCATAGAGTTACACAGAAACGCACAGAGTTAAATAGAGAGCCATAGAGTTACATAGAAACGCACAGAGTTAAATAGAGAGCCATAGAGTTACACAGAAACGCACAGAGTTACATTGAGAGCCATAGAGTTACACAGAAACGCACAGAGTTAAATAGAGAGCCATAGAGTTACACAGAAACGCACAGAGTTAAATAGAGAGCCTTAGAGTTACATAGAGACTCAGACCATAGCCCAAGGCCATTGGCAGTGTCAACAGTTCAGAATAAGAATATTTATTTTTCAGAGTAGATGTGGGTAAGAACGTTACAAAAACAACCAATACAAACACACGATAGCAGTGCAAAGTACAAAAGCATAAACAAATCCCCCAAACACAAACAGATACAACACGAAACCATCCCCATCCTACCCGGGCATCGCAGGGTAGCGCAATGTGCAAATTAACCAGGGCAAAAGTAACAACAAACTTTCACGCGAAACCCACGCCAGAACTTCCAAGCAAACAGGACAGACAATAAATAAATAAAGTAGTTTCGTTTCGATTTAAAGCTTTCGTGACTGCAGGGATTCATCTTCTTGGTTCTTTCGGTAAAGTCACGTAGAAGGGAAATAATAAAATAATAAAAATAAAACATAATAAAGTAATATAATAATACAATAATAAAATAAAGTAGTGTTCAGCGACAAATAAAACGGCCATCAAAAATCCTGTCACAGGCGTTCGTGTAAATAAACCGTCGGTACATCCTCAGACATAACGGAGATTCGTTGGAGCGACATCACGGGAGATTAGTTTGAGCGACATAACGGAGATTCGTTGGAGCGTTCACCATCGTGGCAAGAGGGGATAACACACACGCACGGCTAGAGACGTAAATGTGGAATGTGTAACACGTGGCAGACTTTCACGACCAATATTATCCATACAGAGTTTTTTTTTGCGGGTTAAATCGCTTAAATATAAATGTGTGGTGAAACCCGCCACCACCCGACACAGCCTTAGTGAAGTTCAAGACCGAAACGGGAGAATTTCTACACAACTGTGGCTGTCGCCTGATGAGACTGGTTGTTGTTGTTGTTGTAATTACCGACAAAAGGTCATGCACGGTACTCGAATTGTTAATGTTGTAGTGGGTTTACTCTCCAACACACATGCGGTGTAGTGCTGAACTAGTAACGAATTGGCATGTTTTTTATACGTGACAAACCCTACTGATTGGCGTGTGTCGGGTGGTGGCGGGTTTAACGACACATTTATATTTACGTGATCTCACAACAACAACAAAACCTCTCTTATGGATAATAGTGGAATATTAAGAGTTTTATTTTAGTTCATTTGTTACACTCGATGACATTCTGAGTCTGCCACGCACGAGCAGGCCGTGAAACCGGGCCCGAGTTCTCGATGCAGGAACGGTCACCAGGCACTCGGGGGTCCGTCTAAGCTTTCTTGAAAAATCTGTCACGGGTGATGGAATCTTCATTATAAATACTGAGCTGATTTTTGATAAAAGAAGAAGATGTACTTGGGTAAAATGTTGATGCTTCTGAGAATAAGAGAAGCCTTCGGGGTGCATTGGTTTGAGTGATGAGTGAGTAATTACAGAACAACAGAGGATGCCATCACCTCCATTGCCATCACTTCAACCATTATCCCCCTGTCACTTATTTCACGTGATAATAATTTTTTTAAAGTATTTTTTTTTACCGTCATAAAAAAGACAACCGATAACGTTGATAAGAAAGCCGGGCGGGCGTAATGCAGCCTCAGACAATGAGGGCACGAACGAAGGCTCGCTGCGTTACCACGGTGGGGGTAAGAATTGGTGGGGGGGGGGGGGTAACGATTGGTGGGGTAACGATCGGAGAGGGGGGGGTAACGATTGGGAGCAGTGAATATAAGAGGGCGGGGGGGGGAAGAAGATGGCAGAAAGGGGAAAATAATGTAACCAAACAGAACCCAAAAATCCATGATAATATTAATAGCGGCAATTTAAATCTGTAAAGCGCCGCACCACCACATTCGCTCCTCGCTCGCGAAGACAGAGAGAGACCGGAGGCACGAGGAGGAACCACAGGCAGCAGTAGCCAGGCGGTGAGCCGGCGACAAATCTCCCCCTAAGCTCTGCGGTTCTCTATACGCCAAGGTGTTATCAACCGATCGATGAGTGTTTACATGCGGGAGGAAACCAAAGCGCCCGGAGAAAATCAACGCGTGCGAGGAAGCAACACTCTATCCCACACACCTTCGAGTAGCACGGTCGGCGATGTACGGTGCGAAAGAAGTTCAACATACACGGATACAGAAGAGACGGATGGTGATTAGTCCACGCTTTCTGTACTGCCTTCTGCTGGCGTGCCAGAGTAACATTCGTGCTGCCTCCACAGTGTATGTACCAATGTTGATCTTCTTCTGCACAGTACGTAGCTAATCGCAATAATCAGTGCTGGGTTACAGGCGTGCCCCAGCACCGCCCATCGTCGATACGGTCATATCGGAGTGCCTTCTAGAGCCAGCCAAGATTGTCCTCTGTAATTGGCCTTCAAAATGTAATGAGTAAATATCGAGTGTCAACACATTGGCACATTGGACTCATGGCGTGGTGATTATAATGTTTCAATGCTTTGTCTGTGTGGCGTTGGATGTGCAAAAACTCTGACATGACGATTTAATAACAGTTTGCGACTTCAGAATAGTGCCCTACTGTGCACTGCTTGAAACTCAATGCTGTTACTTCAAAGTATTTATATCCCCAGCCAAAATATACACCCTTGGTAATTTACAACACTGTTGGCGATTGAGAGTTTATCACGCAAAAAGCACACGCAAATGGAACACACTTCAACCTAACCCCTCGTGTTCTAGTTTGCTGTGTAGTGTATCCATTTGAAGTACTGTATGGTAGTGCATTCGTGAAGGTCAAGGCGCAGCCCTGCAATTGCTTTCTCACGCCACTGCTCGCAGAAGAGGCTCTCCTGAGAGGCAGCTCCAGAGAGCCCATTTGGAGTCGTACTTGGCCTACCCTTCCACGCCGGCCAGACGTCTTGGAAGAGGTGGGGGTACCCACACTTTACCCCACCACACGATGATTTGCCGATTGGCTGACTGCTGTGCTTCCCCATTTGTACTGCTGGCTGGGCAGAGGTATTGTGGAGGGCGGGGGGTTATGTCACTTCTAATCGCGCGCTTTCAGATGCGCTTATCTGCAGCCGTCTGGAACGCTCTTCCTTCCCATATTCGGAAGCCACAGGAGCTACGCACTTTTAAATCTGGATTGAAAACTCTTTTTTTCAGAACGGATTTTTGTGTTTACTTTATTGTCCTTTCCCCGCACCTCCGATTATCACGGTGGGCTACGTACGGTGCGAAAGAAGTTCAACGTACACACGTACAACTTACACGATTGTTTCAACTCCCGCACCTGGAGACGGAATCAAACCGGCGGCTTGCCGATCGCGAGTGCCACGTGCTAACCATTACGCACCGCTGGGCAAAACAACACCCCCCTAGGGCGCGTGTGCGCACGAGCGTTTAATTTCTTGACGTTTGTGCTTTTGTCGCAGGATGATGGAGTTTGGTCTCCGCCTCTGTCAGGAATTTCCTGCGAACCTGTGAGCTGCGGGAGACCAAATGTCCCCGCTCACGGCTCGGCGGACGGGCCCGGGCTTACGTTTGGCAGTGTGGTCACCTTCTCGTGCCGCCAAGGATACGCGTTGGAGGTGAAAGGAAAATGAGAATTGTGATAATCAGCAGCAGCCGTCACCGTGTGACTCTCCTTCATTCTCACGAAACTCGTCGTTCAATTCAACAAAACCGCTGTCGCAGTGTTGCGACGCATGTTCAGAAACAGCTGCCTTACTTGGTAAAATAAAAATAGATTTTTAAAAAAATGATCAACACAACAGGAGAAATTATGCTACGATGCTACTGCACCGCTAAGCGCAAACACAATCAACAACAACAAAAAACTCCACGCATTTGTCAATAAGAAAAACAATCTAAAATATGTGACATTTCAGGGCAATGTCCGTTCTTCACAGCACACAGAAAGAGATGGCAGAGAGGTGGAGTGGATAGCCAGGCTTGAGACTCCACTTTACACCACGGGGGCTGATGAGATTTACATTAAAAAAATGTCACCCGATCAACAGTTTTTAATTTGCCTTTGCATATTAACACGCCATTTTGGCGTTTGAGTTGCAGTTGCAGCAGTTGAAGCGATGGTGCATGTGTCTTAAGCCCCTCTCTCAACCTCCTTTCAGCCGGCAGTATGCCACGGGTGCTGCACAGTTGATAGGTGAATTGCGTGCAGTGGGGTCAAGTGTGGGTACCCCCACCTCTTCCAAGGTAGCTGCCCAGCGTGGAAGGAGTTGGTCAAAGTGCGCTGTGGGGAGGCTCTCTCGAGCTGCCCCTAGTGGAGACGCTTCCGCCAGCAGAGGCGTCAGCAAGCTATTGCAGGGCTGTGCCTCTACCGTTACGCTGCATTGATTTAGCGGGAGTTGGCGCTTTGGATCAGGAGATTGATCAAAATTCAGGAACACGTGGGTTCACACCCAGTCTGGGGCCGACTTCAGCTTTTGACGATGAGTAGCACTGTGTGGGAAGTCCACTGTAGTAAGGATGGGAAGACTGATCCCTGGCATAGGAATGTGGAATTTCCATCACCGGATCAGGGCCTCCGTTGGAGATGTCACCCCATTGCCCAAACAAGCAGGAAGACGAAGCCTCTGGGTCTCTGTCTGAACCTGTCTCTACATAAGTTGCTGGGTCTCTGTGGACCAATAAAGTTTCAAAGAAAATGCATCACATTACCGGAGCATGTTTTTGTTTGCATGTTCACCACAAGTACGTGTGGTTAATGCAGTCCATAATTCCTTGTAAAAGGTTTCTGTTTGGTGCTTCAACATCTCAACACCTCCTGTTTTATTGCCAGAAAGGGTGAGACATCCATTCTTATACGAATCCGACTTGCGGCGTTCGTCTCGCAGGGCCCAGCTCAGCTCTCCTGCCTGAGCAACGGCTCCTGGAGCGCAGGCAGCCCCGCGTGCGTGGCCGCGTCCTGCCCACCGCCCTCCGCGCCTCCCCACGGCTTCATCGTGGCAGCCTCCTACTCCCTGGGAGGCGTCGTCCGCTACGAGTGCGACGCCGGCTACGTCCTGCATGGCGCCCGCAATCGAAGTTGCTTGCCCAGCCAGGAGTGGAGTGGCACACCGCCCGCCTGCGTTGGTCAGTCGCTGTGGCATGCGCGACCGCGACGTCCGCCGTCGTTGGCGCGCGTTGTCTATTTCTCGAAGATGTTGTTTTCACGTTCATCTTCGAGGCGGGTTGTGTTGTGAGTAGGCGCGTCGGACCGCGTTCATTGGTCGTGGCGAGCGGTCGTGCGGCCGTGAGCACTGCGCTATGGAGCCGGCGACCCGAGTTGGATTCTCGCTCACGGCCACCAACACCGGTGACCAAAATCTGAACCAGTCTTGGGCCTCCCCTAGGTCGACTCAGTCTCAAATGAGTACCTGGTGCAGTGTGTAAACATCATCACTGGGTGTGGTGCTGGCCACCCACCGCATAGTGTGCCGTACCGGCCTTCATAGGTGCTCGCTAACAGCACTTGCCCCAACATTCTGTTAAGGCCACGTGGGGGTCATTCTTGTATAAGAACTATTTGGCTCAATGAGCATTGCCAGCAGAAAGAAAATCTGAGTCAGGTTGTAAAGACTGCAAGTGGCGTGGACACGTTATGAGAATGAGGCCGGATTTGGCGGTGCTGCGCCTAAGCAAGGGAAGACAGAGAACGGGGTGGGGGGGGGGGGTATAGGCTCAGGGGTGGAAGATCTTGAAGATCTTGAAGATCAATGATTGAGACTGAGGGTAGCAGTGATGCTGGTGAAAGAAAAAAAACCGTGATGGAATTTAATTCAGCCCCATCATCGCTGAACGGAAGGGACAGATTATGATGAACATGTATAAACTAAACTAGCAATTGTATTTATACATATTTTTATATTTTCTTAAATTACATTCCAATTATAAACATACAGTCCAGTGACACGGGTCATAACGCCTCCTTATTTACAGAGCTCATTGTTGTGACTTTACTGGGTTCGTTGATATTTTCCTAAAATAAACACATCGGTGGAGGGGGGCAGGAGGAGTGGTGGACATGTGGTAGGGATAGGAGCCACGCCATGCCACGTGTTGAACTGGGGGGCCGATGTCACACAGTCAACAAGGCCTGCGTCCTGGTGACACTGGGCCCGAGGAATTCAGATGTTGAGGGTGGTTTAAATGGGTCATTCAGGAATGGGTCCCATCCTCTTTACAAGCCTGACTCCTATCCTGTAAGCGTGCATGTATCTCAGATGGTCTGAAAAACATGCTCCCATCTGATGCGCTTCTGTGGCCGTCAGGAACGCTCTTCCTTCCGATATTAGGAAGCCACTGGAGCTACGCACAGTTAAGTCTTAATTGGAAACAAATTTTTAATAACTGCTTTTGTGTTCAGTTTGTTGTCCTTCCCCTGCACCTCCGACTCCGGATGATCAACGGTTGAATACGTACGTCGCGAAAGAAGTTCAACATATGTACACGGTCTAGTGCAGCAGGTGTAATTTAAAAGGCAGCGTAGTTATCACGGTGAACATTTTTGTTTCTCTTTCGTGCCGTTGCGTTGTGCAGAACAGTCCTGTGAACCCCCTCGGCCGATCACCAACGGCAGATCGGTCCGGGTCGGGCGCGGCGATGCTGGCGCGCACGCGGCAAATGCTCGATCCAGCTTCGTGGCCGGCAGCGCGGTTGAGTTTGTGTGCGACGAGGGATATCGGCTGGAGGGGTCCAAGCGGAGCTCTTGCACCGGGACCGGTGAATGGAGCGTCGCTCAACCGGCGTGCGTCAGTAAGTGTCGCTTTTTAGTTTCACCCGCACGCACGTGCACGCATCCACATTGCGGTGGTCCCTCGATTAACGATATTTCGATTAATGACCCGCCTCCCATAGGGGCCCCCCTATTGTTTCTCTTAACGATGCATTTTCGATTAACGATATCGTTACGATGTCACGCGGCCGCCAATTTCGGTCAATCGAAGCGCTCCCAAGGGGACTCAGCAGACCTCGGTCAATCAGCGACGGCCTTTAAGCCAACCATCTTCTTAGCCTAAGGTAAGAATCTGTATTATATTTTCTATTCTTTCATTATCTATCTATCCACGTTTATATGAACGCTTTAATATGTTCGTATAAGTTTATTTATTAAAATTGCGTGTTTAAATGTTATAAACTAAGTTTTTAGAGTGAAAAAGGTCAACTTACAATCATCTTGGAGCTAATTTAGCGTGTAAAATGCATTTCCCGTATTCAATTAACGATAACTTAATTTAACGATGGTTTTCGTGGAACCAATTAATATTGTTACCCGAGGGACCATTGTATGAGGTCGTTTCGTTTGTGTCCACGTGTGAATGTGTTTCGTTCGCGACGTCCGTAGCCAACCGTGCTAATCGGAGGTGAAGGTCTGCGTGTCTGTCGCACTGGGTACTTTAGTAACTTTCAGAGCCTGGGAGAGAACTACTGCTGGCAAGAGAACACTAAAGCGGAGGGGGGGGTGGGCGCTTTGAAAGATACTGGTGCAAAAAAATAACGCCGGAGAAAATTGAGGAAATCGGTTTGAGAATGCATTCCAGATTAGCAAGGACGAGGGGTAGAGGTTGGGGCACCAGTGAGCTGGGTAGGGAGACACACTGAAGACGTGGATATGGAGCAGAAAGGGTTAAGCGTGAACAGCGCGAGAGAATTAGTGCGGAACGGACAGCGGTGGGGGGCCTTCATGCGGCCCCATCGTCGCGGAAGCTGATGCAAGGGAAAGGCAGAAGAGCCGAGAAACGTATGAAGCACATTCTGTTTATGCGTGAAGCAACCGTAAACATTTAATTTAAGAAATACTTACGATCCTAAACCCAGAATGAGTTTACAATCGTGCAATCGGAAGGTTGCAAGTTCAGATCCCATTCAGGGGTCAGCTCGGTCTATCATAAATATTTTCCTATAAAATAGGTACCACTGTGTGAAGATGGTGGTTATCCCGCCCCTTGTCATACGAACGTGGATTGTCAACACTGGACTAATGCTGCGAATAGAGATTGGCAATGCTCCGTGCTCAATTGGTAGCAATTGTTGAATGCGCAGCGCTTTGTTAATCCACTGCTGGATTTAATGTCGCCCTAATCAATGTCGGTGTCATGGGTGTTGTTTGCCCCCAAACTTCAACACTCAACTATAATTTTTTATTTTACCAGGTAAAGTCCACTGAGCTGCTAGAAAGCTCTTTTTCAGAGCGACCTGGCTATCGCAAATAATAGCTCGACGAAGCAGCATATCACCTGGACATTTATCGCAGCCAAAATGCTCTAAATGCAAGTTTCTATATGTGGAGAAAAATCCACGCCACCACGGGGAGAGAGAGAAAGACGCAAACTCCAAATATACAGACATTGTCAGGATCGGGATCAAACGCACAACCTCCTGTATACCAGGCGAGGTAGTTAACATCTTGCCACCACTGCTCCCAAACCTACTTCATTTATTAAGCCTGCTTCAATTATCACCACTGCTGCTAACCGTGGCTGGGAATCAAACACAGGTGTGTGAGTTCATAGCGCAGTTAACTACCCACTGCGCCACCACTCCCCGTATTGTGACACCATGCTGTTACATGTCTTGGTATTGCTGCACATGTTATTGTAGGAGTCTACTGTGGAACCCCGGTGCCAGTGATGAATGCCATAATGCGTGGCATGTACTATCAATACGGGGACATGATTACCTACTCGTGCTACAGCGGCTACATGCTGGACGGGCCAAGCCGCAGCTTCTGCCTGCAAAATTCAACCTGGAGCCTGCAGCCTTCTTGCAAAGGTATGTCTCCAGCCGTTTAATCAAACCCATGAGGATTCCTCTACAGCTATAGTTTCTGGTGGGCCATATGATACAACTGGTGTAGGTACTTTGTTTTCCTTCCACACGTATAAACACTCCGCGAAGAGTTGTCTCAACATCCACAGAGCGTGGGCAATTGTTGGTAGTGCCAGTCCTGGCTGGCTTCCCGATTGTTTGTGGTTTCCCGTCCCTCTAAATCGTTGACTTTGCGTGTTTTTTTGGCGGGCGGCAACACTCTCTCCCATACAGAGTCAAGTTCTGAATGGCTTAGCGCAGTCGTGGTAGCGTCGCGTCTATGAAGACGACGCGAAGACCGCGTGCGAGCGTTTGAACTAAATGATTCGAATGAATAGCCATGCGATGCGGTCCCTGCATTGCGTGGCGCTTTCAGATGCGCTTTGGCTGCCGTCTGGAATGTTCTTCCTTCCGATATTAGGAAGCTACTGGAGCTATGCACTTTTAAATAATCCAGATTGAAACCTCATTTATTTATAACTGCTGTTTGTGTCTAGTTTGTTGTTCTTCCCCCGCACCTCCAATTAACACGGTTGGCTACGTACGGTGCGAAATAAGTTCAACACACACGTACATTCCATCCCGTTCATTTGATGGCGGTGTTCGCTGTGCAGCTGTTTGCAGGTTCCCCTGCCAGAATGGAGGATTGTGCCTGAGGCCCAATTCGTGTTTCTGTGCCGAGGGCTGGATGGGGCTACTCTGTGAGGAACGTAAGTACCGATGCGATAATGCACCGCATACGAGGGGCCGTTCTTATTGGGGGCTCTCGCGACCAATATCGCATAAGTAGCTTCAATTGGGTCAGATTGTGTAGGTACGTCATTCTTTTGAACCCTCTCCCATTCTGAGAAGTCTGCAAGTTGCAGGGTGGGGTCCCGTTCACCGCCGAATCTCGGAACGCACAAGCAGTTCAGCCAAATTTGTTTTTAATTTTAAAGAGCCATAGTGCCGTTGGTTATAAAGACATTGTATTCACCGCAGAGAACTCCAGCGACACGACCGCACTCTGCGATAGCTGGCGTCAAACTGTGCCACACACCCTCCCGCATGGCATTGTGGGAGCCTCGGTACCGGTAAAGTTATTTTATTTTTTCTTCTGGTTCGAAAGAAAAACCGATGACGTACACAACCCTCAACCACCCAGCAGAGCTAATCAAATTAAACAAAAATAAATATGCTTGTGCTCCTGCATTCTGGTTTTATAAAAACCAGATCAATTGCCATATTTGATTGGCTATATCGGCCTAGTTATAGTAAAAAAAAACGATATACGACATGATTTAACCCAAATAAATTAGTTATTAATCATATGTACGAGAACGTAACACAAACACTCCAGTTAATGTGAGAATGACTCATAGAGAATAATAATAATTCGCAACCATTTGTTAATATAATGCTGGATGAAGCCCTCCCCATGTTGTGTTAGTCATGGGGGTACTTAAATCACAGATGGGGGCGAGCCAGAACTACTTCAGATACGGTGTTATCACTCACCGCTGACGTGAGCTATGGCTGGGATTCAAACTAGAGTCTCCGGGTTCACAGGGCAGAGCGATAACCGCTATGCTGCTACTGCTCACATTATAAGCACTGTAAATCTTTAAATTAGACCGAGCTAATCAACCACTTATCCATTCACAGTACATCTTGAAAGGCAGCAGCAGGCTTCAATGCACATGTCCAAACCAGGACAAATGTGGGCACGTGTGAAATCTTGTGTGAAACACGCATTACAGCGCTAATTATTCCACAGCCAGACATTTTTTTTAAAGGTGTTTCTTAAATTCAAAGGAATTAATTGACATTGATGCCAATTGTGCTGCATGTCAGGTTACACAC
Source organism: Lethenteron reissneri (assembly GCF_015708825.2). NCBI lineage: Eukaryota > Metazoa > Chordata > Hyperoartia > Petromyzontiformes > Petromyzontidae > Lethenteron > Lethenteron reissneri. Next base: position 10,240,861 of record NC_083782.1, read on the forward strand.
ACATGTATTAGTTGTGATGGGTCTGTTGATTTGTAATTGAGTGTAGCTTTGTGCAGCAGTACCCATATTTATGTCTCCCCCTTTGACGTCATTTCACAAACACGTCCTTACTCTGTTATTATTGTTAACACCGCTACTAGCTCGTGATTTGCGTCGCCTCAACCCCACGCTCACGTCGCTGTCGGCATCGTCGTACGTCCGTCCTCGTTATCCGTTGCCTCTCAGCCTTCACCACCACCGCCACCACCACCGCCACCACCACCACTACCACCACCACCACTACCACCACCACCACCGCCACCACCGCCACCACCACCACCGCCGCCACCACCACCACCACCGCCACCACCACCACCACCGCCGCCTACCCCACCTGTACATCGCTTCCATTCACGTCGTTTCGATATTCGTCTTCGCACCTTTCAGGAACGCATCCCCGACGTAAGACCGGGGTATTTCCGTAGTATAGTTTAAACATCTAGTACTGAAATTGTATTTAAGAATGTAATGATGATGGTGTCTCCATGCAGCACTTTATAAAACATTCGCTCCCTTTAAGTTGTTTTAATCTCTCTCGCTCTCGTCTCAATTGCTTCTCTGATCTACTGATTATCGCCTGCTTGTCTCCCACTTGATGATAGTTGTACATCCTGTGACATGCGGGCCCGGGTTGGAACCCACGAGCGGCATCCCATCCTCCCTAATTGTCCTGTCTCCCCTCGTGATGTTAGCGATCTGCATCCTGCCGTGCCTGAACGGAGGACGGTGCAAGGCACCCTACCAGTGCGAGTGTCCGGACGGCTGGCAGGGCTCGCGTTGCCACCTCGGTGAGTGCTCCCAGCGGTGTTGCCCATTTGCTCGCGCGGTTGTAAAATCGCGCCGTAACGTATCGCACACTTACGCCGCTTCGCACTGCGCGGGCCCCCCACGGTGTTTCGTGGAGCGCGACTGCCAATAACATTGCGCAACCCGGCGGCAATTGTTTTAACGGGCCTCACTCATTTGATGAGATTCACGAAAGTTGAAACTGGTCCAGAGTTTGGCTGCTTAACCAAATGCTGCTGGGAAACGTGGAAGACCCACAGGCTGATGGACTGAAATTATTATGTGGTCTCACTGTTGGTAATATGCACGATTTATAAAACAAGCCACATCAACAGCTTCAGAACAGCAAATGGTCGCTGGCGCCCACACTTCCTCCTCCCCCGCAAGTGGAGAATTAGAGACACCCCACGGCGTGACTGCAGCCACCCGCACCAGACTATGGAAACGTCATCACGTTCTCTCTCGCAACTTGATCTCATCGCTTTCTTTCTCTCTGTCGATGCAGTAGTCGTGCAGCGTTCCAGATGCAATTCGCGGACAGCCAAAATCGCGGGTAGCAAGTTCGTGCCTAACAAGGGAACACTGTACTAAGTTTTGATGAAGATTGATGCTGGATGTAATCTCCAGCGAACCGTCAAATAAAATGTATCCAGTGAAGCTTTACGGCATATTTGCACGTGACGTGACAACTTGTTACGTTTAGCTCTGTCGGGTGGTGGAGGGTTAATGTAAAAAAAGATCCACCATACACTACATGATCTAACCCCAAAAGAAACCATTTATAGATCACATTGTGCATGATGCTCAAAGTCACGGTCCGGGTGTCATCATGGCCGATGCTGCAGGAATCATAGTCAATCTCTCTGATTCTACCTACCTTGGTTGACTGCTGCAGGCATCATTCTTCTCTTCTCCTATGGATGATTCCAATGGTAAAACAAATTCTTTTAGTACATTTGGGTTATTGCAAATTGGGTTATTAGTTTGGGCTCGACTCCTACTCAACCAACCCGAATATAATATTCGGTAAGAATCAGCACCGCTGTCAAAGCCTGAAACAGAAATGAAATGGGATTTTAACCGATATTCTGCCAAAGAAGAATAGGTGTTTCCATTGCAATTATATTGTGAATCTAGTTCAGATAAGCTTCGGCTATGTGTAGTAGCTTAGCTTACCATCGATGTTTCTATCAATTTTTGGTCATTCTAGATGATTCTGAGTGGCCATAATTGCCATTTAAAAAATGTATGTACGTTGAACTTCCTTCGAAATTGCCAATGCCTGGTGCCTGGAATTGCCCTGATTCCATCCATGCACAGAGAAGCTAAGTGTATAGCCAAGGCGTACGTACGTACACAGCTGCCACGTCTAAACGCTAGGCTAATGCCAGTGCTAAGTATACCAACAGTTGCCCTGTGAATACGCTAGGCTATAGCCATGGATACATATGCGTAACTGCCGAGTGTAAATGCTAGACTATACCCAAGGCTGTATGTACACGAATCTTCCCTATTTGTAAACTACACACACACACGCGCATAGCCGCTCTGCCTATACGATCACATTCGTATTTGAGTGTAAGAATGGACTCACAGATTCCAGGAATTTGCCCATCTTTAAATGTTATGATAAGCGACACGCTTCAATCCGTTATCTCTGTTTTTATTCAGGGCTAAAAGAAGTGTCGGGGATGAATTATCCCTGCTCGCTTCAATGTCATGTGCATAAGAGCATTAGCGGTCGGAGTTAGTATTTTTTTCAAATGGAAATTATTCACGGTGCATTAAAAAAAACCCCTAAATCTAGTATGTCCTGTGACGGTGGACTGTGCTTTATTACAAGAAGAAATAAACACACACACGCGTCCCTTACACCACTAGAAATAGCGTAAAATATTATATCGTTCAATCAGCCTACGGACATTCTGGACCAATGTTTTCTAGCGTCATTTGCTTAAGCTGGAAAACCGTGGCTCAATTTTGAGGAAGTTGAAAGTGATCCCATTTTTTTTGTTTTCCTTCTTAAACAAATAAATAACTGCTGGAAAAACATCGGTGTAGTGTTTAGCTAATTGTTCCTATGGCAAGTTGCAATGAATTGTTGAAATCCCTTTCCTTTACGTTTTTGGACATCGTGGCAATGTTCCAACGCATTCCATAAGTACTGTACCGCATGTGCACTGACTCGCTCCAATTTTTCCAGCAGCTGTGTGTCGAAAGCCTTGTCTGCACGGCGGCAAGTGTGTCGGCCCCAGTCGGTGCCAGTGTCTGCCAAGCTGGAGTGGGCAAGATTGTTCTAGGTCAGTATTTTTTTATTGTCCAAAAAAAAATCCACGCGAACGCTCCGCAGCCCATCCAGTCAACGACCAGGGTGCCCAATATTGTAAACGTGAGAACCGAAGCCATCATGGTCAGTCCTCTCTTTACCGATGTTACCACTGACTTCACGATATCAATTTAGCATGCGTTCCTGTGGATAATTCTTTGGTCAAAATTTGCATAAAAATGAAATTAGTACCAAAAAAGATAACAAAAGATATCCAGGAAGAAGTTACGTGAAAAGTTTAAATAGTTAATGTAAGTTTGAACAGAGTCCTCGCCAGAGTCGGTGGCGAATATTACATTGAGTAATCTGGTATGGGGTGAAGGGGAGCTGAAGGGGTGCCGCGGTAAGGAGATGTTAACTACCTCGCCTGGTATACAGGGGGTCGTGGGTTCGATCCCGGCCCCGACGCCTGTTTAGAATCAAGTGTTTGAAGTATTTGGTTGCTATACATTTCCACATGGTGATAAGCCACTTAATTGAGCTGTCATTTGTGATGGTCAGGTCGCTTCTGAAAAATATCTACATCGTAGCTCAGTGGGCCTTACCTGGTCAAATAAATTTAGTTTGGGGAGTTTAGAGGATGGCGAATGTTATAAACACTGCCGAGGGTTGAGCGCCCGCTAGGAGGCGCTGTGCCACTGTGTGTCCTGCGGTTCTTTTCACGTTTTCAAAACAACGTTGTCGTGATTCAGAGCATTAATACGTTGCCTATAATTCGTTGGCAACTTTAGATGGAATCAACGTAGATAGGAGCAACGTAAATAGAGGATTTATCATTAGGCCATCTCTTTATTTTATTTTTTATTTATTAAACCGCGGAAATGTTAAAGTGGTGATGCGCCATAAACCCATCCTCCAACAGGCAGGAAACCCACTGAGATATGAAAGTAATTCATCAATCAGAGCATGAATCCATTGACTTATACCAAATAATCATGAGATTAATATATTATTTTATAATCATGAGATAAGATTAATGTAATATATATATTATTTTAGTATCTGGTTCATCGTGCCCACAGCATTTGAGAGACAAAGGCAGCAGGGCCTGGTGCTTGCCTCACTCTGCCTGCTTCAATTGCACTTGCCCCGAGTCTGTGAAAGGCTATATGGGGGGTCGTTGTATTTTGTAATATCGTACTCCATAAGTGATTTGTGATTTTTTTACTGTTGTTATAGTTTTACTATGTTATATTTGTTAAATGCGATTGGGTGCTGCGTGATGTTATTGTTTTTCAGACGGAAGAAGGCGGGCTATTACAAATTTTAAGAAGAAATTTGTCAACGGAAGAATCCGCAGTTTTCACAAGAGATCTGAATGTATACTATGGCTTTCCATAGATTGTTGCTTAATACTATAATATAACAGTACTACTATTGAACATCAATGTTTTCGGTCATAGTAGTGAACGCAGCCATGATTCTTGCAAAAAAAGGACAGGGAGTTAAGGTGACATTGCCCTTCTTATGCTGTAACTTTTTTTTCATCCAACACATATTACGATTCTATCAGAAAGCGGCTGTTTGACTCAATTTGCACGGCAAATTATTTTTAGTCAAAAGGTCGTTGTGACTGCTCAGATTCTAATTGAAACGCGCCACTGCAGGAGGGAGCGTTTTTTTTCTCTCCCTTCATATTTACAACTCCGCGTTCGGAGTGGCGCTTTGCCGTAATGACAAAGTGGTCTGCGTGTGTTGTCGGATTTTTCCAACAATTAATAGATTGCCGTAGCTCGAGGCTCTGCTGATAGGTCGATACCCACGCGGAAACACCTCGGTCACACCAAGGCGGTGTGATCATTTGCACGTCTTTCTTTGTCCCCCAAAGGATAACATTGCGACGTCGAGCGTAACACAATCACCGGGTTTTCCATTCACTTGGTTTTTTTTCTCTAAAGTACACTAAGCGTTAGTTTACTCTGTCTCGAGAAGGATTTTCAAATTATACGAGATGAATAATAGTGATGATAAAAATCCAGCAACATTTCTTTTTGTAAAATCTGCCACACTCAAGAGCAGGACTCACATGATGATGTGGTTTAAGTGTTATCCATAACAGAGGTTTTTGGGGTAGATCGTGATCTAACCCAAAAACCTCTTATGGATAATATTGGTTGCGAAAGCTTACATGTTAAACTGATATAAATGCTCACGGTACGACAGCATTTTCATTTTTGCGAAATGGTGACAATTTTGATATCAGTTTAAAATAACTTTGTAATTAGCAATCTATTACATTATGTGCTGTGCTGCACATCCAGTGAGAATACGTAGTCAACATTTTTTTCAACCACAGTTCACTAAACATATGCTTGCCATAAGTCTTCTATTCATTGCAACTTTACAACAAATAAAGCTGACAATGCACATGCCGGCAGTTACGTAACTACAAAAGTAATGACTTGATATAACAACCATGCCGTCAATTACTCCAGAAAAGTTTTGCAAAGCAGTAATTTTAAAGGCAATAGGTATCTATTTGGAAGTTTAATTATCATGCTTTTTCTGTCATACATATTGTCAGCAAATAAAGTCCTTAAAAATGTAAATTAGGAACAATAATTACGATTATGATGTTTAGTAAAACAGACGGTATGATTATCCTGGATCTGATATTTTACGGTATTTCCGGATTACAGCAACCCTCATAATTACACCACCTTAACTTTTTTTCTCAAATGCTTTCAGGATGCAGTGAGATGAGACAGAAGCAGAAATATATATTTTTTATTTATATAAGTGGGGTAAATTGTCCTACTTTTAATTGGAAACCTAATGACCGGTAGTGCTAATGGTTTACTTTTGTATCGAGTCTCAGTGTTTGCAATTGTTATTTGCTGCGTGTCCATTTATTATGTTGTTTGCTCTCTCACACAAGTCAAGATCTGACCCCTGAGGCGGCACCGCTGAGGTCATGGGTTTGAATCTGGGCAGGCACCCATGATGAAACCAGTGCTCGCCAAGCTGCATTGGCTTGCGGTTGCCGAACGAATCCATTGTAAGGCCGCACTCATTACACACAAAGTGCTTGCCACTAATCAACAACAACAACACCTTGCTGATCTCCTCTAGAAGCATAAACTATCACGTGATCTTTTGGCTAACCATTGGACAAAGACGGTCACCGCATCGTGCGCTTTTAGATGCGCTTCTGCCGTCACCTGGAACGCTCTTCCGTCCAATATTAGCCACTGGAGCTTTGCACGTTTAAATCATCTCGATTGGACACTAATCTCTTTAAAACTCCTTTCTGTGTTTAGTTTGTTGTCCTTCCCCCGCACCTCCGATTAGCACGGTTGGCTACGTATAGTGTGAAAGAAGTTCAACATACGTAGGTTTCCATGAGGAATGAGTTGATGGTCTGAGCCCAGCCACCCAAGGCTGCATTTAAAAACCACAGCGTTATCACTTTCACCTGATTTGGTTACAATTCCTGCAGCAGCAAGGCATCTGGGAAAGTGTGCCACCTCGTGTGTGCACTACAAAGGTCAATTGAAGGGAATATAAATTCCACGGGCCCAATGTCTCAAACACCGCGTCCCTGCTGTGTGTCAGTCGGGAATAGACGCTTCGGCTTGTGATGTCCGATGGCACAATGGGAAAAAAAACTTGTGTTAATGAGACAAAAAAAAGACTTGTCCAATAGTAGCAACATTATTTTAAAACTTGTTTTGCATTCATGTATACGATTATGCTCATGGTTAAATGTGAATTATCCTTCATTGCAATGACTATCCGTAACCAGTTGTAATTTGGTGGTGGTTGGTTGGCGTTTCAGGCCTTTGGACCTGTGCTTAGCAACCATTATTGACGAAACTAAACATACAACTATTTGCATCCATTCAAAAAACGTTCCCGTTGTTTCAACTGCCGTGCCAGGAGACTGAACTGGTGACCTCTGGATTGCAAGTCCATTGTGCGAACCATTACACCATTGTAGCAGCTTTTCTGAATTATTGCCCACTCCATATTGGTCTTCTTTTTTAAAGGCATATAACAAATTACATGGATCGTATTACAGAAACCCTGACTACAATTGCCATTTCATCTATTTGATCGCGTATATTTGCTGAAAACCTCTCAGGCTTGAGGGCCAACAACGTTATAGTAAATATGAATAGCTGCTCTGGCCACTGCATCTAATTAATGTATATGACTTGCAATACAGGCCCCTTTTCACACATTGTCAGACAGGCTTATGCCTATGCCGGAATCGGAGCTCTCCGTTGTGTTTTATGGATCGCAATGCGTGCTGTTCGGCACGATATCCGACGTTTTGCTCCAAGGGCTGTTCACGAAACAAATCAATTCCTGAAGATGCTCCCAGCACACGAATCTAAACGTTGGACAAACGCGCCGAAAAGCACGCAGGACAACATATTGCAAATGTATACAGCACAACCGCAAAAACCTACCCAGTAAGAGCCACAGCATTCATATAACAATAATTATTGTTTGTGGTTCATTATACAGAGGTCTGCGATGTGCAGTGTCGTTGTGGTATATTTGAGCCCATTGGTTGTGTAATCTCAAAGGCTGCACAATAATCTCCATCCTGTATTGTATCAAGCAGAGTTTAAATGTATACTGTATTATATGAACTTAGCTTGAACGGTGTTTAAACTTGCATATGTTGACATTGGTTTTTTTGTTCATACAATAAACAAGTACTGTATACTTTCTTCCATGGCAGATTATTACTGAACTTTGTACGATTAAATAACGTTTAAAATTTGTATTTTTCGGGGTTTTATTTAAGTGTGGGTTCTGTTGACGAGATAACTTGAATTGTGGAATGTCAAATGAGCGAGGTTGTATTTGCCAATCATACATATTACCACGTACACTTTTGCGAGCAATATCGACAATAGAGGTTTTCTTGGGTAATATCGCGTAAATATAATTGCGTCGTTAAACCCGCCACCATCCGATATAGCCAATTCGTAAGGTTTGTCACGTATTTTGGCTGTCGGTCTGATGAGCCTGGTTGTAATTACCGGAGAAACGTCGTACTCAAATTGTAAATGTTGTGGGTTTACTCTCTAAAACACCGGGTGTGCTGAACTAGTAACTAATTGGCATGTTTTGTTTACGTGAAAACCCTCACTAATTGGCTATATCGGATAGTGGCGGGTTTAACGACACATTTATATTTACGCGATCTAACCTAAAAAAACCTCTATTATCGAGACATTACATCCACTGAAACCTTTCATTATTATACATTTATACTCATATGAATCTACTCCTGAATGAAGCCCTCTTTACATCATCCCAGCCATGGTTGTTTCACCGTGAGTCACCATGCTGGTCAGTGTGGACTGGGAAAGGCGAGTGGGCCAGGACTGGCTCAAATGTCACTCACGACTGATGCCAGTCGTGTCTGGGAGTCGAACTCAGGTGACCGGCTCATTGCTTAGTGCATGAGTCGCTCACTGCACCACTGCTCCACCCCAATGCAAGTGTTTGACCAGGGAAATCAACCGCTTTAGTTACGATAGCTGGTGGTTTCTGAAGTTCACCATAAAGTCAGATTAGGGTAAAGGGTAACTGCCATGCTTGGCATTTTAGTGTGTATCATAGACGTTCAAAGGTAGCTTAAACGGTGTGATTTATAAAGGTGCTTAATCAATTCTATAAATTAGAAAAAAAAGTATGCAAACTGGAAAACCATAGGTTTCAAACAACACGGAAACGTGTAACAAACAACATTCAGCCTTTGTGCGTCACCATCATTGCGACCCTTTTAGTTTAACCGACAAAATAAAATGTGCTCAAATGTAGTGACAATGTTCTGTTAGTCATAATTAATAATAGTGACAGTTATAGGACATTTCTAACGCCTCAAAGTGTTATATGCGGTGACATACACGTACAGGGACTCATCGACTTACGAACGAGTTAGGATCCAGATATCTGTTCGTATGTCGATTTGTAAGTCCATCATTCATCCTGTCCACTCCGATTCGCACGGTCGGCTACGTACGGTGCGAAAGAAGTTCAGCATACATACACGTTGGAATACTCGCAGACGGCTTTACTTATTATATTAACCACGTCTCTCTATTATTCACTTAATTTTCTGATGGCCATTCAGGCTAAGATCCAGAATCCCTGCTTACTCGTTCCTGTCTCAGTTTAATTTAAATAAAGTATATGAGCGAGATGTTGACTACCTCGCCTGGTACACAGGAGGTCGTGGGTTAGATCCTAACCCTGACGGTTCCCTGCTGCTGTATATTTGGAGTCTGCGTGTCTCTCTCTCATCATCATCACGGTGGTTATGAGATGTTGACTACCTCACCTGGTACACAGGAGGTCGTGGGTTAGATCCTGACCCTGACGGTGCCTGCTGCTGTATATTTGGAGTCTGCGTGTCTCTCTCTCTCATCATCATCATCACGGTGGCTATGAGATGTTGACTACCTCGCCAGGTACACAGGAGGTCGTAGGTTAGATCCTGACCCTGACGGTGCCTGTTGCTGCTGTATATTTGGAGTCTGCGTCTCTCCCTGAGCTAATTGACCGCCGTGCATTGTCAATCCACGTGCTGGCAAGCCCCTGCGTTGAGCTTATCGTCTGCGATCGTCAGATCGCTTTAGAAACAAAAATACCTGTCTAGCTCAGCGGCCTTTGCCTGGTTACAATAGTTAATTAGTTAGGAGTGAAAGGGTAAACACCTACTACTATATTTTGCCACTGGTAAAGGAGATGTCTCATAGTTTAAATGCTTACCCCGAGCTCTCAATACTCTGATAGTGCACTGTTTTTGAGTTGTGTACGCCTTTTGGCGTCATCGGGTCCAACACCAGTGGAGACTAGGCTCTAAGGAAAGCTGTCTCGGGTGTGGACCAATCAACTTCAAGGACAGTGCATACATTATCATCAGAGTTATGTTTTTTGTTTGCATTATGTCTGCAGGTATTGTGGTCTATGCAAACATGACTCCTCGTAAAAAAGGTGTCAGTTTTGTTGCCAGATAAAAGGGAAAAAAAACAATTATCATTATCAGAGTTGTTTCTTTTTGTTTGCATTTTGACTGCTTGTGTTGTGGTTATTGCAAACATGATGCCTTGTATAAAGGTGTCAGTTTTTGTACCAGTTGAAAGGGTAAACACCTACTACTATATTTCGATTTAAAGCTTTCGTGACTGCAGGGATTCATCTTCTTGGTTCTTTCGGTAAAGTCACGTAGAATGGAAATAATAAAATAATAAAAATGAAACATTATAAAATACGATTCTCACGACGTTTCTGCCACAACGCAAGCAGCCGTCCTCAGGTGGAGAACAGGTATGTCGGGTAGACACGAAAGACACGGAAAGATTGTCTTCCCCACAGACCTGTTCTTCACCTGAGAACAGCTGCTTGCGTTGTGGCCGAAACGTCGTGAGAATTATTTTATTATGTTTTATTATTTTATTATGTTTTATTATTTTATTATGTTTTATTATTTTATTATGTTTTATTATTTTATTATTTCCATTCTACGTGACTTTACCGAAAGAACCAAGTTGACCTACTACTATGGTTAAGAGAGGGTGGGTGGTGAGTGGGGAATCCTCTGATGTGGGAGCACGTGCGCGGCGCGATGCTCGTTCCGGGGCCCCGCGGTGGCCGCCTCCCGACGTCTCCGGCGCGGCTCCACTACTCGCGGAGGTCGTCAACAAGAAGCGAGAGGGGGGCCCGGGAGATTATCTTCTTGTTGTTATTGTTGTTATTGTGGCTCGCTGACTCTTGCGACGTTTTAAATGGAAGGAGGTGATTTAAAAAAAATAACTTCGCTTCGAGCTAATCGTTGCGGGAGGCGGCGTTTTGTGTTTTTTCTAGCCGCTAAAAGGGCTCCTTGCTGGCGCGCCCGAAGGTTTCGTTTGGAAGCATTCACTGCGAAACCACTTTAACATCGTCCCGTAGCCCACACGATCTCCAGGCGCGGCAGCTGAGCGATGGAGAATGCGTGTTTAAGATGAGGCCGGGTGCTTCTGTTGCCCGCCGTCAAATTGGCTCCACCACTGCTGGTGGGGTGTAAAGCGTGGCTACTACCACCTGGTCTGAGACCCGCGGTGGAAGAGTAGGCCAAGGTGAACCCTGTTCAAGAGTCGAGAAGGGTTCCCAGAGCTCCCGCTAGCGAAGGCCCCTTCCGTCGGCAGTGTCCTGAGCGAGACGCTGCTGGGCCGAGTCTTTTCACGACAGAGTACTCCACTCTCACGGTGTTATTGTTGTATTTGTGCGCGCACACGTGCGTACGTCGGTGAACGAAGGTTTGTTGTAAATGTATTGTAGCTGACTGCCCCTTGACAGACGGGGACTGTGTATGGCCCTCCATGTCCGTGATAGAGACGGGAATGTCGAGGTCAGTCGTTTGTGTTGATGTTCTTCAGTGATGCCAAGCAGCCATGTGGAGCCACGTGGGCAGCAGAGTGTTGTGTTAGATGGCTCGATCAACCACGAGGCGTCATTAGCTCTGGGACCGCTAAGAATATCCGATGTGCAACGTTACGTACGTGGGCCACGTTGTGGGCAGTGCAGCAAATGTAATTGTTGTACTGCACTACGGTCCGACATCTATACCCCCCCCAACCCCGGCTACTGAGCGGCGTGGTGAAGTAAGGTAAACATGACCCCACGACCCGGACGTCATGGAGAGGCCCTAATGCAGCAGATGGACAAACAGGTGGCTGTACATGGGTCGTCGTGGCGATGATGATCCATTATTCGTAAGTCATGCCCAGCCACAGACTGCCAAGGGAATTCCACAAAGTTAGATGGGTTAGATAAACAGGGGGACCCATATACCAGCATATAGCATCAGTGTATAGATACAGCCCTTTGTAAATCCACTGCAGTATTTTCAAGTAGTGTACTTGTGTAGTTCTCAGTTTTCGGGGATGAAGTATGGTCAACCCCATGACTTGTGTATCGACAAAGGGTGATCGATCTTAGTCCTGCTTGCCAGTAATAACCTGATCACAACAACAAACACTCCCAAAGATGTTAATGCCTCATCCCTAACTCTTGATAATGCAAAATTTAACATTTATAATTCTTTGGGTCTTTGGATAAAGTCTTTGAACCTATCTGCGTGACTTTACCGAAAGACCCAAAGAATATGAATTCCTGCAGTAACGAAAGCTTCAAGTAAAAATTGAACATTGTTGCTGCCAGGTTTCCAATGAGAAATCTCTGCGGCTTGTTGCAGATGTAAAGAAAAAAGCAAGTGCACTCTCTTAAAAACACTATAAAGTCAAAACCTCTGGCACCACAGGTCTGTTAACAATAAACATGTGTTGTCTCCCTTACAGTGGGTATTAACGATCGTGACATTCAAAAATGAGTAGGCCATATGTGCCTGCGTCATGGTCCAAAATTGCCCAATTTGATACATTGCTCTCAATTTGGAAAAACCTCGGTATCACAGTCCTCTCGTGGCACAGACATTTGTAGGCTGGTGCTCTGCACACCTGCTGAACCTTTTCTGCCAGCCACTGGGGCTACACTTTGCTAGACTGCAGCAAGCCAATGTAATGTTTGCGATTGTATGAAACGCAAGGAACGTATGGCATTTAAGTAAGTGCCCTATATATGCAAATACTTATCAAATAAAATTTCTAAGTGAATTTACCGAAAGAACCAAAGAGTAATTCCTGCAGTCACGAAAGCTTCAAATCAAGTTTGAATACTTATAAACTTAACCGCAAATATTATCTGGGTGTACCAATGAATTCATTCATATAAATTATGAAAACGTGCATGCATTGACGTGGAAGATTACTGTAGTTTTTCTTATTCATATATGTTCCAATGGGTTCATGCGATCTCCACCTACAATTACTTCAACGTTAACATCAGTATTAAATAAATTGATTCTGGAATCGAACCGTGGCACTGAATCTACAGTTCATAGAATCAATCAGGGGGTTAATTGTTATTCCACTTTATGCTGTCAATATTTGAATCAACTGTTAGGTTATGCATTCACCGGGCATTGGATTAACACCCAGAGATCAGCAACCAAGGGGTGGTGATGAGACCGAGACGACCAATTGAGGACCCGATGCTTTCAATATGTATTAGAAGTACTGTATTGTTGAAGTTGCAGTGGGTGGAATACGTGTTGGAGGTTGGCGAGGGCAGGTTAATGAAACTCGTTGCATTGAGGTTGGGGACCATATGAAAGACCTCAAACCTGACGGTGGTAGCCATAGTTCTGTTGAGTGGTTCTTGGTGATCGGGTGAGGAATCGGTCGGTAGCGATGGTGAGGTGCGGTAGCGTTGGTTACATTGGCTGTGATGGCTTCTTGGCCTTGGTTTCGATTTTTGTTACTTTCCTCCAGAATTACAAAGCGCCGTGTTCATGTTCTTTGTGTCTGGGCAATGATGTCGCGGCAGCGAATTCGCCGCTTGTTGACGGTTGGAATTAAGCGGCACCCTGATTATTACTGTGGGCATAACCGTAATAATTTGCGCCGTCAGTTTCACAGTGGTCGTTATGATCCCCCGATGTAATTCACAAGAGTATACACCATTGTGTGCCAGCGTCATGGCCCAAATGTAACAAATGAAAAAATTACCCACAAATCACTCAATTGGAATTATACAAAGCAATCATTACCTCCCACTGACTAATGCCCCAGGTCACTCAAATCAGCCTATTGAGTAACTCGTGCAAATCAGCCTTTTGAGTTGTCACCTGGTTTAACAATAGTAAACTTGACTACATCCTGAAAGCAAAATACGTTTGTCTCTTTCAGAACGCGCAAACTGTGAACCCTCAAAACGCCTCATGTTCGATCGGTGGCATCGATGATGGAAAAGATGGAGAAGGGAGACAAAGTGGAGGATTCGCAGGGGGACAGCAGCTGCTATCCCAAGCAGCCCAGGAGTGTGTCGGGAGAACAAGGCCCGACCCAACTCGCCGAGGGGTCCTTCAAACACCTCCGCATGGCATCCCAGACGGTCTTGGAAGAATTAATGAAGCGCGGACGGTCCAAGTGCCCAAAGTGCCAAGCATCACGAATGTTTTACTGTTACACTTGCTTCTCACTTTTGGAGGGGATTTCAGAAGAACGCGTGCCAAGAGTGAAGGTTTGTTTACTTCAAAGTGTATTGCATTGTATGATCATATTACATTCCGTGATATCTTATTAGAGTAAAATGTTGATTCCACATTAGCTGTATCCTGTTATAATTCAACTAAATGCGGTCAGGTGAATTGGTGATCCAGCGCTCACTGCTTCACTCCAGTCGCTGGTTGTCACAATCCTCTTCTATTACTATTACCATCATTATTGTTTGTGTGAACATCACTCATTGATTCCTCCACCCATGTTGGGGACTCGGTCTACCAAATTGTATCATCTCATCCGCCCTGCGTTCAATCAACACTAGTTCTGCTGGTCATCATCTTGCACAGCTCGACTTTGTAATCCTCTCCTCGTCTCTCTTCGCCAGGTTCCTATACCCTTGCTCAACTCAAGAAATGTACATTGCATTTTACCTGCTATACTTGCAATAGTGTGCTGTTTTGTTACCAGCTGATTGGCATATTGGGGCAATGGATCTGTGCTGGGCAGATGCCATGCTTAAAAAAAAGTTGCCCCATTGTGCATGTTTAACAAGGTGTAATAATTGATGGACACACTACCAACCAGTGACGTGCGGTTAGGTCAATGGCTGGGGAGGCACTGGCTAGTGTCAGAGCCAGATTCACACACTGAGGGGGGTGTGTCCTCACTGAGGGGGGCGTGTTAGACGTCTCCCTCAGTGAGGCAGATGTGATAGCTGCCTCCCCTGGTGCTTTTTCATTGCAGTTTCATGACGAGACCAGCGAGCCTAAATATATTTATACACATACGTGAAATAAGTTGCCTGGAGTATGGAAGGCGAGGACATGAAATGAAGGGGTCTACAAACATTACATTGGTGACACACTGAGATACTAACAGGTACCCGCTTATTGCCCGCGCTCCATCCAGTTACTGAGGGGTTGCGCAATCAGAGGGGATGCTGAGCTCGTCGCTGCCTCACCTCTCGTCTCGTCTCTTCCTGTATTTGCAGCGGAGCTCCGCAAATTTGGAGATTTTGACTATAAAAATGATTGGAATCGTACAGAAATTACATTTATAACACAGATCAGTGGAAAAATCTTAATATTTTATTTGATTCTTTTTTTTTTACTTTTCGTAACAGCTATTTTCATTGGAGTATGACAGGTGAGGCTCTGCCTCCTCTGCTACCAACGTTGAGTGCAAATGCACGGCGTATTGTTGTAATAACCCATTGTTTCCCTGCACTTCCGACAGTTGCCCTTAAAGGTTGACATCATTAAGCATTCCTGCGAGACGGATGGGAAAAGTACAGCTGTGCATGCCTGCATCTTGGCTCCAGACGATGTCACCATGTACACCTACCCCTGCTTCCCGGAGTATGATAAAAATGAAAAGGTGAGCGTTCATTAAATGTGAATGTGTGTTTGTGGTGGGAGGTAGCTGATTGGCTCGGAGATCAAGAGTACTGAGCTAGCACCGATGAGGCCATGGGTTCCAATCCAGGCACTTTCCTGTGATTAAAACCAGGTCCTCGGAGCCGTTGGTCTCAGTCCGGTCACCAGTGACTGCCACTGTTGTCTGCTGGCCAAGTCGCCTTTGAAAAAAGAGCCGAATAGCTCGGCGGGCTCTACTTGGGAAATCAACTTATGACTTTGGACCGAACTCGCAAGTAATTGCATTAAATTTGGTTTTGCAATTTGGTGAAAAATCTCGGCTCTGAGAATTTTAAAACATTGGATTAATTGTCGTGCAACAGACATTACTCGCTTCCGCAGAGCGGGTAGAAAAGTGCCGCCCACTGCTGCGTGGACCTGAGGTAGCTGTGACCTTTTCCTCCGTGGGCTGTTATCCAACACGAAGGGTTGTACTGCTGCCCTGCGAGAGATTAGAATTAATATTTAGCCTCGTGACCCTGACACCGATATCAAAATGGGGATAATATTGGGGCGGTGGGGGGGGGCAGGGAAATGACAAACGGATCGAATTGCAGTCGAAATCTGCGTTTATATTTGACTTGATGTTTCATCGATTGTGACATCTCGCCATCGCCCATCACAGCTCGCATCAGTTGTGAATGTAGCATCCTTCCCAAGCCGAGAATGGTTAATAATCCTCACCAGCAGGAGGCACTCGCTGCTGTCAGCTCCAGTGTAGGTGCAAATTAAAAGGAAAATGCAACCCAAACCCCCCGCCCAGCTTTTGTCAGTGCTTGCCTAATCTGTGTTCCGAGTTGTGCACCATGAGGTTGAAGGTTTCATTTAAAAACACGATTCACAGGAGTGTTCCAGTGATCCCAATGGTGTTTTATTAAAAATAACAGGCGTGACACCACACTGACATCCTGTGTTGATTTTGTTAACGAAAGTTAATGATGAACAAAGTATTCGTGACGCGTGACGACTACCCACCACAGACCAAAGCGCGACTAACGGGTCTGAAGACGCCGACGGGAAATAATGTCCGTCGCGTTATTCGAGACTGCAGTGCACGAATAAAAGCACTCTAATTGGCTATGTACGCACGCATTAAAAGATCAACGGTGTTCACCGATTGGTTGACGTGATAATATTAGGGCAGGGTTGGGGGGGTGGAATTTTTCACCCCTCGCACACCATTACGTCGATTATTTAGATGATTTGGCTGCTATAAATGTCCACGTAAGCCACTTCGTTGAGCTATTTTTGTGGCCAGGTCGATTCTGAAGAAGAAGCTAATAGCTCAGTGGGCCTTACCTGGTAAAGTACAAATAATTTAGTTTTATTTGCATATTGTTTTAGTGTTTTGCTTACCTTTGCTATACTTTGCACTCCTGTCATGTTTTTGTATTTTTTGTTGTAACGTTCTGACCTGCCCCTACTGGACATTTGTGAAGAAGATCTTTATAGCTCATTGTATTCTTCCAGTGCAAATACATATTCTGATTATGATTATAAGTCAATTAAACTGAAAGAATGGCGAAGTGAAGTGCCCAAATAAAGACTTTACTAAAATTATGAAGGTTGTCAACTATACTAACATAGAAAAGAACCCGACTGACATCACTCCATCACATTTGATAGAGATTAAAAATGCCGATAAGCTTCACATTCATTTCAGACAGCTGAGGACATACCGCTTACATTGTCATAAGGTAATTTTGCATCAAGATAGGGCCCATATCTTAAAGAGAGGGACTTTTGCCTATGACATTGGGCTGTTCAGCAGTATTCATTTAAGAAAGCCAGACTGTTGATGAGACACTGTGTCAAAACTGGTCCAGAGTGTGGCTTGTATTTGAGCCAATGCTGCTGAAGCTTTGCATTCTCAGAAGGCCGTGGGATCGTTGTGTAAAACGTCGTTTTATTTTTACGTGGATAGATATATTTACGTAGGAGACATTTATTATCTGCTTATCTATTTTGTTGCAAGAGCTATTTGTGGTTTTTATGTTGTGTTTTGTTTTTAGGTTTCTGGGTGATGAAGGCGAGCCTCCACGTTAGATTGTAGTGCATATCACAATACCGCGATGTGTCATGGTTACGCGGCCGTCTGACACGCTCTTCCTTCCGATATTAGGAAGCTACTGGAGCTATTCACGTTGAAATCATCTAGACTGAAAATTCATTTTTTAGAATTGTTTTTTTGTGTTCCGTTTGTTTTCCTTCCCCTGCACCTACAATTAGCACGGTTGGCTACGTACGGTGCCAAAGAAGTTCAAGATACATACATGCTTATTAACACGACATCGAGTATCACTAAAGAAATACGAAGACTGAGGTGGCCATGTTGCGGAGGGGACTAATAACACGTTTGTGCACTAAGCCAGCACCGTTGTGTTCTTCTGTTCCAATCTGGGCAGCCACTCATGGATTACTGCAGGTTCTTAAGTGTAACACGTTGATGGCCTCACTTCAGTCAATAATTAATGTACACAAAGCCATCCTTTTTTTTCCAAGGTAAATCCCAGCTCCGAGGACATACTTTCTAGGGCGTACTAAGTGCTTTTGCATGGCAGATATGCAGTGCATAACAACGCAGATTCCATGGCATTGGAAAATCACGATCACATTCCTATAAAAAATGTGGAAAACGCCCAATTGATTGAAGAGGTCTTAATAACAATGGGAGCACGAAGGCAGCGGACGGAATGTTGACGATTGGGAAATCACAAATAGTATATCTTTGGAGATGGAATCGTACCACATGGTTGGGACAGAATCTTAAAACTCGCGGAGGAAATGTATATGCATGTCTCGCAGAAAAAAAAAACATCTAACTCAGGAAACGAATACTCTTTTTAGAGAAAGAGGAGGAAATTCCAGATGTCACGCTAATAGCAGTTGCTGCCCTTCAGCGTATGAAAACAGGGAAAGCTCCCAGATGGAATAACTGGACATATTAAAGAAGCGCGACCAGGTGTTGTAACAAAATTAGTGGCCCTATTTAACAACTGTTTGCACTAAAATGAAAACACTTCAATCGTGGATTAATGCCTCAATCTTCTGTGGCAAATAGGGAGTATTCTATATATGGAGGACGATGCATTGTATGGAAACCATACTACAAGAGTCTCGAAAAATATCCACCGCATTTATAAGACAGTCCGGAAAGTAAGATGCACCCCAAGCGCTACACCCGGTGTCAGTAAAGCTTTAACAGATCTGTTTTCACACACACGCACACACGTACCGGATTGCAAGGTGAAACCACAACTTTTTGTTGCATTCAAATACCGGGTAGGTGGGGGGGGTGACAATTTAATTTATATTCCAGAGAATACGGTATTCACCACAAGGAAGAAGTGTGAGGAAGGGGGTGAGGAGGGTGCGGGGGGCGAGGGGGTGAGGGTTACTGAGACCAGTGATCTTGATTTGGGGGGGCGGGGGAGGGGGCATCCTACCAAAAAGGTTGAGCTCTAGTGGCCTCGGCAAATGACATCACCCTATTGGCACTGTGTGTAAATGTCGCCAATTAAAATTATTCTATCTTTGTAGTCTATATTTTAATTCTTGCCTAATTAGTATTGTACTGAGGTTTTTTTGTTATATTAGCGCCAATTTATTCGGGGGGGGGGGGTGTCTTTTTATTGCGGTCGCAGGTTTTGCTCGTGTTTCCCGGACCCGATTCCGTCACACTCGAGGATTTGGAAAAAGAGATAACGAAAGATGACAAAAAAGATCAAGGAGAGAAGCCCAGAAATGACGTCACTCCTCGCATCGATTCACAATCCAGTGATCCTTCACCGCAGGCGGTAAAGAAAATCAAGCTCGCTGGCGATAAAGAAGAGCACTGCACCCCGGTGCCCAGCTTACCTCCGAAGGTGCCAGCGGATTCTGCGAAGAGGTATCCAGAAGGTCCCTTCCACCGGGTGGTTTTCATTGACAGCACTTGGAACCAGACGAACAAAATGAGCATGGACGAGAGATTGAAAGGTGAGTTGTACGTGCGTGTGCTCACTCATCAGAAATTCTGCTCAGAAACGAGTTTGTGGTGGTGCTCATACCTGTTCGTAGCCCCGAGACACTTGATAGCGATTCCACAGGTGAAATGGCGAGGGTCGGTCTTATCTACGACACCTGTGCGTGATGACGCGTGCATGTGATGCCGCACTTGGGAGGCAAGGGTGAGTGGTTCACATAGATTTGTAAAATTCCCAAAACTTGACGTGGCCAGGTAATGTACACGAGTAAATGTATGGCCTTGTTATAAATCCACTGTTGGATGAGTGCTTCCGCACACCACATGGGCTGTCGGGGCAATTTGTATGTTGAACTTCTTTTGCACCGTACGTAGCCAACCGTGGTAATCGGAGTTGACCATGATTTCACCGTGCGGTCAGTGAAAACGGGTCAGTGAAAGCGGGAAGCGTAGACATAGGAGCATGTTTGCAGTCCAACAATGGATTTGCCTGCACGGCTTTATGCAGACCAAGTGGCTGTTCAGCAGTCTGTTTATTCACAGTGATTACCCATCAACAAACTATCCAGGCTCAACCCTGGTTAGCTTCTGAGATCGGTTGCATTCCAGGTAATGGCAGTACATTAAATCAGCTGTGCACTCCTTGCAATCCTGACGGTGTTATCCCCTGACATTCGTAGGTTTCCTCCACGCACTTCCATTTCCTCCCACGTAAAAAAAAACACTCGTTAAATGGAACCGGCGAAATGTCTCAATGCGTGACCAATTTTCTAAATAATTTTGAGACTCGGTGAAGATTTTGTGGTTAAGAATATGAAATTATTGTATATTTTTTTCAAGCAGTAAATTAAATCCAAGGACGGTGAAATCAGTTTCTGTGCAGATGCTCGATTAAAGATTACATCACAGGACGGTGAGAGGTGGCGACAGCTTCAGAAAGCCTTCATCCAGCAGTGGATTGCCCATGGCTGGGTGATGACCATGACGATGAAGACTTATTGCTATGTTGTCTCTCTTTGCTCAGCCCTGCAGTGTGTGAAACTCCAGGCGTGGGAATCGCAGTTCTGGCGCCACCAGAAGGGAACCCCACGTACCTTCCTCTCCACCATCGAGGCCATCTACTACTTTTTTGTCGAATACCACGGCCTGCTGCAGCAGGGGCCGTACGCCGGGCAGCACGACAACCTGCTCTTCTTCTTCACATTCATGCACGGCCTCGTGAACAACGCCAAGGCGCACAAGCAGGCCTCGCTGCAGGCCTAGCTACTCGGACGCTGCAATGGCGGTTTGCAGTCGAGTTTGGGCTCTGTCATCATCACGACCCACGGGGAAGATTGCCCGTAGGTGTCCACTGCACGCGTCGTCACTGGTTTCCACTTGCCTCTGCCTTGTGCCAATATATGCACAAAGGTCCCCTGACGTCATTCGGAAGAGTAGGCCATTGCGCGACGGGGTACACATTTACAACATTTTGAAAATTACACTGCAAAGTACACAGTTGTAATTACACATAGCGGACTAATGCCCACGCACATGCCGGGTGCGGAGTGACCCTGTGCCTGCAGAGGCAGCCGCCGCTTGGGATGCCCTTTCAAAAAGTTGGAAATGTGATTTTAAGTACTCTGAGAAGGCCTGGCAGATAGGGCGCTCTCTCAAAAACAAATCATTCTCCCCAATGTCAATTTGTAAGAACAGAATTGTGGTTCAGGTGTCGACTGCCATAACTGGGATCTGCTACGGACGTCATAACCCTCAACGTTGCTAGGTCAGTGTGTAAATTATTTTTTACAATCGAAAGACTTAAATGTGCTGTTTTTTTATTTCATATATTAAACTGGCACCTACCCGAATGTTTACTTTTTCTAAATGTATAAATACAAAAGCTGCATTCACTGTATCATCGGTCCCAGTATCGACGGTGACACGCCTGGGTTCACGACCCACGTTTAAGAAATGATGTTTGGGACAATCCGCGACAAAGCTCCTGCGTTTACCCCCAGCCTCCCAGTTCCTTACCTCGACATCACAATGTTGGTTGTGTTATCGAGCATTTTTTGTCAAATTGTGACCTCTTTATGCAGAAAATAAATGTATGTTCTGTTAATAGCGTTGTGCTTTCCTTGACTTAGGTTTTGTTTTACTTGTCCACACTGGCTAGACGTCTTGCACATGTCATCACGCAAATTTGAGATGGTGATTTCTGTGTAAACATTTTGGGAATAGTTCTGCTAATTTAGTTCCAACGACTGTTCCCCTGCTGCTTTGATAATATCCAGTCGCACCATCTGGTCCATGAGCTTTCCCGTCATGCTCTTGAGGGCAGTGTTTACTTCTTCAGCCGTGACATCTGGAATGTCCTCGTCTTCATCTGAAAAACTGTTGATTTTCTGGAATGTACGGAGTTTTTTTCCTTCTCTCAAGATATTTATAACATTTCTATGCTAATTTGAAGATTCCGTATGGTGTGTCATTTCCCCCATCTTTCTTGCTAAGGGCTACCATTTGTACATTTCCAATTGGCTACCGATCTCCTGCTTTTATGATCCCATTTTGTCTTCAATCATTGCTATGACATCCTCAATCATTTGATGGTCTCCCATTTTTCTTCTCATTCTTGTCTCATTTTCCTAATTGTTTTACAGACTTTATGTTTATTCCACTGGGTTTTTTTTAGCATCTCTGTCTCTTTACATCTCTCTTCATCCGCATGCCCTTTGTGGTTTCACATCTGTTCCGTTTGCTTTTGAGCCTTTACCATTGCTCACTCGGAGCAACTCATCAACATTCAAATGCCTGGAGGAGCCAAATGATGAAATGGATATCACCACTTTAAATAATGCAGTAACTAGCATCGTAATTGATTGTGCATTGAAAGTGGGAGGAAAGGTCATGGATCTTGGCCATGAATAATCATAATTTTAACTTGGAGTGTACCACACAGTGTTCATTCAATTGAAGAGGACAACTCAGGCTTGTGGAGGAACCACAGACAAGCAGGAAAGGAAGCAACTAGGTGGTGAGGCAGCGCCAACTATTGCCCAAGCTCTGTGATCCTCTATTGTAAGGTGCTATTATCGAGCAATCAATAAGTGTTTAGATCTGGGAGGAACCCGGAGCACCAGGAGAGAATCCACACGTGCAAGGGGGCAAAACTCGATTCCCCTTCTGATGGACTCCACGTGGTTGCTGTACTGCCTTCAGACGCCCGCGAGCAGGGAGTTTCACAACATCCGTGTGTGATCCGACAACCCTCACCTCCACAGTGCTGGGTTACAGGCCACGTGCATAGCCACCACTGAACGGCTTAAACATTTATGCAATTTACGAACTGATCATTGTTGTGCCATTGTGGCGCAACTGGAGTGCGTAGTGCAAGGCTTCTGTGTTCCCAATCTCAACAAGCTACGCGAAAGTACGAGGAAGTGGTACACTTGAACGCGTGTAGGAATTCTTGAACCATTAGATCCATAATAATTACCCGATTTTATTGCACGTTGTTGTACCGGCTCGCACTGGTACACCACAATGCAATTCTAGTCCTTGAGAATGTGATACGCTCCAATTCGGCCACTTATTCCAAATGTCTATAATTGTATTGTGCTTCGCACCTTTTTGCCAAAGATCCCCTCTCGTGTCTCCGCAGTCCGTCCCTGGCTTCGAGGGGGGAGCGCGTGGCAATGGGTGTTGCTCGCTCGTTCCGGCTCCCACAGGCAGCCCCCAGAGCTGTCACTCTTTTTGCACAGCACTCCTCGCATGCTGATCGTGTTGAAAGCTGGCATGTCGTGAGCTTATCTCCACCTTCAATCACATTCGGCAGAAAATGTGGGCTTAACGATTCAACGCCCGGTAGCGGAGAGCGATTTCCAGTCTCAAAAAAATGTCCGTTTCACGCCATCTGTAATAGCGTGGAGAATGTGCCCTCATGTACCGTCTTCGCATAGCCGGTGTGAGCTCACCTGTGATCAATGAGGTAAAATTGTGGACTCTGTAGCATATGGGAACCCGAGAAACCATTTCCCAAAGGTGCGGAGAGACAGGTGCGTTTCTCTCTTTAAGATCCGGCAATGGTGATCAGAGATTTGGGTGGATTTCGTGCCGAGGAATTCAGCTGCGTCGTTGCGACGTGGAGGGTGAGTCTCTGATCGCTATTGCAGGCACAGCAATTTGTCCTTCTGAAGGCGACCACTTTGAAATGAAAGTTATGCCGTTCCACAAATCATCACCCGACGGTGTTCAGCCATTGTCGAGTCGCCCACCACCTCTCCGGAGGACAGAACACAACGCAGAGTCTCTTACCCATCGTCTTCGCACTTTAGTATTGTAATTGTTGTCTATTTAGCCGACCTGCCGTCCTCCCGCCCACAAGAAGATGTCCACCGTAGAGACTGAGCAAATGAAATCAGTTTGCAGCTGCTGGGTGGATTATTGCATCGTGGGTCCGTGAGAGATGGCGATGGTTTGGGGCGGCCTTAATCCAGCAGTGGATTTATCATGCCCGATGATGACGATGATGTGTTCAGGAGAGCCTTCTGTAAATTAAACCTTGGAAAATTAAGAATGAAATGTTTGGCGGTTGAGTGCATCTTGCAATGTCTTGCAGAGTAAATCAAGCAAGCCGTGGCAAGTTGTGCCGCGCGGTGCGAGAGCATTAACCAGAAGCCTGAAATCGGCCACAACTCACCACGGTTGAAGCAAGGCTTCCGTGGGGAAATCCTGCAGTTCTCTGGGGAAATTTTCAGAGGCAAACACCTGTTATTATACACGTGGAATGAATGGTCGTATTCCCAGCAGTCAACTCAGCACATCTTAAATGATGCCGGAGTGCTAGACTGTGGAGGGTAACTGACGTCACCCTCTAACACGTTTATCCCATGCCATTTGCAATGACAGGCTTGGAAGGAAACTGTTATAATTCTTTCAGATTAATATGTAGTGGCGTACGGTGATCTGTTAACACATTTATTTTCGTAGCGCTTATGGAGAGGCACATATGCGGACGGACCATCAAAAGTAACATTATTTTGATTGTACGTGAAACCTCATTCATTCAAAATTTTTGCTATTTTCTTGTTAGAGTTCATTTTTGGAAAGCTAAATCATATGGTTTGATTGAACATAACAGTTAAATAACGAAACCCATAAATAAACAAACACATATACAGCCCTTTGTCAATCGGGCTGAAGGCCTCTCCATGCCACGTTGGTTGTGGGGGTTTGACCATACTTCACCACGCCGGTCGCTGTAGGTTGGTCAAGGGGGTTGGTTCCTGGGCAGATATCGCGAGGCACCGGCAGCTGCCAGGGGGACTCGTCGCCAGTGCGCTCGCGGCGACAACCACCCTGCCACTGCTCCAGCAGTCGCACGGCATTTTGGTGGTTTTCTAAATCTTCCATAATAGAGGAGGTTTTTTTGGGGGTTAGATCGCGTAAATATATAAATGTGTCGTTAGACCCGCCACCACCCCTTATTAGTTGGCTGTGTCGGGTGGTGGCGGGTTTAACGACACATTTATATTACGTGATCTAACCCAACCCCCCCCCCTCCCCTCAATTATGGATGACATTGGTCGCGAAATCCTACGTGTTAAACTTTCTACATCTTACAATTTAATTTCAGTGGGTAACCACAGATTTAAATAGTGTTTTCCAGCTACTGTCAATTTGTGCTTTAATGACAGGTAACCATATTTGTGGGAAAATAAATTACTTCGAAAGAGAAAAAAACCCTCATCTGTATAAGTTTTATATACAATGCTTGTCTCTCGCTTCTCTTATCCGTGACATCGTGGACAATAGGAAGATACAATTTGCAGCAAATTGGAATTGTGGATAATAGAAGTTCATTGTATTTCTACACGTGTATCATCATCATCATTAGGCATGCTTAATCCACCGCTTGATGAAAGCGTACACAAGCTGTCGACATCTCCCTGTGTCACGTGATGTCGCAATCCACCCAGAGCTGCCTCTCGTCGTTCTCTCAGACGCGTTCCATTCCTTGGCTGCCACTCCGTCAAGACTCTTTACCATAGGCAATGATCCCTTTCTAGCTGACGCATCCTGGCCCAAGCCACGCTCACTTTACCGAGCACATGAATTGCATACACGTATTCATGAATAAACACACGGAATGGTATTAAATAATAGTGTACTAATCGTGGTAAGGGCCCAAATAGCTCCAGCAACGTGCTGTATTATTTTGAATTAATCTCTTCAAAGATGATGTCTTGCTGCTAATCCAGGGTGTAATGACGACCACATCATGGCACACACACACACCTCATGGTGTTAGTTCAGAGAGTTGCTTGACAGTCGTCGATGAGCAGTGCATTCCGTGTTGGGTGTTTGCGCCAGCGTAGCACCTAATGAAGATGAAAATGTGAAATGACAGCAAGAGAAGCAGAGACGTGTGTGATATAACACCCAGGGGGATGCGGGGGAAAGAAGTAAAAAAAAATAGATGACATAAATGTGTGCGTTTGATCAGGATTGGCAGAACCAGAGTTAAAGGGACCAGGTCCTGCCACAGGGAACCCGGTTGCACGCAAACATTTGTTGGGCGGAACGTAGATTGAGACGTTTGCTTTCGCCGATTTGAATAAGCTCTCGCAGTAATATTTTATTTATCGGTCCGGTTGAAATATTCATGGCCTTATCTTTTATCCCATTCACGTAGCGGCGAGCCGTGTTTCATGCGGCATTGAGGTTGGGCTTTCAGGCTGGACGGGAAGTTTGGGGTAACAACTTCACCACACCCCGAGCGGAATAAAATCATGCAACACGACTTCAAAGGGGTACGTGTGTCCTTTTCCACACGATTGATCAATATTACATGCAACGTTTTCCGTGACAATCGACACAGGATAGTTTATTTTGTTCTCCAAAACCACGGCGAAATTGTTCGCATTAGATGATACAATTCAATTACGGCGGAGAGTTGAAATGCCGTGTGTGCAGGCGCGTGCAGCGGTAATATATGCGTGGCGAGCAAGGCGATGCAGTTTTTTAATGTTAGATTTAAAAATAATCAAGGGTACTTCACTTGTCGAAGTGAGAATATACACATTATGATGTCACCGTCAGAATGTTACCTGATTATGTAAGCTGGTCATGGAGGAAATGCAATCTTCTGCACGGCTGTGATCTATGTATGAGATGACATTCCTGATTCTTTATTGGGTAATTATCAGACAAAAATCAAAGGGTCTCCCTGGGGCATACCTAGATAATGTCTGTGAAACCCCAGTCCCATGCTGAGGCGCTGGGTTATAGTGAGAGTTTCTGATTTTTGGTTTTAACCAATTACCCCGATAAGACACCCCAGATACAAAACAAATTGCAAAACGGTGTTTATCCAATAAACATTGGAATTGGTTCTTGTATTCATGTTGACTAGCGGAAAGTGAATGCTTATTTATCAGCATCATCAGCTGATATGTTTCGGCGACGGGTAACGCAGTGGTAACGATTGTCACCTCGCACCAAGAAGTTTCTGAGTTCGATTCCTAACACGGCTGCCTTTTCTTTGTGGAGTTTGTATGTTCTACACCTGTGATGGCACGGGTTTACTGCAGCTCCTCCGGGTTCCTCCCGTAGCTAAAATAAAAATATAAAATGTATGTTTGCATTATGCCATAAAACTCCCAGCTCAGGAAAGACTTCCCATGGTTTGACTTCGAGAGGTTTTACTGTGCTGAAGAGTATCATGGATTGTGGACACGATTACAAATATCTCCACATGCAAAATCCACACGAACGAAAACAGCGCGTTCATACGTACACTTTTTATTGTTCAATATCAGCCGGGTTTATTTTTTAATCTTGCTTGAAATACAGTGGAGCGCCTTATCCACATCGCTAATTCCCTTGATTCTTTTTTTATCCACGTAACCTGAATGCTCCACAAAAACCCACGTTCTCCATGCCCCTGTTGTTATTGTCCACAATGTGTTCCTGACGTGCATTGTAGGACGGCTTCCTACTACCCACATTTGTTTGCAGGTAAGTGGAATCGCATGACAAATCATCATATTTTCCGAGGGTATTCCGCACGTTTTGTGGTGGATAATTGGAGTCAATTTGCAGAAAATAGGATTTGTGAAGTTCACATCACTGCAAATGCAACAAATATCCCAGATTCTCGGACATATAAATAGCTGTCAACCCATACGGTTTACCCGTATTCTTGTGCAGAGAAATTGAGTTTTCAAGTCCATATGGGGTACGGCCGTTTCAATAGGGGCAACATTTCGTGTTATATTTGTTTGTGTTTCTCCTTGTGATGTAGGATGAACGTTGATATTTATAATGGCACGGGGTGACCAACAAGGTCTGAATTGGTCTGTAATGTGGTAGGGCACTGATAAGGGGTTGACAGCTATGCATATGAACCTCATGGCGGTACCCAAGGGCACCATAGCACCCCGGCTCTCGCATCATGTCCGTGATGCAGTCCATGTTTAGTCTGGTGATGGTCGGCGATGCGGCAATCGACTCATCTCGACGAGCTGTACTCACGATGATGCACCACCACGGTGCGTACCGCGAGCGTTCAGGGTTTCGGCGCAATCGTCGTCCTCGCTGCGTTTAAACATCGCGGAGTGTGGCACCGATGTCGGATTGATTGGTACCCCAGTCGCGGAGTGAAATACACCCTGGGAAAAAATTGTGTCCCAGAAATAACATGTTTAATTGCCTCGGCTATTTTGTATTATTTGGTAACCCAGGGTATCGCCATAAGGATGATTTACATTTTTTTAAAATCGAAAATTGCTCAAAATGAGCACTGAAAAATTGCACTCAGCACTAGGATGTAAGAAGGCCAAGTGACGGATGATATGCCCCGAGCTCCCTGAGACAATTGGCGACCTCTTCTATGAATGTATGCACCTTACCTTAATGCAGCAAAACGCTACAATAATAATATACAAATGAAAAGTTTAAAGTGTCTAAAGGTGCAACCACATCTCCAGACGCTGTGCAGGACACATGAAGCCTTAAAAGTTGGGTAAAACAAGGTACTAGCAACAACAACATCTTTCGCCACATGCACGTGAAGAACAAACTCGCTGTTGGAACATAACACTGATATAAACACAACACTTATATAAACATATAACACCTACACAATGCAAGTGGGGGGGGGGGGGGGGGGCAGGTGGAAAGGAGCTGATCGTTGCTGGTAGGAGCGGGGTACATGACGCCACGGGACATCTGTGGAAGACGAATGGACATCTGTGGGAAAAAAGAGCTTCATAGCTAATCAGATTCCTCCGGTATTCAATGAAGATTCTGATTTTGATTCTGAATATCAAAATCAATGCTGGGAACCATGACCGCCGAGGCAATTGCCGCTGGGTTTCCAGGCGTCAATAGGTGGCGCTACATCACTATAACACGATACATTAATATACACACACAACAATATATCCTGTTTACACTACTGTCTGTCATGGACTGTACGCTCTGATCGCATCGACACGATAATGTTCAACACGAAACAACGAATTGCATTTCATGTGTTCGCATATATTGGTTACGAGTGTGTGTTGTGTGCGTGAGCGTATGCATTGAAGTGAGCTCTTGGATATTTATAGGCATTCAAAAGCTACCGGGGTCGTGACCATTCATATGTCTATTTAGAAACTTGGTCATCGGAAAACATTCTTAAAATGTAAATATCGATGTTCCACTCTGTCTCGCTGGCCTCTCTCCACGTGCTATAAAGAAGGGCCATTTCCCGAAACGTCGCCACACACATTTAAGGCCACACAGTGTTATTGACAAATGCGTTGAGTTGTTTGGCCGATTGAATAATAATACTAATTAGTAGCCACGGTAATTACCTTTTCCATGTCTTCGTAATGAGATGTGTACACATCTGCGAGTCAGAGGTTGATGTAATCTATCCACATTCTACAAATAATAAAACGGTGAGTGCTCACAAGCGGCATGGAGTTGCAATATTAATGTCCCTATTTCGGAAAGCAGAGCACTACAATGCACCAGACATTCACAATTTGTGACATTTACCATTAGAGTATTTATGCTGTATTGTAATGTACGATACTTTTAATTAAGCCATCTAGGGAAATATAAATTTTCATCGCTGATGGGCAGTTAACACTGTGGGCAATGACTGAATGAATTAATGCAATGACTGTCCTGGTGTTTGCCATCGAGTGACCGGAGGCATTTGAAGATTTCAGTGAAGCGAATGGAAGATCATTTTCAGTGCACTTAACATTGTTAGAACTTACATTCAATAATAGATGTTACTACGATATACCGTAATATTAACACAATGGCATAATGACAGTCATGGTACGGGTAACATAGTAAACATAACAGAAACAATATAAGATGTATATTCTTGGTTCTTTCGGTAAAGTCACGTAGAAGGGAAATAAAAAATATATAACATTATTTTATTATTTCCTTTCTACGTGACTTTACCGAAAGAACCAAGAATATGAATCCCTGCAGTCACGAAAGCTTTAAATCAAAATATAAGATGTATTATATTGTTCAGGCTGAGTTGGGTAAACAGTGTCTCGTCGAATGCCACTATATCTACATGAACTGTGCGCTTGGCTACCTCCCGAACGTGATTTGTTTTTAAAATTTAACAATCATTCATATTTGAGGAAGTGGTTGTGGGCGGGAGTTTGCCTACGTCGACTCAGCCTCAAATGAGTACCTGGTGCGGTGGCTAAAAATCATCACCACTGGGGAGACAAAGGCGGCCGGGCGTGGTGCTGGCCACCCACTCCCTCGTGTGCCTTGCCGGCCTTCATAGGTGCTCGCTAATAGCACTTGCCCCAACAGTCTGTTACAGGCTATACGGGGGATCTTTGTCTTTGTTGTTTAATAGTTGCGTTGGCTAAGTCATCATGTAGCCCGCATGCCCAAACAGCTTTTGTTCGACCGGATCGAGGGGGCTAAACGGGCGCGGCACGGGTTAGAGAGGAGATGGAGTGATGTGGTACGAGAGGAGATGGAGCCGAGTGGACTTGCTGAATGGTACCAGCGGTGTCAAGATCGGCCTCTGTGGAGGAGGCTCGTGAAGGACGCTACTGGGCAGTTGGAGGCAGTCGCCCTCCAACAACAACGGAGGGCGGAGGAGCGGCACTCACAACAACGAGCGGAGCGCCGGGTGGCTAAAGCGCAGCAAGTTGGCATAGTAGGGGGCACAGGTGGTGCATCCGCCACTCATCTCAGTCAACCCATGGCACCTGGGTCACCTCCTGCCAGCGGGCGTTCGACACTTCACGTGGCCTTCAAGTGCACCTCGCCTGGCACACAACCTCTGTGGTGACGTCTCCTCACTTGGTGTCAAATGGTGGTTGTTGTTGTTGTTCTCATGCCAGTCACGTATCATCACCAACTGGCACTGACCAGCACGTTGAAATACGGGTTACATATTTTATCCCAATGACAGTGCAGTCCGAACGGTGGGCCCTCAGTCACCTGCAATTGCGGTTCCACCAAACAGTGGATTGTGTGGTGCGTTCATAATTGCTGCGTACAAACGGGACGCCTTCTCGATTTAACCATTGCTAACACACACCACGTGGGGCCCTATCTGCAGCGTTCGTTTTGTAGAACTTTCGACAGGATTGAGAGGTATTTAGGCTCGGTGAGGATGGGTTGGCCACATTGGCGAGATGTTTACTACCTCGCCTGGTATACTGGAGGTCGTGGGTTCGATCCCGACCGTGACGCATGCATTTTTGGAGTTTGCACGATCTCCCCGTGGTCGCGTGGATTTTTTTCCGTGTCTTCCGGGGTTTCCCCTTCACATTTAGAATCAACATCACGCGTTTATACATTTACACATGATGAGCCATTTCGTTGAGTTATCATTTGTGACCAGGTTGCTTCTGCTGCATAGCTCAGTGGATCTCACCTGGTGAAATAAAAACAGTTTAGTTTCACTACGGAGGGAATTCTCTATCTCTCCCGACATACAAACCCATTTTAGGACTCGATAAAGCATCGGATAGAGTTTACTAGCAAATTTCAAAGAATCGTCCATCGATTAGATCCATTTGAAAAAATATGCTACAGCAACACGCCATAGAGTTACACCAATGTATGACAAAATTAACCGAGAAAGCGGTGTGTAAAACACATTGCGGCATCGTAGTGGTTGACGTCAGTGGCAGAGGTAAGTGAAAAGTGAAGAGGTGAGAAGATGATTGTTATATTTGTCGCAAGGAGGTTGGCGCGAGAGATGAAAATGCCTTTTTAGAATTCGCTTCCAGCAGGGACACGGTGGTAATAAACACGTTTAACAAAAAATGTGAAGGAGCCCAAATTATAAATAAAATTGACTTTATTTTCACAGAAAGCCCCCAGGTTGTCAGAGATGTCTGTGTCCTCGGCAAGTTCGATTGTGGAGGCGGTCGTGGCTGGCTCGATGCAAGAGAGGCTGAAGCAAAGAGTGTCTTTCACATCAAAAGCCGGGTTCAGGAGGTCCCGGGAATTCAGACCGGTTCGAAACAACAGATTCAAACCCCTCCAGCAGCAAAATGATGACGTGGATGTCATCGCCGTGAAAGAGGTGACGAACATTGTCATGGGCAGCCCATTGACAGCAGTGGGGAGTGGGGGGGGGGGGGAGTAGAAAAACGGAAAATTATCTGAAATCACAACATGCATGTTGAACAAATCCACTGCTGGATGAAGGTCACCCAAATACGTCACCATCTACTCGTGCGTTGAACTTCTTTCGCACCGTACGTAGCCGACCGTGCTCATCGGAGGCGCGGGGGAAGGACAACAAATTGAAAGCAACAACAAAGAGTTTTTAAGAAACGCGTTTTCAATCTAGATTTTTTTTTAAATGCGTGATGTGACGATCCTAGGTGAATTGCACCTGCGCACACGACACGATCTCATGCCTCCATCTCCACGGTGAACGTGCTCTCGGCCGCGTTCCCTGCCTCGCCTTGGCTGCCCATTAGTCTCAGCCACCAGCCCATCATCTCTTCAAGTTATGAATTCCGACCATGCCCCACTTTACTTTTTCTCGCAGCCAATGTGCCCTGTTTAAAACCAAAAAACAAATTTCGCTCTTCGCCGATGTTCGCGGAGAACCTGAATGCATTTTCGAGAAAATTGGATTTTGCGGAAATAAATGCGTGAATATAAATGGCGAAAATATTGAGCGCCGTGTACCTCGCAATGACGCCCAATGGGATTGGATTACAGGAAATGCTCCAAGAATGTCATCAAGAGGGCTGCAAAGTTTTTGTTCGAGATAAATAAATAATGAGCCAAACAATGATAGTATACAAGACGTTCGCTCCGATTGGAGACATCTGTCGGAAGGGCACAACTGAAAAGCTCAGAAGGATATTTATATATATATGTTTGTGTGTGTCTGTCTTTGTACCTTAGGGGAAAGTATTTAAGGCAGATCGGGATCAAAGTGATGAAACAGAGGCAAGAGCACGTTGCTGTGCTTTGTGGGAGGATGAACATCATAACAAAAATTGACACTCCAGTGCGCCAAAAGATCATGCTTTGAATGAAGGCAAACAGAAAATGGGTAATGGGTAAATGCTCTATTCTATACATCGATGCTAATCAAGAAGAAGAGTTAAAATATCCAAAATTAGAATAAGGCATTAAATACAGGCCTGTGTTGACACGGATCACAGGTGACGGCACGAGACGACCAAGGAAACACCAAAGTATGCGGTGATACTAATACAGGAACAAATATGCACACCGCTCAAATGCAGCTGAGCAATGTACGATCCTGAGACACGGGGAATGAACACCGGAGCAGGGCAACTATAATACGGTAACAAGTTGGCTTTCTCAAACGCTGCAGGATACCAATTATTGGTCTGAAAAGCCGACACAATTTGACAAAACAATAAATATTCTTTCTGGAGACACAATTGGGCATCTTTATTAATTTACGTCACTTTAAAAAAAATCATCATAGTTTTCATACAGACACCGCACACGACATAGCATATACAAAAAAAAGACTCGAATCGTCTTTAGATTCAGTGGGTTAATATGGTGGTTGTGGCGGTGGTTGTGGCTGTGGTTGGAGGTGGATGTGCAGTGGGGGAGGGGTGTGCATCTGTGGGCACTTGACGTAAAGAATGCGTGCAGAGAGCCGCCAGGGCAGTACGCTGTGAAAGCCCTGCTAAGTCGCTTGCATTTAATGCAACAAGTAAGTTAGAACAATTGTTCTTGCGCACTCTTATGAGTCCTGACCATCACGAATGCGCATTGAGCACACCTTGAAGTGAGCTCTCTGAAACAATAACAACGCTGTTTTGAGTCTGTTGCGAAACTGGCTCAGACGCAGGGATGGATGCCGAACGTGAACCGGTGGCGTGTTCCAGCTCTTGGGGCCGCAGACCCCGAAACTGGGAGCTGCCAGTCAGTTAGTGGTGACCTGAAACTTACAAAATAAATAAATAAAACGCCCACAACCACTATTAGTGTTGAGTTTTGAACATGGAATAAAAACCGCACAATAAGAAACACATTTTCATTAACCGCTCATTGGAGAAGGTTACTGTTTCATTTTTTATTGGAGTGCATCTTTTATTTCGTATGTAACACTTTGTGACAACAACAAAAAACCGATCGGTCTTTTTGTGCCTATTACAAACACAAACAATGCCCCCATGTTGGTAGAATTGAACACGCGATTTGGTGCTGCATTAAGAATGCATTTCCCTCCCTTAAAATCATTTTCTTCCTCTGCCGCCAAAACAACAACAACGTTGATGATGATGGGGACTTGCTAAGCACGCGCAGAGCGCACGACCCTCGCTTCTACCGCGGCCACAGCTGCCAACACGACGACAACGACAAAGGGGACCGACCCTTAGCGCGTACGCATGGAAGGGGGGGGGGGTTAACCCAAATGCGTCGCTTGCGTATGGGGGGGGGGGTGAATCCTCGATAATAATTTGTCTACATTGGCCTTCAAATGAGTTCAATAGTCCGGCGGTGTGGACGATCTGTTTGCTGAAACACGTGAATATTATTAATGATTGGGGGGGGGGGGGGGGGGGGTCAGGCGTACGTACGCAGGTGGGGGGGGGGGGGGTAAAAAGTTCGCGTGCGTACACGGAGGGCGGGAGGGGTCAAGTTTTGACAGATTTCTGCGTACGCACGAAATGGATGGCCCCTTACTCGGCGTTACTTGGGGAATGATTCTGCTAAATGGGTGAGCTTGGGTTCTTCGTGGGGGATGGTGGACGTGGGGGTTGGAAGGGGGGGGCTGACGGGTCAGGTTACACTGCCGGTCTTTCGGAGCAATGTGCCCGGAGGTGGAGCGAGCAGACGGATCGGGTTGCCGTGTTGACTTGGCGAAGAAAGGCACCCCGCGAAATGAAGGGAAGCTTTGCCCGTGGAGCAGGGAGATGGATGGGTCCGTGGAGCTCTCTGTGTGTATGTGTGAGTGCTGCACGAATTCGACTGCGTTGGGAAACGGCGAAATGTGCGAGCGACTTCACGTCGACAGCTGCCATGGTCCGTGCAGCAATGGAAAGGGACAGGAATAACAACAGTGCGCCTTGAACAATGGGCCCGCGACCCGCTTTGTTTCGTTGTAAAATTGCCTTTATTGTGGTTGCGGCGTTGGCATGAAGAGGTCGCTTTCGGCGCTAAAAGGCGCGAGTCGCGGTGATGACACGCGGGCCCATGACATTTCGCGCATGTTTATGTCAAAGGGAAACGAACGATGCCTTGATTTTGTTTGACTGCAACTCATTGTCCATACATGTTATTTAAAAAAAAAACTATATATATACATACAGTATTCTGCACCGATTCGAACAGGGTTACAGGAGCGTAGCTTCGGCCTTCCTTCCTGGAAACGTGTTTTCGGTTTTGATTGACAAATCAAAACAAAGCGCACGGACGCCCTGGCAGCTGACTGTGTGGTTGAAGGCGCAGCCCTGCAACTGCTCGCTCTCCGCCACTGCTGGCTGAAGGGCCTCAGCGATAGGGAGCTCTACAGGGCTCCCTCCAGAGCAGAGGGTCTTAGCCATGACGGTAGCTGTGCACCCCCTTGGTTCTGAATCGTAAACAAAAAGTGATCATGTAAATAAACACGTAGGGTTTCATTAAACAAAGTAGTTTGTACTGACGTGCCCCTGCTTAATTTGTGTTTTCAGCGATTTGCCTTCGAAACAAATCTGGCATCTCTCGCACCCCCAGAAGGGGCATCTCGCAGCCCCCTGCGTGCACCCAGGCTAAGAAGAAGCACGGCTCTAGGTGGTGATTGGCCACTGTTCCCACGCTGGCGAGACGTCTCGCAATAGTCTCGAGTACCCACACTTTACCCCTCGACGCGCGACCGAACGATGATGGGCTAAACAAACTGCCGTGGTGCCCGTTTGTACTACAACCGGATGGACAAAGGAAACTGCCGCGCCCGGAGATCGACTCTAACCGGGGGCGACCTCTGGATTGTAAGTCCAGCTTGCTAACCATTAAAACCAATGTGGCAGTATGCCCCCCCCCCTCTCCACCGGCCTGACGCAAATTGTAGGCACTAAACTCAGTTGGAGAAAACAGCGATGAGCTATGGCGTATGCGTGGGTGCAGGTTTGTATTTTTGCTTTCCTGGCATTTGTCGGATATTTCGTTGCGATTATAACGGGCGTTCTACGGCTTGCCGACGGCACAATTCGGGTACGATTGGTGATAGATTCAAACGTATTTTAAAGTGTTGCTTGCTAATGAGGCGGTGATGAAAATGTGGGATAATAAGCGATGCTGTTCACCATTAACATATTTTAGAGTGCACAATTTGTAACGCTCGTATCGATGCAAAACACATTTGTAACTGCACAGTATCTGTTATGTGCTTTTAAAAAAATACGCATTAAGTATGCTCTGTCTGGAATTATGACAGCATGCATAGTAAATCATCGCCTTTGTTAGGTAAGAATTACTCGATTGCAATATTGAAATCACTGTTGCCGCAGGTGTTTACCAGTCACTTGGATGTTCACAGTCTCATGCCCGAGACCAAATCCCATGAACATGCGAGATGCGTGAAGGGGGAGGGGGATTGTCTCATAATCCTCCCCCACCTCCCAAATTCATAATCAGAATATTACTTTATCCTCGAGGAATCCGACGAGCTATAAAGCTCTTTGTCACGTACGTCCAGTCAGAACGTTACAACAACAAACAAGACGACGTGAGTGCAAAGCAGAGGAAATCCCAAACATTGATATTTAATTGATAAAATAATTCTCACGACGTTTCGGCCACAACGCAAGCAGCCGTCCTCAAATAATAAAAATAAAACATAATAAAAATATGGCACACGAGGGCTGCTTGCGTTGTGGCCGAAACGTCGTGAGAATGATTTTATTATGTTTTATTTTTATGATTTTATTACTTCCCTTCTACGTGACTTTACCGAAAGAACCAAGAAGATGAATCCCTGCAGTCACAAAAGCTTTAAATCGAAATTTAATTGATATTTACCACATAAATGACGTTGAATATTGGTTTATTATTAATGTAGGGCCTGTATTTATAAAGCCTGGTATTTTGGGACCCCCCCCCCTTCCCTTGGGAAGTTTCTCGATCCACCTCTGAGTGAGACAAGTTTTGACGGCACTTGGATGAGAGACGCGAGCGGGGAATGCCAGGTGTTATAGGCTTGGGGGCCGCGAGGTGCTCGGAGATGGCAGCACAGCAGTGGGTTTGCTGGGATGTTTCTGTGTCAAGCTCTGGCCCGTAACGCTCCTCGCACGCACGGAGATTCTCTCTCCGATTATTTTGTGATTTTCCCAACGAGCCAAAACACGGAATTCACGGCAATTAACCAAACATCTCAATGCAGACCCCTCCAGAAAATCAGACTCAGTGAGGCTCTTCTGGGTACATAAAGGGCTTTGTAATTAATATAAATCTTGCATGTGTTTTTTACGATTGCTACATAATCTCCATCACAATGTGTTTTTTTTTTAATCTCCAACGAGGTCCCTGAGATCTTTGAATCGCCTTCTTCTCAGGACTCCGAGGTCACCGTCTCTGTTCCTGGGCTGATTGGAATGTTGTCACTGTGCAGCTCCCAGACTACGGCACGACGCTTTGCCTTTGGTGATGCGACAACCAGAGTCGTTAGAGATGTTGAAGTACCTCTTTAAAGTTAACCTCCTTTTGAATTGGCCTTCACCCCCGAGTTGTAGCCACTTACCCTGCAGGTTCTGTTTATACCCTATTTTCTATACACGGCAAATTAGGAATCTACGGATGAAATGCGCCTTACAAATGTCAATCATTGTTATCTATCACATGATTCTGAATAATTTCTGCGAGTCTCCTGACTTGATCACAATCGTAGCCAGACACCCGACGATATCCCCAACCGAGCCCCATTTCCTGGCCCCACGTTCTCCGCGGACCAGGGCGAACGAGGCCACGGCACTGCCGGTGCGCTCGTCTCCTGCACGACGGGAAGATGAAAGAGGGTCCCACCTGCGAAAGGTTGGAAGGGAAGGCGCCCCGGAGCGCACGGTCACCTGCTGGCCGCACACATTGAGGCGTCAGCTCGCGTCCGCCGCTGTTTGCTGAAAGGCTATAGAGCCCAAACGTTCACTTACAATCTCTGCTGCTGCTGCTCCAAAGCATCGGTGACTTATCTCTGCAACGCGCCGTACTAATGATGTATGTGTTGCTATGTGAGTCTGCGGGTCTGTGTGTGACGTTATGGGTTTATACAGTATATGAATATGGGTCTGTGTGTTAGTCGATGTGTGAGTCTATGGGTCTCTGTGTGTTAGTCGATGTGTGAGTCTATGGGTCTCTGTGTGTGATTCAACGAGGGAGACTAACGCGGCCGGGCGTGGTGCTGGTCACCCACCCCTCGTGTGCCATTTCGGCCATCATATGTGCTCGCTAACAACACTTGCCCCAACAGTCTGTGAAGGCTATACAGGGGATCTTTGCATTTGTGTGTGAGTCTATGGGTTTGTGGACGCCAGTTCAACACATGGCGAAGGAATCCAAACATCAATTTTTCGTGTTCCCTCCTGTTCCAAAAATCAGTTGCTTATCTCTGCAAAGCGCCACACGAAATAAGAAACACAATTTATATCCTGAAGGCTTTGTGCTCAGCCCGAAAACAGACAAGTCATGTTTCCCCCCACTTAGCTGCTTGTGCCATACAAAGAGAGGAGGCTGTGCCTCAGTTTCTACCTTGAATGACCACGTACATATCATTGTCTTGTTGATGTCAAGAGCGTGCTCATTGTATTTCAGCCACGGTGTATATTCTGACCTTATAAAGATGATTAAAAAAGACAACTTAAAATCCAGTGTATGGATGAAAGTATTTCCAGTCTGGTCACACACATGAAGGGCATTTGAAGCGTGGTAATGATTATTACTGTCTTCAACCCTTCGTTGCTCCACTGTTGGATGAAAGCCTTCCCCACGCCGTTTCGATCGTGTGAGTCGTTTGACAATATTTTACTAAGATTTTCA
Organism: Lethenteron reissneri; assembly: GCF_015708825.2. Classification (NCBI taxonomy): domain Eukaryota; kingdom Metazoa; phylum Chordata; class Hyperoartia; order Petromyzontiformes; family Petromyzontidae; genus Lethenteron; species Lethenteron reissneri. The sequence goes on from NC_083782.1 coordinate 10,279,951, forward strand.
ATGTAGGTTGTTGACTGGAGGTCGGTTAAGATATCAACTCGCCACTGATATAAGAATTGGTTTGACCCTTTCTGGCAATAAAACAGGAGGTGTTGTGATGTTAAAACACCAAACAGAAACCTTTTACAAGGAATTATGTACTGCATTAACCACACGTACTTGTGTTGAACATGCAAACAAAAACATGCTCCGGTAATATATGATGCAAAGTCTTTGAAACTGATTGTTCCACACCAGAGACAGCTTTCTTTAGAGCCCAGTCTCACTAACAGTGTTAGACCAGAGGACGCCAAAAGGCGACCAGCACAAAGACAATGCCACTATTAGGGCACTTATAGCTCGGGGTGGAGCAGCTACATCATGGGACCTTTCTTGCCAGGATCAACATATAATTAAAAAAAAATGTTTTTACCCTTTCTGGCATTGGTTTCACCACAAGTACGTGTAGTTAATGCAGACGTGATTCCTTGCAAAAAGGTTTCTGTTTGGTGTTTTTACATCTGAACACCTCCTATTTCATTGCTACTGTGTTAGCCGTGGCCGAGAATGCAACTCATGTTGCCAGGTGCATAGTACAGAGCGCTTACCACTATGCCAGTTCTCCTCTGACATTTATCGTGTTAAGCGCTGAAATCCCAGCAAAGGGCCACTTATAAATTAAAAAGTTGGAGATTCTAATCACAATTGCGAATATTCTAGATACCAAGCACGATATCCCCATGAACTAAATTCCATTGGCGCTCGAGTGTTCCGTGTTTTGTAATGTTTCATTTTAAGTTTTACTCGCCATTTAAAATTGGTTAAGCAACGGCCGTAACATGTTTTTATCTTGGCAATGTGGTTACCGTTTCGCGTCGCATTGAAATGCATTTTATGGAGAGAAAACAAAAAGCGTTGTGTACACTGTTTTGGAAATATCCAAAACGGAATAAAAACACACAAAAGGCAGACAGTGAATACAAATAATGACCTGAGGGCATGGGCTTTAATATTCAGCAGAATACCTGAGCACGAGGGAGCATGGACCCCTGCCAATACAACCCGGTCCAACTTACTTTTTTTTTGTAAAATAATACATCAATCGGCATTTATGTTCATGCATGCATTTTGCCCAAGGGTGGAGCAATGGTGCAGCAGTTATCACCTTGCACTATTGGACCTCTCTCCCGAGTTCGATTCCCGGATCACGGCTACACATCAGTGGCGAGGACAGTTGCCGCCTGTCCTGGTTTTCCCAGAACCGTCCACTTTGTTAAGGTTTGCTGTCCTGCGAAATCCATTGTTTTCCAATGACATTAAAAGTCATTGTTTACTTATTGTTCGCGTAATATTACACCACTCAAGACAATAAATATACGCGCAATTCTGCTATTCTAGTAGTGTGAGATATTCTTGACCGTCATATGTTCCAAGTGTTCGTACCTCTCGGATGGAAGCCTCTGTTACGAGTGACTGGCCCTGATCTCCCCCGCCGCCCCCCGATCCCCTCGCCAACATGCGTCGAGCACCGCGGCGAAGTTTGGTCGGACACGAACCCCGTGACCAACGATGCGTGGGAAGGCCTTGACGCAGGAGTGGGTTGGCAAAAAAGGGGGCTGCGATTTGAGACGCAATGTCTCATTAAGATGTTTTTTGTTTTCTTGGTTCTTTCGGTAAAGTCACGTAGAAGGGAAGTAATAAAATAATAAAAATAAACATAATAAAATAATTCTCACGACGTTTCTTATTATGTTTTATTTTTATTATTTTATTACTTCCCTTCTACGTGACTTTACCGAAAGAACCAAGAAGATGAATCCCTGCAGTCACGAAAGCTTTAAATCGAAATTTATGTTTTTTGTTCATGTTTTTGTTTTTTTGTTTGTTGCGGTTGCACCCGATTCAAGAGCCGAATGGCTCACAGGGCTACACCTAATCAATGAACTTGAACTTGTCTCCGACACGTCGCAATGTGTGTTTGGCTCTTTGTGAATCGTCTGAATAAAATGTACCAGGAGAACACGAGGATTAGGAGGATAATGCGCAGCATTGTTTTGCCATGTGCCATTTGGTTGGTAAGTACATTTTGCACGGATGAATAAATGACATTTTCGGTGTGCATTTGTGCTTCTTTGCTGATAAAAGCGGCGCTTGCAGCCAACAGTAATTTTCCACGTGGCACAAGCCGCGAGGTAAATTTGGTTATAAGGCCCTCTCCACATCCCAAGTGGATACCTGAACGAACGTGAATTCATGCAAAGTTTTGCACTCGCACATGGTTGCCTAAGGTCAACAATGCGATGACTAATCATAAGTAACCGTTAGTTATCTGCGAAAACCTCACTTAAGTCTCAACGCTTTTTTATGGAGTTGGTAGGTTTGGTCAATTGCTTGTTGAGTGTTTTGCATGCAGGAGGAAACCCAAAAGATCCAGGGGGAAACCTCACACAGATGAGCTGATACACTGAAAAAAACTGTTATATACAGTTTTGTAATTGGGGCGACTAAAAAAAGTTATTCTCAGAATTTTAAGATCAATATGTCAACAATGGCTAATGTGGCTGATGCTCTGTCACATGACCGCAGCTGCTGCACAGTAATAATAATACTTCCAATTTGTAACGTGCCGCACAGTATTCACTCACTCTCGAAAAGAGAGGACGACTCAGTCACGCGGTGAGCCGGCGCCAACAATTGCCCAATCTCTGTGGTCCTCTGTATATCGAGGTGTGATCGGACAATTAATGAGTGCTTGCATGTGGGAGGAAACCGGAGCACCTGATTCGATATGCGACCGCCAACATCTGCCCCAGCAGCATCCCACCATATGCTGTTCGGTCTATCCCTTGGACCTGTGGTGTCTCGGGAATGGACCCTCCGTTCCGGACACGCACAACCAAACACGAAGTCCTGCCGGACTCGTTCAAATGTTGGTGGATTAATCACGTCTCCTTGGCACAATGTTGGTGGATTAAACATTTCTGCACAGTAGAATGCTCTGCGAGATGGACGCAGTCAAACTGCCACGGTGGTTATCTGGAAGCACTCTCGCCTGGCTGTTGGGGATTCTTTATTTAATTGCGAAGTTTGTGACTTTAGCATTTCTCTTTTTTATCACTCTGCTGAAAAACGTTACGGAACATTTTACTTGCAAGGGATGCTCTGAATCTGTAGAATTGTGGCTTTAATTTGTTTGTCCTCATGCTTTTTTTGTCTAGAGGACATTCCTTTCCCACTTTATTATCAAGTGTTTACGCTACTTTATACCCATGGAAGTGGCGTCAGGCGTTCAGTCATTTTGGAAGTCCCGTATATGTTATGAACAATCATTAGTTTTTTTTTTTAACTAAAGTATTTATAAGTTGTTAGTCTGGGATACACGGCACATGCTCTGTTATGATAACGTTCAGTTTTGAAGAACAACAACAACAACAACAACAACGATTTGGTTCATAGTACAAAGAGTATTACTGCCGGACAATGTTGCACTCATAACTGGGACTGTGAGCCTTGCGACGACGGTAGGCTCAGAATTATAAGAGGCACTTTTCCTCCCCCCCTCCCTCTATGTTTCAGCAATAATTGGGAGTGCCACTTATAATCTGGTGTGTGTGTGTGATTAGATTTGGATAACCTTGATGACACCGGGCATACGTTTGGGGTGAATCTTACTAACATCTCATGAGAACTTGGCATCACTGCGCTGTTGATTAGCACGGTTGGCTACGTACGGTGCGAAAGAAGTCCAGCGCACGTACGTATTACTCTTGCTATTATTAATTTCTGATCGAGCGTGTGAGCATGCGGCACTGTCGTTCCCCATCCTCTGCGGAAAGTGACAGCTTCGCGAACCGCGACGACGTCTCCTTCCAGACAATTGCAGGGGCACAATTGTCACCCGCGCGTGCCAATGGCGTCACGCGTTGAGCCAGTGCCCGATTCTCCTAGTAGCAAAATGAGCTACTACATATGTAGCTACTACACAGCTACTACATATGTAGTAGCTACTACATATGTACTACATATGTATGTACTACATATGTAGTAGCTGCGGGCCCCGCACTTTCAAGGGCCCCGCGCTAAATGCTTTCAAGCTATCAATTCCGGTTCAGTCATTCTGCACTTGCTCTATTACTATAGTACTATACCGCTTTCAACTTTTATAAACGTCTGGGTGTTTAAGGTTAGCGATTTGTCGTATTATCTGGCTGTATAGCAAATGGAAAATTACACTTACTTTACTATGCAAGTACAAACTTTGTGTTGTAGTATTTGTGTGTTTTGTGTTATTTAGGGCCCCTTTATAACCTGTGCTACAGGCCCCGCGCTAGCTTAATGCAGCACTGGGTATCCCGTGCGCGCGTGTAGATTAGGCGACGTCAAACGGAGGTAGAGAACACCAGTGCGGATGCAGGGTGAATGATCCAGTGACTTAGCAAGGAGTACGGCTGGCAAGGGCCAATTTGTTTAGGCGCAATTGAAGCCCCGGGAAAGAGATGTGGGAGGGAAACGTGTTTGCATCTTTATAGCAAGTTATATTTCTTGGTTCGAATTAATAATGCAAACCCTTATCCTTCAATCAACAAATCAATACTTATTTATTTATATAGCGCACTACACATCGATAAAGGTGTCTCTCTGAGCGCTCTACACACAATACGATTGCCATGAACGCCCAACACTTTACAGGATATGAAAAACAAGACATTTCGTTTAAAGTAACAAAAAGCCATTTGCCCTAGGCAATGCAATTTTAAATTAACACCTATTTCGGATGATAAGGCACATTTTTCGCACGCGTATTTCAAAGAACAGTTGTGGGTGCGTGTTATAATCTGGGAGGTGTGTGTGTGTAACCAGCTCTGTCTATTGACATTCCGACAATATTTTGTGATGTCTTCCTTTCCAGAGCATCTTGTCATCCAGATAATACAGTCAAAGCTAGCTATAATTAATTCTAGATTTGAAGCTTTCGTGACTGCAAGGATTCATATTCTTAGGTTTTTTCGGTAAAGTCACGTAGGTAAAACATCAAAATTAATAAAAATAAAATAAAACAAAAAATCACGACGTTTCGGAGGCAACACAAGTCTCCGTCATCAGGTGGGACCGTCACAGCCGGATTAGCTGCATCAAGTGAGGCAATGATTCAAGATGTAATCCCTTAAAAGCAAGTTGAGGGGGAGGAGAGGGGGGGGGGGAGCTCATCAGAATGTGGTAGCCAATGAATGGAACGTATCGGGAGGGGGAGGGGGGCGGGGCCAAAAGAATGCACGACGGCGTGGACGCGGTTGCTGCTGCACACGCCAACGCATTGGACAGAGAGGGGGGAGGGGAGGCCTGATACACATGATAGAAAAAGAACGAAAATGCCCATGTTTATACCAATGCTGGCTTAACAATGAAGAGAGTACTGTTAAACACTGGGGATGTTAACACTCGGTAATGTAAAGTAAAATAGTGCCTGTCAGATAAGATGGTCCAAAAAAGTGTAATTAAGTTTCTACCCATCATCACGGTTGAAATTATGTCTGTGTTTGTATATTTGTATGGCTTCGTGTACAAACCTTTGATAGTAGCCGGGAGGTTTGCAGAGAACCTTGGTCTAGCTATAATTACAGCTAACTTTTATTTTATTGTCTTACGCAATCGAAATCTCTCTTATGTTTAATGAATGTGGTGTGTCGAAGAAAATGTATGGATAGAGTTGCTGTCAAGTCATCGTCATTCACGCCTTACGTTTGTACCGCATTTCTCTCCATGTCTGTTCTCATAAAATCATCATGAGCCATGGTCTATACACTTCTGGGTGAAGGCCTCCCCATGCCAACGTGATCCCTCGTGGTCCTGCGATGCCACGGTGAGACTCCTGCACGTGAGCTGATTTCTTCACTCTATCTCTCCATGGACACCACAGTAGCGAGATGTTAACTACCTCGCCTGGTATACAAAAGGTTGTGGGTTCGATCCCGACCCTGACGCTTGCTGTATATTGGGAGTTTGCATGTTCTCCCCGTGGGCGTGTGGATTTTTCTCCGGGTCCTCCGGTGTTTCCCTCCACGTTTAGAATCAACATCACGCGTTTAGAGTATTCAGCTGCTAGAAATATCCACGTGAAAAGCCACTTCGTTAGCATGTGGCCAGGTCGCTTCTGATAAAGAGTTACATAGCTCTGTGGGGCCTTACCTGGTAAAATAAACAATAGTTTAGTTTTATAGTTTGAAGTTTGCCATCGCCAGTCTTGTGCATTGGCTGTCGTGCATCTCTCCACGCGTCTTTGCAAGACATTCCATCTTTGTTCAATCTCTCTCTCAATATTCCCGTATCTGATCCAGAAAATGGACATTTACAACCGTTGCATTTTTGCAATGATGACACGTGGATCAGACACGTGCTGCGAGATAGGGCAACTAAAATATATAGAGGTGTTGCTGCGCTCTTGCAGGGTTCAGTCTGTGCGATTTTGTGCATCTGTAGTGTCAATGATTCTGCACAAAGCGAGGGAAAGCTGTCCGGTATATCTGAGTAAAAAAAACAATGTATGTTTTTCAATAAGATAATGCGAGTGTTGCCGTGTTCCCTCAAAGTGTACAATATCGCAAGAACGTCACGTGCTTGGCAGGGCATTTGAGTTTACCTCGGGGAAATGTAGGTTTCCACCCCATAATGATTGTAAAGTGTATGTGCTCTATTTTTGTTTCATAATATCATGCACTATATACTTTTTCTGATATGTATCATAATAACATAACCATGCCTTCCTCTATTTTAATCCCACATATTGTCAGTTATAAGGACGTTACATCCTTTAAAATGTTTCTTTAATAGTGGAATATATTCGACTAGGGCGTAGGGTTTTTCACGGTTGCGCTGTTCCGCGCGCCGTACGGCACCGGGATGCTGGCGAGGTTTTGTAAGAACCGAACTCACTTCGTCAAAATACCTCAGGAAGACTTCCGACACTGAAACATCGTCGCGATTAGCTGGTGACCGTTGCTCCGAGGCGAAAACAAGAACGGATAAACCCAGACATCACGCTAACGTTACTTCATTTCCTGCTTTGTTTGGTGATCTTGTTCCACGTCCTCCGCCCTCTTTTTTCCCCCCTTCCCCACGAATCTTCTGCCCCCCATCGTTACTCCCCCTACTGTGGGCAGGGCAGCGAGCTCAAGGTGCCTCGGGACGGTGCCCGAGTTTGAGGGCGTTATTGTTACGCGTTGGTCGCAAGTTCGCAACTTGCATCTCCCCTCTGTGATGTCCCTTTTCTGGGCTCTTGAAGGAACGCAAAAAAAATCTACAAACATAAATACAAAATTATCCATGGAAGAAACATTCAATTTGCGTACATTGCCCTTCTGTGACATATGGTTGAAGTAAATTGCCTTTAATAAAAGTGTGCAAATGAACACGGAGTAATTCCGTGCCTGAACGTTGAGTGACGGACAGAGGAACACATGGATCAGCGTGAAAAAAAATGCAAATCAGAGACACCAAATTGATGGCGGTCTGCAGTCGAGACAAACAGCGCAGTGGCAGTCAAAGGAAGACGCACGAAAATCTGTCCACCGCAGAGACGGAGCGCTGAAATCATCTGGTGTGTAGACGCTGAGATAGATTGCCGCTGCCTTCATCCAACGGTGGATTGATCGTGGCCGATGATGATGATGATGACAGAGAGAACCTGCAGCGTGCTAATTACTCCAGAATTAGAAGCCAAGTATGTGATGAGTTCTGAAGGATGAAATGCCAATGCATCTTTCCAACGTGTGACAGGAAGTGAATGTTCAGAAATTTATGTATGTCCTGACCTCAGATAAGCAGTCTGCCGAGCCAGACACAGCCATCACTGGGGAGGGGGAGCTGACACAATTTCTCCTTGGTCGAGCTCAATAAGAAATGTGCAAGGGATTTGTTTACACCTTACGGACACAGTGGCCATGAGAGGAAAAGTTATCCAGTTTAGTGTGAAAATTGGCTGGAGGTAAAAATGGTTCTTTAATTAGCTTCACAAGCGTTGGAATGAAAAAAAAATGTTATTAAGCAATTAATGAAAGTAGAAAAATAATCTAGTTTCATTTCCTGGGGCAGATTGAGATGGAACGGACGAAGCTGGCTTTGCCCAGTCTCCAGCAGGCAGCTGTTTGACTGATACGCATGAAGCAATTGGCAACGGATAAGACAACTGGCACCCATGCAATCTAGAATAGATTTACTTAACCAAAGGTTTAAAATATTCTTTTGGGGGATGCAAGGAGTAATTGATCGCCCGTTGTTAGAGACAACTTGATAGGTCTTCAATGCAGCCTTAGAGGCCCAACGCCCAATTATGAACTGCAAGCCTTTTTTTGTCATCTGTTTCCTGGCATTACAATCGTGCGGTGTGGTGAAAATTAAACCGGTTGTTTAATCTGGAATGCCCACGTGCACAGGTATTGTTTGTAGACGGAAAGTGTCGGGCATGACAAACACGAGACGGCGGTGCAGCGGCCACAGCCTCGGAGTAATTACTCGTCCCAAGCAGCATTAATATTGAATCGAAATCGTAATTTTTAACAAGCGCGTCCAGTTATTAATTCATAGCCAAGCATTTACTGCTCACTCTTTTGAAACGCTGAAACAGGTTTAATTGGGTTTATGTGGTTACGAGTTATTTTAACCTCACAAAAAATACGGGGGCGGTGGTGGTGGTGGGGGGAATTTCGTCGCTTGTCCGTTGTACGCTCAACCGTGGCGGGCCACGTTGAAAAGCCAAAAGTGGAATGGGCCGCAAATGACGCACGGGTTCGTGACAAAAAAAAAATACACGAAGCAAGAAAAAAAGGACCAGCAGGTATTTGTAGGGAAGTGGAAAGGAACAAAACAGTGCCGACTTTAGCACTAAACCATAATAATCCTTTAGTTGCCTAAGGCTCGGAATACGGCTGAACATTAAAATTGAACATTAGCATTACAGCTGGATGGCGCTGTGGTTAGGGTGCTTGACTCAACAATCACGAGATCGCGGGATTCAAATTCCAGTCGGAGGATCGACTCAGCGTTTCATCTCTCCAGGGTTTGACAAATTGAGTAGCACTTAGCGGCAAGTCAGCAATGGTGGCTCTGTGGGTAGACCGATTATCGCCTTGAAAAATGTGGAATTTCCACAACAGGCTCTGGCAATGAATGAATGTGTGCCCTGCTCCAGTGTTACACTTTCTTGAATCATTCGCCCAGCGGTTCTCAGCCCATGGGACCAGGGGGGGCACGAGAGACTTTAGGGCGGGGGGGGGGGGGGGGTCTATAGGCTTCGGCATGGATACCGTGCAGGAGAAGTGTTGAATGTGCGCAGGGAATGTCAGCAGCACGGCATCGCGGTGTGACGAAACACGAATACACGGCATGAAACAAGTGTGGTGCTTGTTCGTATGTTGATTTTCTTTCCCACCGTACGTAGCCAACCGTGCTGATCGGATGTGCGGGGCTTGGACGGAAGGGGGGGGGGGGCACGTGGTCTTGACAGGGGGGCCACCAAACGAAAGATGTTGAGAACCGTTGCATCAAACTGCACCTATACAAGGAGATTTTTTTTTCAAAACAACTGAGCAAAATAGGAAATAAAGTTGATTTGAACTGGCTCATTACGCTTGCAAGTTTCGAATGAGCAATCGTCCTTGTGCTGCGATCGAAACATCGTGATTTTTTTATTATATTGTTTTTCTACCTACGTGACTTTACAGAAAGATACAAAGAGTATGAATTCCTGCAGTCACGAAAGCTTTAAGTCAAGATTAAATATGTATTTACTTGATGTTTATTATCACCAATTTTTATTTTCACGTATTTAATAGTTTATTTGCGTATTTATTTAAGGTAATTAGTTTCAAAGATTAGTTTTCGTTGGCCAATATCATTGCCTCTTCACGAGCATCTCCGGAACGTATCCCTCGCGAATAACGAGGGACAACTCGACACGTGCGTGTCACGTCACAAACAAAGTGTTGCGTAACACACCGTGTTTGACATCACCAACTTAGTTGCTTCTGTTTTTCAACAAAGTTGCACATCACTGAGCCGCTGTATTCAATCACGGACCCGTGTATTTAATTATTCATAAAGCGTTGGCTTTGAAGGCCCGAACCCCAACCCTCCCCTCTCGCTTGGACAACTGGCCCTTGGAGCCTAGCAGGGGATTGAGACAAGAAAAGGCACCTGCTTGGCCTATGTATATATCTATAAAAATCCTGACATTTAAGACGAGCTGTGATATTTACTTAATCGCCCCACTGCACCTGATCTCGTCAGATCACAGAAGCGAAGCGGTATTGAGTCTGGATAGTGCTCGGATGGGCGACCGCCATGTTGACGGCAGGTGCAGTCGGTGTTGTAGGTGTAGTCGGTATTGTAGGTGTAGTTGGTGTTGTAGGTGTAGTTGGTGTTGTAGGTGTAGTCGGTATTGTAGGTGTAGTTGGTGTTGTAGGTGTAGTTGGTGTTGTAGGTGTAGTAGGTGTTGTAGGTGGTTGGTGTTGTAGGTGTAGTTGGTGTTGTAGGTGTAGTAGGTGTTGTAGGTGTAGTTGGTGTTGTAGGTGTAGTTGGTGTTGTAGGTGTAGTTGGTGTTGTAGGTGTAGACGGTATTGTAGGTGTAGTTGGTGTTGTAGGTGTAGACGGTATTGTAGGTGTAGTAGGTGTTGTAGGTGTAGTTGGTGTTGTAGGTGTAGTTGGTGTTGTAGGTGTAGTAGGTGTTGTAGGTGTAGTTGGTGTTGTAGGTGTAGTAGGTGTAGTTGGTGTTGTAGGTGTAGTTGGTGTTGTAGGTGTTGTAGGTGTAGTCGGTATTGTAGGTGTAGTAGGTGTTGTAGGTGTAGTTGGTGTTGTAGGTGTAGTAGGTGTAGTGGGTGTTGTCGGCAGTAGAGGGGAGAGCAGCAGCAATGCAGAGTGTTGTCCAGCACTCACTCACACCTCCACCAACTCGCAATGGCAGACGTGAAGTATGGTCAAATATGAATGTTCAGATGTTTTCGACCAAATAAATGCGCGTTTACATGTGCCAGATGGAGCAACACTCCATCCCATACAGGGGGAGAAACACTCCTTCCCATACAGGGGGAGCAAAACACTCCTTCCCATACAGGGGGAGCAAAACACTTAATCCCATACAGATGGAACAACACTCTATCCCATACAGGGGGAGCAAAACACTCCATCCCATACAGGTGAGAAAAACACTCCATCCCATACAGATGGAACACTCCATCCCATACAGATGGAACGACACTCCATCCCATAGAGACGAAACGGAGTCCACATTTGCTGCACCGACTGTCAGGACATGACACACACCTGGGTGCCTCGCCAATCTTGTCGACAGTCAACAGGAATTGTGTTTGTGGTCTCTTCTACGTTGCTCCCTTTGTTGTTGTGTCTCTCTCATTCTTTCGTTGCGTGCTTTGGAGATGTTTTTCTTCTTCTTTCAAATTCTTTATCAGAGTCTGTTTGTATCCATCCGTGCATCATGGCAGGTAATGAGTACCGATAAGACGAGCAGCTCTTCTCCAGGCACTGATGGCATGTTGCTTTTCATGATCACATTTCTAAAAGCACTCCAAACTCTGTTGTCGCTTGCCTCTTCATTTCATCGCTTTGATCATGTCCGCACATTTGACAATCGCCCGGGATATTCATATTCCTGCTGCTCTTTTCCGATTGTGTCCCTTCAATTGACACATTCGGTTGTTTAGTGAACTTTCTGTTACCTGCCGTTTGTTTTTGGCTCGCATTGCTTCAGCAGCACCAGGAGCCGTGGCTCTCTAAATCACACACTGTTTCATCATCGCACGTTACAATTAACGACGGTGTCGTCAGCGAATCTTAGAGGGGTCACATCTCAAATGTATATTTCTCGTTTTTTTTCTTTCAAAATTACATTTTCTCCCGACAAACAATTGTCTCGCGTGTTCAACAAACAATATCAAAATGCTTTCAAACTATAGCCAAATGCACCATAACACTCAACCACACTCGCCAACCAAACCGCCACAACCATAGCCCTATTAACACTCGACCCCAACTCCAATGAAGCACGGGCTTTACCCCGTGTGTGTGCTGTTTCTCCTTTGATGTTGGACTTTGCAGGATAAACGCTGAGATTTATAAGGCCACGGGGTGACCTATAAGGTGTGAATTGGTCTGTAATAAGTTAGGGCACTGATATGGGGTTGACAGGTATGGGACAATGAACTAAACACGCAAAAAGCCTTCTCAAGAAAAGCGTGAGCACGAACCCAAACAAACTAAGCCGAGTAGAGCGATAGCTCCGCAGCCATCCTCACCCACCCGAGCCACGCAGACACAATCCCGACCCCGTAATGTTAACAAACCGGCCCAACATCCGCCAACGAGGGCCCAGACATCGCCCGCAACCACCACCTCTCCCGCTCGCTGCGATTACAACTCCCGGCTCACTCCTCACCACTGCCGATGTCTCGCGCCGCCGCTTGCCCAGGGTTTATTGAACTGCGCACAGCGTGGGAGTCGCTTTGCCCTCCTTCTCAAAGCGCTGGCGGATGCGTCGCCTTCCATTTTGTGAGTAAACATTCGGGCTGCCGCGGGGAGAGCCGGCAGCTGAAGGCTGCAGCCCCGGCAGCGTCCCGTGTAGCGCTCCCTCCATCCATTACCACCACTACCCCACCCCCCGCTCTCGCTCTCTCTCTCCGCATCCTCCTCCTACTCCATGCTCCCCTCTCTCCCCTTCTCATCCCAGCAGTGGCGCTGCCGCAGCGCAGACTCAACAAGATCAATAGCCCGGGCTGCGCAAAAAACGCGGAGCCGGAGCCCGTGCGGCCGGAGCGGACGGTCCAAACAATAGGATTGGCGCGATCACCGGCACTCACTCCGGCGACAGACTCTGCCCCGTGTCAACGGCCCTTGAGTATCGCGGCTCAGGAGCCGCACGCTGAAGAGAGCTTCGTGGAACGCGAGTCTCGTCGCTCGGGACGGAGGAGTTTTCGCGGAGCGAATCCGCGCCGCGGTGGTCCGCCGCGGGCTTTTGCGCCGCCCCCGCGTGCAATCATTCTCAAGAAATGCGAGCAATTTGGCTGTCATTCGCGAAGAGCGGTGCTTGCGCGCGTTCGCCAAACCATCATCGGGGCTCCCGGCCGGCGCGTTCCCAGGGCAGGCCACCGCCACCGTCGCCGTCGCGGCTTCTCGCAGCCGAGCGGGGGCCGCGCACAGCCGCGGAGAGAACGGCGACCGCCGCCGCCACAGCAGCAGAAGCAGCGGCGGCTCCATCGTGAAGCGCTGCGGCGCTGCCGGCTGCCCGCAGCCGCTGGGATTGCGGACCGCCGAGCTGATCCGTGCCACGCCGCTGCCGAACAGCCGAGGAGGAGGAGGAGGGGACACAACACGAGAGAAGCCACGGGGGTCCACCTCCCCCCTCCCCCCCATCATCACACCCCCCCTCCCTCTCTCCCTGCTTCTTTCTCTAAAGATCGGCCAGTCGAGAAAGAAGCTGTGTACCCACCAAACCTACCTAGATACCCGTCCACCCCCCGGCGTCCTTATTTCCTTGCGTCCACCAGCCCACCATCCTCTCGCCGTGAGAGTGACGCTCGTGGAAGAAGACGTCCCCGCATTCTCGACAGCAGCGCTTGCCAGGTAAGCGCCATTCACATCTCCAGCAAACATCGCCTCTTTTGTCTGTGACCTCCTCATCATCATCATCATCCTGCTGCTACTCCTGGCTTGGATGCCCGCGGGGTTCCACGTCGTTTGTGTGCGTGTCCCGGGGAAGAATCGACGATAATCCTGGGACTCAAAGCCGTATGCCCTTCTCCCCCGGTGTGCTACAGGATTCCCATTCTCCCGTGTGCCTGGTTCAAGCGAGCAGGACACGGCATCAAGTTTGGCCGTAAATGCGTTTTCTGATGTCATATATATTTTTAAATCCTCAATCGCTTCTTTTTTTGCGGATAATTCGATGCGGCGCTCCAGCGCGGTTGCGTGGAGGTTGCTCGATGGAGACGGGGGGAGGCGGTGTTTGTTTAACGTTAATGTTTGTAATGTAAGTGTATTTACAAGTTAATAATTCCACAACTGTGTTGCGGTAAAATCCGTCCTCTCTCTCGCACGCGTAGCGTTTTCTTTCACAATTTTCGGTGAAATCGGGAGGCGTGTGAAGCTGTTGGCACGTTCGTTTACGATAATTGTCTTTTTTTTAATGACAAATATTTTTTGTGTTTAATTCCTATTTTGTTACTTTCGCGAATTTACGAAGATAAGAGCGTGAGACGATTTTGGCATTTTAATGAATTCGGCATTTTAAACGTCGGATGGCGACGGCATTTTGAGGGGGGGAAGCCACCATCTAACAGTGGATTGACCACAGCTCGTTATTTATGACGCATATTTTAATCGTGTTAACATAAAAAAGATTCATCTTGACTCCAAACATGTTTGGGTATCTCAAAAACCCCGTTTACTGAAAAGACGAACCACACGTCCCAGTCCGCTGGTTCGCATGATCGCCTTTTAAAAACCCCATTCATAATCGTTGACATTTGACGCCCTCCTAATCGCTACTTAAAATCCTATTCGAGGCATTTCCATACCTCAATGATATTTGTAGGATATTGAGAATTGCACGTATATATACATACATATAGTTACATATACATCTTTAAAATTTTAGTGGATCGACGCAACCTGTTTTCAGGAATTCTTACACAGCAAAATTAGAAATTGTTTTTTTTCCTCGAAGAACATTTTTATTAGGCAAATATCTGTAACGCCAACCGCACACGATTGTGTACACACATGGACTGCATGCGAGTGTGGGCGGGTGTCTGTGCGTGTGTGAAATATCCCGAATACAACTACAATTCTCACGCCAAGACGGAGAAAGCAAAGCCCGTTGTGAGCGATGTTCGGGGGATGCCGTGTGCGCGTATCCGCCGAGCGCGGTCGTGACATGGCGCGTGGCGCTCTGGGGATGTTGTAGTAACGTCTCTGCGCACTCCTCTGCCCGCTGCCAGCCGCTCTGGTTATTACAAGTGAGTTAGCACCGTCCCCGCCATTTACATATCAAAGGGATTTTTCGGACAAAGCCAGCCTCTGTCTGCCGCGCCAGTCGCATCCACGGAACCTTTTCCGCCGACTGTGCCGAGGGATGGGGGGGGGGGCAGCTGCTGTAGGGGGGGGCGATGCTGGAGGGGGGGCTATGCTGGAGGGGGGGGGGGGGGTGCTGGAGAGGGGGGGGGGGCGATGCTGAATGTTGCACGTTTTGTTCTGCGTGAGCGAGCCAACGGCCGGCTGGCTTTTGTTTCTCAGCGCAGTCATAAAATTTTTACCGGAATAATCCTTACTTTTTTTTCTGTGCTAGGAGAAAACCCCTTTAGTTGCCCTCCATGCCTTTGGCTTTCCTTGTAAAAAGGAAGAAGAAAAACAGCCACACAGAGAGAGAGAGAGTGTGTGCGTGCCAGCCGTCACTCTGGTTGTTGAAGTGAATAAAGCCGAAGGAATATGAGCGGCCGACTGAATCTGACGGTGCTGGAGACAGACTACTTATGAGATTGCGGCCACTGAATGGCAGGCGTAAAAAAACCGGCACGGTTGGCTAGGAGAAATCATTAAACCGGAGGCCGTGACCCAAAACTGCAGGTGTTTGCCTCCTTGAGTGGGAGGTTTGACAAAAAAAAACAGTTTTGCGTAACCATTATTGGATAAATGTCACCCCACGTAGCGGTGGTATACAAAGGGGGGATGCGAATCAAGCGATGGGTTTAGCAGATCGGCAAGCCACTCTAGCGAACGGGTAGCCACTCTAACAGTCAGTCAGCCACTCTAACAATCAGCCAGCCACCATAACGAACGATTAGCCACTCTAACAGTCAGTCAGCCACTCTAACAATCAGTCAGCCACCATAACGAACGATTAGCCACTCTAACAGTCAGTCAGCCACTATAACAATCAGCCAGCCACTCTAACAATCAGTCAGCCACCATAACGAACGATTAGCCACTCTAACAGTCAGTCAGCCACTATAACAATCAGTCAACCACTCTAACAATCAGTCAGCCACCATAACGAACGATTAGCCACTGTAACAGTCAGTCAGCCACTATAACAATCAGCCAGCCACTCTAACAATCAGTCAACCACTCTAACAGTCAGTCAGCCACTCTAACAATTAGCCAGCCACCATAACGAACGTTTAGCCACTCTAACAATCAGTCAGCCACTATAACGAATGGCCAGCCACTGTAACGGTGGCGACCAGGAGATTGCTATCTGCACTCCGTGTTTGGGACAATGGACAACAGCTCTGTGTCACTTTGACGCCGTGGCAGCTGTTTGTCAGCAGAACCCGCGGTGCGACGCGCACAAGTGGCTCTCTCCCTCCGAGAGAGAGAGCCAGAGAGCGAGTGTCGCACCTCGCAGCAGCCTTGGTGTGAACCACAATTAAAGCGTTAAAGAGGCACATGTCCAGCACACGGCGTGAAGCTCTTAAAGAGAACGGCAGATGTATGGCTGGAATGATGCGGGACCCTTCCTTGGTGCTGGGGGGGAGCGCGAGGTGGCGGTGGAGGCAATTTCAAGAGAATGCGTAGTCCGGTTGTTTTGCTCACACTTGGACATACTTGGTATATTCCCAGTAATCCACACAACCCGTTCGTTGAATGTGCGGCCATTCGATCCTTCATCGTATGGGCAGGTTGACGGCGCTGTCGCTGCGGTGGCCACGGGGTGGGATTATCAGGTCGCCACATCGTGAGAGATGGCGTGGACGGGCCTTCATCATCCAGCAGTGGATGCATCCTGGCCGTTGATCGCGAAATTGTTGGGGTCAAAATAACTTTTTAACGGATATCCGAGACGGAAAGAAGGCAAGATGAAATATAGAACAAGCAGAGCCGCGGATGAGAACAAGGGTTGTCGGCATGGCGAGTGCAGAACAACGCAGCGTGTGTGCTTCATTATTCAGCCACATTCACCCGTTCATCACAGTTTGGGTAATTCAATGTTGTTTTCCTTACGCATGTAACAATTCTAAATAATAGTTTAGTATTCATTATGCGCAAGCGAGCTATACGTAGTCGTCGTGCGAGCGGCGCATTACGGGGGTTACAATGATTTAATTCGCAAGCAGAGCACACACACACATACACACACACACGCGCACACACGCGCACGCACACACACGCGCACACACGCGCACACACGCACACACACCCGCGCACACACACATGCACACACACACGCACACACAGACACGCACACACGCGCACACACATGCACACACACACGCGCACACACATGCACACACACACGCGCACACATGCACACACACGCGCACACACGCACACACACGCGCACACACACCCGCGCACACGCAAACACACACACACAGACTCGCACACACGCACAGACACACACACATGCACACACGCACACACATGCACACACGCACACACACACGCGCGAGCCACGTCCGAATTTGAATGCGAGGGGCCCCGCTCCACGCCGTCGTTTCGCGCCCACGCCCCGCGACGGGATCGTTCGCGGCGGATTAACAACAACAAGACAACGAACCCGTCTCGCAGTGGCAGACATTTTGTAGGAAAGGGCTTCCTGAAAAACGTCGCGGGCCACGGCACGAAAAAAAATCTGTGGCAGAAGAGAATCCCCGCGACTCTTTTTTGGCTTGCACCTGAGCCCTTCCCCCGCCTGCCGTGGCCGATGCCACACCCAGAGAGAGAGAGAATGGGGGGGGGGGGGATGTGCAGTCGAGAAGAGCTCGTCTCGGTTCTCATGCCAAGTGTAGGTGTGTTGAAGGGGGTGGCGGTGGTGACGGCCGTGCAGTTCAGTTGGTAGCCAATTATTTTAAGCGCCTGGCATCTTGCCCACTGGAAGAATGAGGCATCTGACCCCCCCTCCTCCCCTCCCAAATACAAGATGGATGTTGTGGCCTTACTTCCATTTCGGCAGTCACATATTTAGAAATATATTGGAAATTTATATCTGGTTCGGAAAGAAAAAAAAACCAAATCACCTCCAATCGTTTCGTGATTTATCCCGGCGACGTTTTTTTTCAAACTCTGCCAGAGCCTTGAGGTGATGTTTTGTAAAATGCCAAAACACTGCACATTTCAATTATGGGAAATAATGAACCCCCCACTTGCAGCTTAAAATATAGCCTTTAAACATTCAGGGGTACACAATAGCGATTTTCAATACGTTTTTAATGATTGGTTTTTATAAGGGACTCGGGGAGTCTCATAAGCCCATTAAAAAATGACTTCCCTTCTGTGATTAAGGCTCGACACACTGTTCGCTGCAGTGTGTGTGTGTGTGGCACATGCATGCATGCCCGAGGCTTGCGTTTGCTAACATGTGCGTGTGTGTGTGCAAGAGTGCAGCGGCATCCCCATGTGCGAGCGTGTGCGTGTGTGTGAGCGAGCGTGTGTGCGTGTGAGCATGTGCGTGTGTGCGAGCGCATGCGATAGTGTAGTATCGCGCAGCGCTACGAACCTGGCCACCCGAGTTCGATTCCCGCTCACGGCCAACACCGGTGACGATTATCTGAACCGGTCATGGGCCTCCCCTAGGTCGACTCAGCCTCAAATGAGTACCTGGTGCGGAGTGTAAACATCGCCAGGAGGGATACAAAGGCGGCCGGGCGTGTATATACACACACACACCCCACCTCGTGTGTCGTTCTGGCCTTTACAGGTTGCAATTCGCTAACAGCACTTGCCCCTACAGTCTGTGAAGGCTGCACGGGGGATCTTTGCCTTGTTGCGAGTGAGAGGTGACGCGCTGTACGTGTGCTCGTGTGCGAAGGGCCGCATTAGCGCCGGGGGCTTTCAGGGCCGCAGTTTGGTGGCCTCGATTTTTTAAGGGCACCCGCCAAAGACAAAGTTCCCCCGCGTAGACATAACAGACTGTTGGGGCAAGTGCTGTTCGCGAGTCGGGGAGGCCGAGGAGCGGTTCAAGTAATCGTCACTGCTGTTGGCCATGAGCGGGATTTGAACTCGGGTCGTCAGGTTCGTAGTGCAGTGCGCTAACCTCTACACTACCGCTCCCACCCCCCGTATATATATACACACACACAGTCGCTACGCATCGCGATTTGTATATAATTTTTTTGCGCTCAACAGAGCCCCTATTCATCTTCTTGGTTCTTCCGGTAAAGTCACGTCGTGAGAATTATTTTATTTTTATTATTTTATTATTTCCTTCTACGTGACTTTACCGAAAGAACCAAGAAGATGAATCCCTGCAGTCACGAAAGAAGCTTTAAATCGAAATTTAGGGCCCCTATTGTCGAGCTGGAGTGCTTCTCACGATCATGTCCGGCCGAGACCCAGAAAGGCAGAACCATTCGCTAAATAAATACGTGGAGATACAAAACGGACTTCTGTTTATAGACGCGATTACCAAAATTACATGCCGGTCTCTACCGTTAATGGTTGAAATGCCTTAGTGCAGCACTGTGCTAAACCAGATCGGTGCATTGGCGGTTAAAGCCACCGCATCGCTACACGTGCGTGTGTGTGTGCAGATATTAAAATAGTTTTGTTCGTTTTAACTTCGATGTAACTTTACAATTCATACGTCACCTTAACAACAAAACCAAGGTGAATAACAGTGGAGTGTTTGGCATCATCAGGCATGGGTGGTGGCAACAGTAAAGTGATGAATTGATCAACTCGACAGAGGGGGCCCCAAAACCAAAGCAACGTCGAGGGCGCCCATCAGACGCAATCGCCGGTGTCCGTGTGTATCTAAAACAACAAGAGATGCGTGTACTCCCCTTGCGTGACTGCGATCACTGCTCATGGTGCAAGCCCACCGAGAAGGGACTGCACCAGAGCCCTCCGTCGACTTGCAATCGACAAGCGCCGTCGAACGGCTCTCGAAAAACCGGACGTCGATTCGTAACGCTCGCGGAGCGTTCTGGTTACAAATAACACAAATAACACAAATAACACAAATAACACAAATAACACAAATAACACAAATAACAACACAATCCGTCGCTTATCTCTGCCACGGCCGCGCCGTACGAATTGAGAAGAATTGATGTCCTCCTGCAGGCTCCGTTGTGCTCGAGCCCACAACGAGGCGAGCGGTGCATCGGGGCACGCAGCAGAGAGCGGCGGAATGGCATGCACGTGTGAATGGCTCCCCCGGCTAGGGCAAAACTGTTATTGTCTCTGCGCAGGGAACAATCGCTCTGAACCACGCGCATCTTAATTGGCACTTAGCAGCAGCATCGCAGTGGTAAGGCACGGCAGTGCTTTAGATCTTTGTGTGCAAATAATATCCGCCGATTCCACTGCATTAGCATGCAACCGGCTGCCCCTAGGAAATGTTTGCTGCGATTGCGTCCGATTTAATAAACAATTGCGCAATAGACACGCTTCGTGCGGAATATTTAAACAAAAGCTTCTACATCTTTGCGTTTTTGGCGACGCTGCCTTTTCGCCATTATTATTGTACGTGTGTTGGGCGGTGAGGGAGCGGTGGCGCAGCGGTTAGCGCACTGCGCTACGATCTCGTTGGCCCACGTTTGATTCCTGGTCACGGCCAAGGTCATTGGCGAGCCGAGTCCGGCCCTGGGTCTCACCCTGCCTCACCGACCCGCACCGACCAGCGTGGCGAAGTATGGTCAAGCAACCCGCCCGTGACTGACACGATGTGCGGAGGCTTTCATCCAGCAGTGTTCTGACAAAGGGCCGTGCAATATATTTTTGTTAAATGTTAAATAAATGTATTGCACAAAGGTGCTGCATCCGCATGCTAATTCAGACGACAGTGAACACCACGAACCGATGCTGTTTTGGCACCGGACTGGTGGACACTCGAGGCGATATGACCATCGGCCGGAACGCGTGTGCCACTTGGCTCAGACGCATTCGTCCGCCACACGCATCTCGCAGTGGGCCTGGTGACGATCCATTCCGCTCTTGCTGGATTTCGCAGCTTTAACTTGACAAACATTGCAGCACGGAGCTGCTGCACTTCCGCAAATGAGACGGTGATGGCAGGCGGCACTCGGGGCTTCTTATCTGTCGCCGCGCACTTATAAACTTAAATTGCAGTTTGCAACTTTCCCAACCATTGTTCCAAACACAACCGGTGTGAGTTTGGTTTGAATAGGGAAATAAATCCTCGTGCGTTTATACCAGCAGATACCGCCTCGAGCACTTGGTTCAGATGCCGACCGTCCACGCAGCAACCGTTTCATTAAAATCGCATTGGGGGTAATCTTGTGCCTGCGTGATGTGCTTTTGTGATGCCGCTGTTTTTGGTTATTTGTTGGGATTAAAGAAAATTTGAGTTAATAGTGCTGTATATATTGTATATATGTCTGGGATGCTTTTTAGTTTTAAATTAATTAACTCGCTGAATGAACATCTTGTAAAAAAAAAGACATTTAATTTGTGCCATTAAATATATGTAAAATTGTGAAAGAGGTTGCAAATCATTTCTTCAAAATATTTTATTTTTTAATTTACATTTGAAATATTCACCAATGACATATACTGTAATCATCCATCGCTTTGTGAATCACTGCACGTTTTAATTGAAATATATTAAATATAGAACTTACAAAATGAAAATGTGCTGTTCTTAATATACACACAAAAATACATTGTCCGATTTTCTCAATGTTAAAATAAAAAATAAACGTGACAGTTTTATGAAATAATATTTCATTTCAACTTCATAAAGTTGCGATGAAAGTTAGGACAAATTGGGTTATTATAGTGTTTTTATTGTATTATACCAGTAGTTATTTGCTGCACTTCCGATTAGCATGGTTGGCTACGTACGGTGCGTAGGAAGTTCAATGTACAGTCGTACAAACACACATGGAGCTGGGCTTGGGGTCAACTGCCCCTCCCAACTCTCGGACAGGGGGAGCCACCCCCTCCCCCCCCTCAACGTCTCAATGGGGCTGTCTCGGCTACTCGACGGGGGAGGGAGGGCTCCCGTGGTTAAATGTCCCCCCCCACCCACCCCCCGCAAACATCAAATGCCACAGAAAGCGGCGTGTGGCATTTACTCAGCCACAGCGACGTGCCTCTCAAAAACACCTCCTTGATGCTGGAGAGCAACTGGAGCGGGCCGCTTGCCGCCCTCCTCCCCTCGCCGCTTCTCACGGGGACCGTTGGGCCGGGCGCTGACCACGCGTGGCGGAGACGGCGACTGCCGTCAACTCGCGCTGCTGCTTCCCTTTGGGTGGTCATTGCCTGCTTTTAAAGCAGCAGCAGTGGTGGCGGTGGTGGTGGCGGTGGTGATGGTGGCGGTGGTGGTGGCGGTGGTGGCAGTGGTGATGGTGATGGTGGCGGTGGTGATGGTGGCGGTGGTGGTGGCGGCGGTGGTGGTGGTGATGGTGGCGGTGGTGATGATGGTGGCGGTGGTGGGAGTTTTCTCTCGAGAAGGTGTGGGACAATTCGTCTCTGCGGAACCGTGCGGATTCCCGAGTGGCTTTTTTCGTGAGTGAGCGAGGTCGCCACGGTAGTTGGGATGTTAACTACCTCACCTGGTATACGGGAGGTCGTTGGTTCGATCCCCACCCTGACACCTGCCGTTGTGTATATAGAGTCTGCACGTTCTCCCCGTGGCCGTGTGGATTCTTCTCCGGGTGCTCCAGTTTTCCCCTCCACATGTAGAATCGACAACACGCGTTTATACATTTCCACGCGATAAGCCACTTTGCATTGAGCCATCATTTGTGATAGCCAGGTTCGCTTCTGTACAAGGCCCATGCTAGCTCGGTGGTGGTGGTGGGCCTTATCTGGTGAAACAGAAATAGATACAAACCTCGAGCGAGCAAGCGGGTGGACTGCTGACCCGTGCGGGAAGCCCCCTCTGAGAGGAGGGACCTTGCGCGCCGCTGTTCAGTGCGGCAACGCGCTCCGAGCGCCTCGCGGTGGGGTGGCTGGCTGATGGTGAAAGCGGGACGGTGTTTAATGAGTGCGAGATGCTGATGCGGGGAAAGAGGGGGGGGGGGGCTTCGCTCGCGAATGCCCAGCCACCTCGAGGAGACCGATACGCGCTCCTCCTCCTCCTCCTCCTCCACTCGTCTCCTTTGACGAGACCGAAAATCCTGCCCCATCCCCGTTTGCAATTCGCCGAGGCGCTTTGCGACGCGACGCGTACCGCGTGTCGCGTGCTGGCGAACGGCCGCTTGCAATATTAATTTGTATGCCGCGTTTAGAGTCGTTTCCGTTTTAATAAAATGCCCAGTAAGATGGATCCATAGTTGCTGCAAGTATGACTTGGGTGTGTGGTGGGGGGTGGTGGGGGAGGAAATTGCTTTACAAGTGCGACTGTTGTGATATTGCAGTGGCGTGCGGTTTTTTTTTTGGACGTACAGTCTTAACCCCTTCGTAATATTCATAATAAAGGCTTTTGGGTTCGATCGCGTAAGTAAAAATGTGTCGCAACCCTCCACCACCCGACATGGCCAATCAGTAAGGGATTTGTCACGTAAACAAAACGCCAATTAGTTTACTACTTCATTTCGCTGGTAATTACATCAACCAGCATCATCGGGCGATTTGCCAGAATAGTGAAGCCGTCCAACTGCTCCCGGTCTTAAATAGTGCAGCAGCAGCGGCAGCAGAACGACGTCATCGTTGTTGAACTCCATCAGGTGTTAAGGTCAGAGGCGGGGGTGGTGGGGGTGGTGGGGGTCTTGTAATTGTGTCATAGATTAGTAACCCCCTTCGGTTCTATCACTCAGCACTGCGCTTCGGCTGCATCAACGTGGTCGTCGTTCGACTGCAGCCTTCATCGGCCTTGGCAGCAGCACGCGGCCACCTGCCCTCTAGAACTCGGCACGAAGTTCCTCGGGAGAGGCTTGGAGCCTGGGCGGCACGACGCCACTGGGCGCTCCATCTTGCCACGCTCACCGTGCCCCGCGCGGCTTTTACTCGCAAACTCTGCCACTTTGGTGGTCGTCCATAAATGACGTCACGCGATTTTGGACGATTTTTGACCCCCCTCTTCGTCACACATCGTCACAAATGTCTGACCCCCCCCCCTAGGTGCGTGACGTCATTTATGGACGGCCCCTTTATACATACGCCAAAAAAACCACACATCACTGTTATTTCAGCTCACTGCTTAAATTAAAATCAAACATTGGTGCTTATTCATTGTTGTGGCCTTTTGTCGAACGGTGTGTTGGGTTTTTGTTGTTGTTGTTGTTGTTGTCGGTATCGCATTGTTTCGTGGGCGCAACAAACAACAAAGACGTCTGTCGGTCAATAACACGGCCCGAAAGTGAGAATACTAAAATATCAACAGAAACAGGTGACGGATTTGTTTGTTTGTTTGTGACGATGGCTCTGCTCCCGTGCCACAGCGTCGCGTGTGAAACAGCAGCAGCGGAATCGCGCTGCGTGGAATGCCGCACGAGGACCCGCGCCTGCCTCTGCGTAGCAGCGCTCTTGAATGATTGAAACCGGTTATCTTCTGAATACGATTCATCAGAAGTCAGTGGCTGTGCGCGATACCCCCCCCCCCCCATTTTTTTGGAGTGGAGTTTGTGAGAAAGAGAGTTTTTAAGTCTCTGCATTCCAATTGTCAATCATTGGGCCCCTATTACATGGAAGTTGAGCTGTTAGTCTCCGATTTCTCAGCATCTGTCTAAAACTGTCACCACAAAATTAAACATCGATTTAATTCACAAGCCCATCTTGCTTTAAAAGTGGAAGTGGTACCATTCTGCTACGTGGACGCGCCCTGGCGATGGGAAGTTCAGTTAAAATCCTTTCCCGAAACTGCTCGGTGAGCAATACCCCGGTCTCGCCTCGGGGATGCGTTCCTGAATGAGGCGTTGACGAATATCGAAACGACGTTCATCGAAATGATGTACAGGTGGGGTAGGCGGTGGTGGTGGTGGAGACGAAAGTTGAGAGACAACGGATAACGAAGACGGACGGACGACGATGCTGACAGCGACGTGAGCGTGGGGTTGAGGCGACGCAAATCACGAGCTAGTAGCGGTGTTAACAATAATAATAGAGTAACGATTTCATAATCAACGTTTTTGGGTTTAGATCGCGTTATTTATAAATGTGTCGTAACCCTCCACCACCCGACACGGCCAATCAGTAAAAAAGTGTCACGTTGACAAAAGACAAATAGTTCACTGCTTTAGCCCACCGGTGTGTTGAAGCGTGAAACCACAACATTTACAATTTGTAACGATTTGTTTGTGAAACGACGTAAATGGGGATATTGCTGTACAAGACGGCGATCTTGAGCTGACGCTTCACACTGAAGTTTGGCGCCCCGTAGTTTTTGAAACCTCCTTGATTTGTTTTAAAAGATTGTGGTTATTTGTTTTAAAAGATTGCGCTTATTTCCGTGGTGGTGCGCGGTGATCCACGCACAGCGAGACGATCCCTCCGTGACGACGCCACTGTCAGTCGTTGCTTGGTTGACGCAGGGCGAATCGCTGAAGGCGCAGCCCTGCAATTTCTTGCTCGCGGCACTGCTGCTGGAAGAGCCTTCCAATCGAGGGAGCTTTGGAGGAGGCCTCCTCTATAGGATGTTGTTGTTGGCCTACTCTTCCTTGCTGGCCGGATATATTATTGGGAGAGGTGGACATTCTCACACTTTAACCCACCACACACGGCCTGCTGCTCCTCCACTTGCTGTTCCCATTTTTAATAACTGCTGTGGACATAGGAGGGGGCTAACAAATGTGCTCCGTTGTTTTCGCTGCCTTCATTTGGAAACAACAATAGAATTTTAGATGTGTTAAATACAAGCTTTAGACAATCTTAACTCCGTTGCAACTTCGCTTTTACAGGCAGTGAACCCGTTTCTCGCCCACCTCCCCCTCCTCCTCCTCGACGACATAGATTCGTTTTGTTTAAGTTTTGGCAATCGTCGCATTGGTGGCAAGAGACACCAGCAAATGTTGCGTGCCACTTGTCAGGAAACGATTCACAAGTTGCGGTCTCTCCCCCAGGGGTAACGAAATCGGCGATTATGCTGGGACATTACTCGGAGCCACAAAGTGTTGGGTGAGCACGCGCTCCGTAGGAGGCGACTTGCAAACACGCTCGCTCTTTCCCTTTCGATAGACGCGAGAAAAGGGAAAGGCTCGAGATTTGTCTCCGCGGAACACCAAAGTAATGTAGGGATGGACAACAATAATCATATTATTATTGTTGTTTTAAATTGCACGTCGTGAAAGAAGACGACACGTGAGCCCCAGAGTTAACTGCATCTCACCGTGCTACTGTGCTCGGGGCTACAACGGTGCGTTGCGCGCTATTCCTAAAGCTCGATCTCACGCAGCAGCGTGCCATTCACACAAGGCCTCGCACAACCCGTTACGTACACAATAGCCCAGCCCGCAAAACCATAACGGATAAAAAAAACTGGAAAACGGCACGAAACATACAAAGACTGGTGTGCAAGTGGAAGCAGATGTTTTTAAGACGGAACCTTTAATACTCAACCGATTGAAGAGCGCCTAATGTTCTGAGGAGAGAACGCTTTTATTGAATATCTGTGAAAAGGCATGCCGCTTATTCTCGTATAAATAACAGTGTTATGAATGAAAGAGAGAGAGAGAAAATAAAGACTGTGAATTGCCAAACCCATTGTAACGGACTGAATTGATTCTGTAAATAACTGGCCCAAGTTCCCTTGGCCCACGGGGTAATATTTCGTCAAGCGGCGAGCTTTAACTGGTTGCTGGGGGATGCCCGACAGAGAGAGAGTCCTGGGGGCAACTTCATGCTCGCAGAGGGCCCTGCCACGGGCAGGCCTCCGTGCGGCGAAATTTATTGGACGCGCTGCGAAGATGCAAAACTGGCACCGTTTCCATAATGCTCCAGGGGAAGTCCCATGGACTTCCATCGAGCACCAAAATTCGTTTAGAAAGTTTAAATCCCGCTCGGTGCGTTCTCGCAGATCGTTAACCACAACAACAATAAAAGAACACTCCCCGCACATAGGTTTACTCTGGTTGTGTAAAAAAAAAATCTCTCAAGTATCTGCCGGGTGTGCGAAGAGAGCGCCAACTGGGGCCTGAGCGCTTGTCTGGGAATTGCTTTTTATGATTTCCTGCGGAGGAGGTGGAGGATCGCAAGTGTTCGTCCCGTAGCGTCTGGATTCCCCATCCCGTTAACTCGGCGCTTGATTGAGGCCATCGTTCAACGAGGTCTTGCCGGCAGCCACACGGCGGAGCGATTTGTGTTGGCCCTGCTCCCCGTCCTCGCTGACCTATTGCTACGGCGAGCCGTGTTAATCTGCAAAAGGCTAAATCCATACCCATTAATGATCGCTGTTGTTTAAATTTCAATTAATGGGAAAGTATGAATGAGATTTATTGATCGAGGGGGTTTTTTTGTCTGCCAAATGCACGTGAAAGTCGCTGGCACCGTAATACAATAACTTGCGTATTGTATGGCAGAATCTGGACATGAGCACATCCCTTCAGAGATCAAGACCAGCTGCCCTTATATCCGAAGTAGTAGTGTGCTTATATCCCTAAGTTGCCCATTTGCCCCCCCCCCATTTGACAGCGATTTTTTTAAAGAATTGCATCTAAACGTAATGTTGCAATTATTTTATTAGAAGGTGAATCTTAAAAAAAAAAAAAATTCTTTCTAGAAACTGTAATTTTGTAATATTTGGTCATCTTATTTTCAAGGCCCAATGAACCCATTCTACTCTGTCCCAAAGTAAACATCTGTGTGACTTACTGGAATCTGTGTCTCAATGTGTGTTTTATAAACTGAATGCCAGCTGAACTGCACAACAAAACGAACACTGCATCAGCATTGTGAAACTTTTGTTTAAACGGTGAGTTTTGTGATGCCTTCGTCCGTTTTATCACCGTGTGTTTGCGGTGGTCTCATGTCTCTCTGCACAACTTTGGTTTTTATTCTGCTGGCGGTAGCAGTGTCTCCTTTTTGAGTCCTCCGATTAGCACGGCTGGCTACGTGCCGTGCGAAAGAAGTTCAGCATACATACTCTATCGACTACCAGATGAACGCTTCCTCAAATCGCCGCAAGCTCCTGCGGTCGCGTATGGCAACAGCAGTTGGCCTGTCTCCTGCACCGCGATCCGATCCCGTTTCTCCATCTCTTCAATGGACGCTCCTCCCTGGCACTATTCTGTCTTCAGCTGTCGCTCTACGCTCATATTGTCCTTCTCTGATCGCAACGCGTTGTGCTCAAGCCCCAAGTGGCAATGATGCCCCCTGCACCCTCATCATGGCGTTCTTCTTCATGTCGCTCATTCTCAGCCCCATGCGTGCACGTCTCCGCGCTTCTGTGCGCCCCATTTCGGCTTTTTGTTCCATTTTCTCTGTGAGTATCTGTGTTGTTTTTTCCCGATTTACACGTCAATAGCAGCAGGTAATATACACCTATTGAACAGTTTCATTTTAATCCTGTTATGCCTTAAATAACTCTCTTATAGGTATATGTCCTCCGATGAGTTGTTTTCTTGTTGCGTCCCTCAAACAAATATTCAGATTTCTTTTTTATAATTGCGTTCTAAATGTGAATTTCTCCAATTATTCCGGTGAGCTTTGTGGACATGATGCATTGGGTGTCATGGGAAGCTGATGGCTCTCACGTCACAAGTGAGCTATGTCAAGGGTTTTCACTGGAAGAATGAGCTGCACATCAATCCACGATTGAAGTATTTAATTTCGATGTAGATACGTAGTAAATTGGCCTGATAC
Organism: Lethenteron reissneri; assembly: GCF_015708825.2. NCBI lineage: Eukaryota > Metazoa > Chordata > Hyperoartia > Petromyzontiformes > Petromyzontidae > Lethenteron > Lethenteron reissneri. Next base: position 10,308,637 of record NC_083782.1, read on the forward strand.
GTTTCTTCAGATTGAAATGCATAGAAGAGAGATTTGATGACGGAATGCTTGCCACCGCTCGATATGACAAAACGACTTGCACGGTAACGGACAGTGCCCTGGAAGTGGATGACAAGAAACAAAACAACAAACTTGTTCTGTGAAAGCACAAAGTGCATGATGAGGAATGGAGGAAATATCTAACAGGTGACGGATGCAAGACAAGGCAGAGTACACAGAACTCCCTCAAACCGTTGTATGCAAAGAACGAGAAATAAATGAAAATAATTCAAAAGTCAAATATGATTGACGGTGTCATCGCAGGGAATGGGAGCATGAAAGCAGAGAAAGGAGATAGTGGCAATTTACAAAAGAGAGCTGTTGGAGAGAAAGAGGCATCTACAGCGCGCGAGACGAGACAAGAGGGCGGCAGGATTGTCGCGAGGAATTTCACGCAGAGCCAACAAACTCCACGTCCCACGAATCAAACCGTGTTTTTTTTGTTATGAAGCGGAGGAAGTAACAGAGGGTCACATTTGAAGGCGCTCCTGGAGCAGATGGCGATGAATGGTGGACGTCATCACAGACGTTGGGGAGAGCTTTGGAACTTTGGACTCTTACAGTATACTGTGGTGACTCGGTTGTCGCTGAACGTGCGGCAGTCAGTCGACTCGTGTGGCCGATGAGTGCACATTTTCGATATGTGGCAACGACACATTAATATTGTGAGACATCAATCCAAAATTCCCAAATTATTAATCCGGGTGCCCTGAGTCACGTGGTGGCAGACTGTTTCTGATAATGATCATCGTTGTAATAATTATAATAATTATAGTTGTAGCCACCACGATGTTATATCGTTGGAGTACTCCTGACTGAAGTCTAAATATTTAGTATAATATACTGCGGTTCCATTTATCAGCTACTCTACACGTAAATAAAACACCCACAATGCTGAGAGTAAATACGTGTACAGTGCTGGATGAAGGCCGCCACTTGCCGATGTCAGTCGTGGCAATGGTTTGACTCCACAGGAGAGACGCAGGACTTCACAAAGATGGTTATTGCTGCCCCGGCAAAGCGAGGGTTCCCCTCGGCCAAGTTCACATTCGATTTGCCACTGATGTTCGCCGTAGCCAGGGATTGAACTGACATTGTTCGTCGTGCACGGTGCTGACGGACCACATGCCGCCAGAGTTGCCCTTCCAGTTAAATAAAATAAAATAAATGTCCACGCTTAGCAACTATACACATGGACTACATAGACCCACTGATGCATGAAGATTTGCTGGGGTCTTTTTTTACATTGTTCAAGAGGTTTTTTTTCTAATAGCCATTACGTTGTCGCATTTAACTACTGTATTCATTAAAACAAACATACTTAAAGGCGTTCCTACGTAGCGTGTATCGACTCCGTGAGACGTGTGATGTCAAACGTGTTGAAGTCGCGATCGAGGTGGGCAACCTCAGCGGTCCGAACTTTGAGCTGGAACCGCGAAGACCTTGGGGTGTATTTCAGGCAGATGGCCTCCATGTGTCTCACGTGCAGTGAGTTGATGGCCTCATCCCAGTCAACAATGAATTGCACAAAAACCCATCGCATTAAATTTGGTTCGGCGCGTAATTTGGCTTTTGCCAGCTCGGAGAATTGCTCTTATATGCAGAGTAGGTTGCAAATGTGCCAACCTCTACTGTGTGAACCACAAGGCTCTTGAAGCGATTTCAGAGCTTGCTCTGTGATACCCCTTTTCCGTGGGCTGTTTAATGTATATATGTATCTTGAAATTCTTTCGCACTGTACGTAGCCAACTGTGATCATCAGAGCTGTGGGAAAAAACGAAAATAAAAAACAGCCTATGTGTCCTGACTTTTGGGGCACCCTGTCCATACAAGAGTTAATCATTTGAATGCCTTTGGAGAACATAAACCATCTTCCATAATGACAAGCTCAAATTATTCAAACGGCCTATGCTATTGTACGAGGCATCTGACAAATTTCTCTCGCGTGAAGAGCGTTGCACTGCCCTGCGAAGTTTCCTGATGGATATGACCCCGAAAGCGCAAACAGGGTGATCTTTTGGGAAGTATGACAAAAATGTAGGGGGGCGGAAAAGAATGTGAAAGCCATTTAATATTTTGCCCTCCCCTAATGCACAAGCGATGCTGCTGCTGCTGCTGCTCGTGTTGTGGGCAAGGCGTGATGACTGAAGCTGTGCCCAGCGCGATCAAACGCGAGTCAATGCTGGAGCAAATGTAAAATTGACGTTTATTGTTCGTCACACCTGGTGTCAGTCAAAACGTCTCGATGAAATCTGTTTAAAATCGATAGACTTGGTTTCGCGAAATGGGTGGTTAAACATAAACTACCGAGCCTCGACTGAAATCATCAATGTCTCTTAATGCAGCTGTAATTGTGACGACCGCATATAAAACTTTGTTAATAAGGTAACCGAGGTGAAGGTACTGCCCTGCAACTTCTCGCTCAAGCCACTGCTGGAGAAAGAGCCTCAGCGAGGGGCAGCTCTCGATATTACCTCTCGCCGGGACTCTTTGGACAATACCCTCCCACCTCCCACCCCGGTCAGATGTCATGGAAGTACTCACACTTTACCCCACCCATCGACTACAACAGCGGCTTACCCGATTGTACAGCAGCGATGCGACCGCTGTGCCCAGAGGTCAAATGGAGCTGGCGACCTCTGGATTGCGAATCCAGGGCGCTGAACCACTGGGCGAACCAGAGGTGACATGAAACGACTTGAGCTGCAGCTCTGTGATGTCCACTTCCACTGGCTCTGTTCTCTGATGCGCCATGGGTTGGACTGCACGCTTCTGAGAGCGTTTCCAGGGGACGCGATGCCAACGGCACGATCTGGATACAATTTGGGATGTGTGACAAAAATGTACGGATTTTTTTTTAAAGAGTAAAATGCCCCTGCTCCCGCCCCAACCCCCCAAAATTGTTCCCAGTGTCAATAAAGTGATACAAATCTTCACGCACATATTTACCCGTTTGTAATAACACCCCAAACCAAAACTTTGCTGTAAATAGCGGAGGGGGGGGGGCATGGCGGAGCGCGGGGGAGGGGGGGAAGCGTGCCTTGCAATGCGGTAGACTCCGGCATTCAGCCACGGCATCGCGCAGTTCAGTCTGCACACACTCTGCCACCGCAGGTACCTCCTGCGGTGAAAGTGCTCTCTTTCAAATCACCGTGCTCTGGGCGTTTCGGCGAGGCGAGTGATGAGCGTGCTTGCCGCGGTGACAGCTTTCACCGAGGGGCCGACCGCGGCAGATTCCCGCGGGCGACGCTCCGCTAATTTTTTTTTGCGACAGAAAATTGGCCAGAGGGCTCGCGCACGTACGGCGCGGGGCGCTGCGGGCGGCGCGTCAAAAAAAGTTTACCCCCGTGACGTCGCCTTCAAGAGCACAAGGATGCACAACGCTGCCATAATGTGGCCAAAGTGACGAATGTGGACACATTGTTCCGGAACACTGCTGCAGTTGTAAATTGCATAAAAAAACCCCTAAAAATGAAACTCATTCTTCCCCCCTTTTGAAAAAGCCTGGCTGCTGATGAGACTCGGGCAGTTCAAAGGGGGTCTGGAGTTTGCTGGCTTTAAGCAAATGCCGCTGGAACAGAATGGTCCAACAAGGTCATCGTATTGTTATTTTTAATTTGGCGTCACAGACCCTTGTGCTCGTATTCACGATTGGGTTGCTCTGCTGGCGAATGCGATCCTGTTCAAAAGAGATGTTGAACGCCGCTCAGCTCTCACCTGTATTAATGTAGTATCGTCATCATCGATGTCATCATTGTTAGCCATGATCGATCTACTGCTGGATGGAGGCCTCCTGCGGTGTGCCGAATCCACCTGGCACCGAGGCACGGGCTGATTTCATCGCCGCATATCTCCGTGAGCAGCCTCACGAAATAGATGAATTGTCCTCGAAACATTCTGGAGGATAAGCGAACGGTACGTGCTCTCCCGGGAATGCGTGCAACGTGTAAAAAAACGCAATGCTTCTTGTCCCCACGTGACTACTCAAGAAAGTGGAATTCCGATGATAAACAGGGGGAACGAGCAAATCTCGGGATGGAATAATCAGTCGCGCGTATTCCCTGCAGTCGCTGTCTGTCACTCCCGCGGCAGCCGTGACCCCTACGCCGAGCAGCGAACGCGGCCTCTTCCTGTTACCAGGACTGGGCTCTGCAACATTATGAGCGAGCTGCACCCAAAAGCAGCACGCACTTTCAAGTATTTGTTGGCACGTTTTCGAACAGCCGTTAGTCCTTTGACCTCACGGGGGGAGGGGGGCCGGGGGGCGGGGGGCGAGGGGCGGGGCCACTGCAGTTGCCTTGGCAGCGTGCGGCCACTCCGGGGAGCGTGGACGCCCTGTGACGCTCTCTGAGTTGTCGCTTTGCCCGGCTCTCGTTCCGTGTGGCGAGGAGATGTTGACTCCCTCGCCTGGTATACAGGGGGTCGTGGGGGCTCGATCCCGGCCCCAACGCCTGCTGTATATTTGGAGTTTGCGTGTCTCTCTCTCATCATAATCATCACGGTGGCTAGGATATGTTGACTCCCTCGCCTGGTATACAGGAGGTTGTGGGTTCAATCCCGACCCCGACGTCTGCTGTATATTTGGAGTTTGCGTCTTTCTCTACCAGTGGTCGTGTGGATTTTATCCGTATCCTCCAGTTTTCCCCTCAACATGAGAATCAAAGTGCATTTCAGAGTACTTGGCTTCTATAAATTCCCACGTGGTTATGATAAGCCATTTCGTTGAGCTATCATTTGTGTTAGCCAGGTCGTTTTTGAAGCTCAGTGGGCTTTACCTGGTAAAAAATAAATAGTTTAGTTTAACTGGTGTGCCTCCGGAGGTAGCGGTAACTTGTAGTCATATCGATCTAATTGCGCGGATTACGACGGCTACTAATTTGACAGACGCCACGCTTGTCAAACGACCATTTTGTAAAAGACAATTGGAACTGCTAGAGTGGCGGCATCGCCCCGGGTGATGCCTCCCGAGTGAAGTTTCTGCTCTGGGTTCGTGGACTATTTGCGTTGATCGAAACGTCGGTGTCCATGTGCCGTTAGAGAAGGTGACTTGGTATTCGCGCCACTCGGATATCCTGCGGGCTGTCGGGCACGAAGGAGCTACGCTTCATAGACGAGTCTGCTGTGCTTGTAATGAGCGATTATTCTCCGTGTATTTTGCCAAATAAAGTAAATGATGAGCAATTTTTACCAATTGCTAATTTTTAGCTACCTTGACGCAGCACGAGGTGCCCTCCTCTCTTTCGGACAGCGCCTCGTGATCTTCGACGTCGAACTTCCGAAGCGAACGGCGCGCACTCGGTTCGATCGACAAACCCGCGGCATCGACCGGGGCGGCCGGCCTCGTTCGCCCCGAAGCACGAACGCTGCACGACGGGGCGGCAGACAAACGCACCGCTCGGCCACCTCCAGCGGCACGTCGTTTGCGCCGGAGAGGCGGACGCACGCCGGTTTCATTCTGGACTTGCGGTATCGCCGAGGGGTTCGGTCGCCGCTCCGGGCCCTCCGTTGTTACTTTGCCAGAGGGCTACAATGGTTACCGCCGCGGTCTCGCCGCGAGTCTCGAGCTGGGTGGGGTGGGGAGGTCCTGCCTTGGATTGGGGGAAGCGGTGGGTGGTGGGGAGGGTGGGTGGAAATTTCATCTGGTTTTTTTTGTGGCTCGGGGAGGTAAACTTGTACGTGTCTCTGGGCGTCTGTCACTTCGTTGTTTTGCTGGCTGCTGATATATTTTGGAAGGAGGCCTGGCACACACGCGCACGCACACAAAAAAGGCATTGGTTTCTGGCCAGCTGTAAAGATTGCCACCTGTCCCCATCCTGCAAGCCCAAGTGCAGCGCGGTGCCCATTATTAGATGGCCGCTAAGTGGCGGTTTCCCTGCGGTTTCTACGGCCATTGTGCCTCCTCTGTAACGTGCTCTAGGAATAATTCTTGGGAGCAGAATGAGGAAAGGCTCAAGGATCTCGTGCGTTTAGTTGTGGCCAAGTTCTTGGGGTGCTCACTATTCCGTCGCGCTGCAAACTTCTCAATGTTTTCTCTGAGCTGCACTCCTCTGCGGGTTCGTTTCTCCATGGTGTCCGACGTTTCGCTGAACCTGCTGGGGGCTTCTGTGAAACGTCGGACTTCATGCCGAAAAGCACCCGGTACAACTTAAGTTCACGTACTCGGTTTTGTGGAATAAATATTCTACGATTGGATGTTGGAGATGGGGAGACCATGCCAGGAAAATTTGGATGCATTCCATTCAAACTGTTTATTAATGCTTAGCGTGACGAGTACATAGTTGGATTTCCATCAATAATGTTTATTCTATTATTACATTTCGCGAATGAAAGTTTATTTTTTGATGGTATTAAAAACTAACAAATTGTCATTATCTACAGAGCGATAAGTAAAGCAATGCCAGAGTGTTTAGCACACTGCACTTTTAACCCAACGACCTGAGTGTGATTCCCACAACGATAGTGGTGAGTGTCATCTGAACAGATCCTGGATGTCCGACCCCCCCACCCTCCCTGACCCCCCCACCCTACCCGACCCCCACCCTCCCCGACCCCCCCCACCCTCCTCGACCCCCCCACCCTCCCCGACCCCCCACCCTCCCCGACCCCCCCCCCACCCTTCTCGACCCCCCCACCCTACCCGACCCCCCCACCCTCCCTGACCCCCCCACCCTCCCCCCCACCCTGACCCCCCCACCCTCCTCGACCCCCCACCCTCCCCGACGTTGCTCATCGTGAACACAATCCACGTGAAGGTTTTCACGACCGAGTTGATGATTCACAGTTAGTTTCTTTCTCGGGGCTTCATTGTGTGGGCATGAGGTCAACGAGAGCTGCGCACCCCTCCCCCAACACCCAGCACAGACAACACATCAAGCTGCTACCTGGAAAAAAATGTGCCAATGGATTTTGTTTTGCAGCAAAAGAAGAATCCACAAGTGTATATGCGGCACGAATAATGTCGGAGATTTGATTGTCCATACAACCTCTCAAGATGCTCCGCAGCAGTGCGGGGCGGGGGGGGGGGGGTGACCATTTTGTCAAGGATTTGAATGAAGAGATGGGGAGAGGATTGGGTGTGGATCCGCTGCAAAGTCCGCGAGAGGGCTCCTGTGCAGAGAATGTGTAGACCGTCGTTTCTCAACTCCAGTCCGTGCCCCGCCCCCCCCCGCCCCCCCCCGCCGGTACAGCTTTCTGTGATTACCAACTATCAGGTGCACGTAGTGTGTGCAGCAGGCTTCATTTGGATACGAGTAGAAAATATAGTGGCGTTAAGAAACGGCAGATGTCGCGGGGTGTTGTGAGTAATGGAGATGACAGCCACTCCTGTGTGGAAGGGTGTTCGCCATGGGGGGGGGGGGGGGGGGGACGCATTGAGAAGCAGGAGATTGTGTTTTTCATTCTTGCACAAGGACCTGAACGGGCGAGTCGGCAAAATACAGAAACCAGTGGGGAGGAAATTCCAGAGTGTGGGGGCAGAGGAGGAGGAGGAGAAGGAGCTGGTACCCGCTGGGCGGAAGTCCACCACTGGCGGTGTTGATGGAAGGACTCGGTTACAGGAGAGGCCTCGATATACAGATTAGCTCTTATCTAAACATTTTCACCAAACCCCCGTTGAGTTTTAGTTTTCTTCTCGAGGGTATCAGTAGGAAAGGAAGTTCTATAGATTTCAAGAGAGTCTGCAGTTGCAGATTTAATCATCAAAGGGTGTTTGTGAAACTCAGAATTCAAACTTTTGGTCGTAAATTCTCAAGCATTACCAGGAAATTATATGAATCGCCTACCGTTTATGTGCATGAATAAAAATCATATATATATCTTTTTTACGGCGTGAGGTGGAAATCATCAGAATGCATGTCGTGTTTAATTTATAAATGTGTCGAAGGCAGTGGAAAGTATTAAGCGCCAGGTGACGCAAGATGATGATTTGAAATCATTAAGCGGGGCAATGCTCTCGAGAGCTAAAGCAGAACCGTTGACAACGGGAGGCTTACTTCGCTTTTACAAAGAGACAAAGGTGACTAATACTAAAGCAGGATGCAAAGATAACACTAATATGTGCAATAGTAACAATGAATACATTAATGGGATGAAATGGTCGGAGCCCACCTTGCTATGAACTCGGCGACTTCTTGAATTCAAATTCCAGCCACGGATGACATTGATTGGCCGTGATATTTTCACCGTTCCTGGGCTTCCCCTTCATCGACTCATGCCGACCAGTGAGGCAAAGTATGGTAAAAAAAAACCCCGATGACCGACACTCGGTGTGTGGCCGGCCTTCATCCAGCAGTGGATCGACAAAGGGCCGTGATGTCAAATAAGTGAACCGTCGCGACGGCATTCGGGATGCACGGAGGGGACCAGCGGAACATGGATGAACACATAAATTCCCAGAAAGCAACTCCACAAATATTGACAGAGTCATAAAAGCAAACGGAAACAACGAATAAAAGAGAAGAGGGCTGTGATCATTGCATGTCGCAAATGATTACTCTTTTAAAGGCAAAGACGGACCGTAACACAACGGCCGTGCGGGTCGTTCAGTGCAGGGTAAATGAAAATAAACTTAAGCGACTGCATTAGCGGAGGAGTTCGAGCCCTCGCCGGCCCGTCAGCCGCCCCTCACGCCGTCGAGCGTGGCTCATAGCACACGGCGGCACAGCAGCGCGGTCGTGCCTCCACCGCCGCGTGGCTCTCCGATGCCGAGTGTTTTTCTTTCGGGTTGTGCCGCGTGTCGTTCGGCGCGTCGTCCGACGTTTCGTACCACCTGCCCGGCGGAAGCAGCTTCAAGCGCAAGCTCCCCACCGGCGGTGCGGAGAGAAGCGTCGGAGCATTGTCAGATAGTGGTTGGAAGAAGGAGGGCCCATCGCTGCTGTCCCCGTATCGTGTGCCAGACCGTCAGCTAGATTGTTTGAACTTTAAGAACAACCTTCTTGTACGAAACCTTCGAGCGCCTTACCCCCTTTAAATGCTCAACAGACGTCAACAGTCGCTTTTGCGACCGAGTGGCATTGCACGTGTCACTTTCCAAAACACGTCATGTGGCAACTGCTATTGTTAATGGTTGCATTGTACAAGGCCAATCCAGCACTGTGCTTGGCCTGTTTAGGCGTTAATCATTCTTACGTGCTTGCATTTTGCGTCTTCCATATATTTACACATTCGTATGAATGTATGTGTATTTCTACGCACTTTAATATGAACGATATCTTGAATGCATTAATAAAGTAACTGACGTGCCGTATAAATGATGCAAGGAATTGTCACCGACATAACATACTGAGCACATAATTTGCATTCTTTGTATTCCTGTGATGAAAAGACTTTGCATCCTATATTTGTCGGGGCAGGCGATTGTAGATTTTTTGGCCACGGATGTTTTTTCAGATGCCCCTATCCCCATCTCTTTGTGATTTTAACGCAGAGAACGAGATAGACAATCGCACACCGCCGAGATTGTGCGAGAGAAGTTGCACCTAATTTCACTCTCAATTATTCTGTTCGTGATCTCCGATTACACTTCTGTTCAAGATTATTGAACTGTTTACCCGGTCTTCTTACCATCCGCCGTATTTCAATACGAGCGGCTTTCGAGTTATGAATAAAAAAGGAAAATGCATTTATCGTTTTGGCACTTTTTCTCACTGGAAGCACAAGGTCAATTGTTTTCGCACACCCTCTGCATTTTTTATAACTGGCATTTTAAGTGTCAGATGAGCACAAAATGTAATTAGCATTTGAAATGATTGCGATGTTTTTTGCGTGTGTTAACAACGCGACACGCCCTGCACACGTCGCTCCGTTTGAAGCCTCCGTCTCGCCCTATCTGCAAACTGCGATATTGACAAGGAGGGCCGGGCAAAGTGTCCTCCAGGCTGACGCTTAACCTTCCTGTGTGGCACACGCACGGCAAATTCCCTGGGCATTTGGGCAGAAAATTGGAAGGGGTTTGGTGGTAACAGGCACTTTATATCCTATCTGATATATATATATTCTTCGGGAGCAGCGCTCTTGCAGAATAATGCGTGGCCAAAACATTTTTGTTCAAACCACCGCGCCCCCTCACCCCCCAAACCCTCGATGAACCCATTTCCTGAAATGTTGCATCCAAATGAAAGCACTGTAAAGCGCTCGCCGCTGTTGCTCGACCAAAATTATACCTCGTGTGAAATATCGATTCGAGGCAAGTGGCAATTAACTGCAGCTTATTTCCTTGAGGTGAAAGGTGCAGCTGCCCCCGCAACTGCTCGCTCGCTCCACTGTTGGCAGAAGGACGTCCTTTGAACGGGGCCCCTCGACAGCCGCCCTGGGGAGGGCACTTGGCCTCTTCTAACCACGAAGGGCAGAAATCTTGGACCGCGCGGCAGTACCCGCACTTTGCCCCACCGCGTACGACTAAGCACCGGTGGTACCCATCGACACCACTGGGTGGATGGAGGCAGGGAGAGGCGATTTTTAAGAAACCTGCACCGCCGTCGGGAGATGGGACCGGGGAACTTTCGGATTGCAAATCCAGTGCGCCGTTACCCCACCGTAGCATCCCAACTTGAACGTCTTCAAAATAACAGAGTTAAGTTTCGCCATGACGCCGGCCGGTGATTTATATTGTGTAATGAATAAATAGAGGTTTCACCTGAGCCTCACCGGTTTCCCATAATCCACCAAGGCAGCACACATATTTTGTTCGAGTTATGTATTATATGACGACGACCCATGTTGTAAAGACGGGGTCTCGTGCCTATTCAGTAATATCGCCAGTTCACCAGCCTTCATTCAAGCAAGTCTGACTGCTAATGAGACACTGCATGTCGAAAATGGTCCAGTTTTGCTTGTATTGAATCGTTGCTTTTGAAATGAAGTGCTCCCAGAAGGCTGTGCGGCCATGGGTTGTGTATGTGAAGAGACTGATATGACAAAGAGACATTATTCACTTACTGTATTCTTCTCCACATTGTCCACGCCAATTCATTATTTTGAGTTTCATTTTTCCTGATAATTTCAAATGACATTCCTCTAGCGGAATGCCACGCGACTCTCCGCCGTACCCTTGCCGTCATCTCTCGGTCCCATTCTCTGGCGTGCCGTCTACTCTCCACTGTCCTCATTTTTTCCCGGGCGCTCCATATGCATGCAAATTCTACGGGGCGGAGCTGCCAGAGTATGAATTAATCAGCCATTAATGAATGTTCTAATCCATCTGATCAAGTCCATGTGGAATTGTAGATGCGTGACTCTACCCTCTCTCTGCCTTGTCCCCATTCGCAGCGGAGCATTTCTAAGTCAACTTGAAACTCTGACTGAAAGGTGCTCGTGACGTCCTTGCCCGGGAAAGATCAATCGGGACAAAACCCACAATCTTCCATCGTCGTGTCACCCCCTCGGTCGTGAGACCGGGTGCGAGCGCTCGCTACGTTTCGGGTTGCTGGGCAGTCCCAGACTAAAATCGACACCATTAACGCAATTACGCCCAACGAGAATTGCGCGTCTTTGTGGCCCATTCAAGGTGTGAATAGGAGTGAATGATCTGCGGCTGATTTAATTCATCTCGCCTGGGATTCGGGTTACATCCCCCTTTGTCGTGGGGAATGTTTGGGAGCAGTAGGCGTGATTGTGAGGCAAGGAGAAGGAGGCCGTTGGTCTCTGTTGGTCCGAGCTCCATTCGGACACGGGAGCTTTCCACGCAAGAGCAGATGCATTAGTGCGCCGCCTATGGCTCCAGTCGCCGTACAGGCAAAGAGTCAGCGACTCTCACCCAAGTTTTAGCTCCTGATCATGGGGAGCAGCCCCGCGATGGCTTGTGGGACCCAGGCTGTAGGTAAATGAATGGCCTGACGACAGACGTGCGTGTGTGTGGTGATGGGGGCGTGGGGAGCGGTGGTGTCGCGGTTAGCGCTACGCTGCGTTACGAGCCCGGCGACCCGAGTGCAATTCCCGCTCACGGTCAACACCGGTGATAATTATTGTAATCGGTCTTGGGCCTCCCCTAGGTCAACTCGGCCTCAAATGAGTACCTGGTGCGGTGTGTAAACATCAACAGTGGGGAGACAAAGGCGGCCGGGCGTTGTGTAGGTCACGCCATGCTCTCTCGTGTGCCGTGCCGGTCTTCACAGATGCTCGTTGACAACACTTGACCCAACAGCTTGTGTGGGCTACACAGGGGATCTTTGTCTTTGTGGGATTAGGAGAATGAGGATGTATGTGAGAAGGAGGTCACCACTTATATATTTTTAGACAAACTGAGCCACGTTGATTTTAGCTAACAGAGAAGGAATGGCAACGTCGCATGGAGGCCGAGAAGACACCAAGAGAAATACTGCATTCTAATCACGATTTTAAATAATAATCGTTGATGAGATTTACAAAGCTTCAATACATATGTTAGGTGTGTGGTTAAAGACCTCAAATGTTACGCTCCGACGAAGTGCCGCTGTTCTGAATAATATACGAAGGAAATTTTCCGTTTAACATTTTAACAGCGTTGGAACCAGTACTGGGTACACACATGTACGTGGTGCGGTGACGTCAGTCGCTAACAAGTAATTTAATTTGTCTCTGCCGATGTGACTCTCGCAATACAGCTTTGCCTGGCTGCTGTTTTAAGTTTGCCTTTTGTGAGGACCTCTCGGGCTATAAATTGTGATTCTAACTAAAAATTTGGCTGGAAAAGGGGACAGGAAGTCTGTTACGCAGGCCAAGAAGGGGAGTCTGGAGCCAGCAAACACACACGCCGATGAGAGCCGGTGTGCTGGAAGTGAAGCGGGGCAAGTGTGAGAGAGTTTCTCAAGGCTCCCAGTGACAGCCGACCCCCCCCCTCCACCGCGCACTGATGGGGCCTCCGGCTTGGAAGAAGAAGATTGTCCAGAGGGCTGCCGGCAAATTGCGGTGGAGAGAGAAAAATTAAAGACGCAATTTCCTCTTTCTGTGCCCAGCCACCAAAGTCAAAAGTTCCTCCCAGTGGTTTTATTATTTTTGTTCCTTGGTGAACGGTGTTGGTCGGATTGTCGGTCGAAAGCGTCTCCCAGGGTCGCGACGTGGACTGCGGCCCCTGGGATGACTTTGTGGGCCCCTACTCTGGCCCCAGAGATGTCAGTGAAATTAATGCATATCATTAACGAGAACACTGCCAACTTTGCTTCTCCTTGACTCTCTTAACCACAACTCCTGATTATGCACAGCCCTATCCTTCCAATGATCTATTCCCCCCCTCCTCTCACCCGCTTGGCACAAGTACAGTAACTTGGCAGATAATAGAATCTGACATATTGGTCTGCCACATCACTGCGGATACGGAGGAGGCCGACTGTAAAGTGCTGGATGATAGAGGGTAGAGGTGTAATAATTCACTCACTCCACATGTTACAGTGTTTTTGCCATCGTCCATACAGAATCCATCATAACTTTAAAATAATAATAATAATGTATAGCCCATTGTCAATCCACTGCTGGATGAATACCTCCCGATGCCATGCCATAGGGGTTGTGTTGCCATACTTCAGCGCACTGTTCAGTTTGGGTTCGTGAAGGGGGGGTGATTACATTCACCTCTCGACGCCACTTACTGCCACTTCCTACTCCCTTGTGGGTGCCGAATCTGAATATTTATTGACACTGGAGGAATCCGATGAGCATTATTTACGACATCACACCGCGTATTCAAGGACCTAAACTGGAGGGCATATCCACATTTCTGGCAACTGGCTGATGATGTTGGCTGTGGTGCCAAGCGAAACGTCGTACCCAGTTTATTAAATGTTGTAGATTACACTCCATCACACCGGTGTGCTATCACCGGAATAAATGGGCACGTTATTTTTTGCGTGACAACTCTCTTTGTATGGCTGTGTCGGGTGGACGAGGGTGCACAACACAACGTTGCCATTTTTACTCCACGCGGTTATCTGACCCAAAGCTCAATTATGAATCGCCGCGTGCGGAGCATAACTTGCGAATCGCTGGTGGAATGAAGTTTCAATGAACATGTTAATGAAAAATAATCAACGATCACACGCAACATTCAATGCGTGCGTCGGGAGAGTAAGAATCAATTGCAAGAAAAACATTGACGAATTGTCACATCGCTTTTGGAAGACGATCTCCAGCAGTAGAAAAAGACTGGCTGCCGATGTGCAAGACACTATCCTGGGCGAGATAGCTGCGTTATTTAAGCCCGGCAATGTGTTCATTATACAAAAAAGACACACCTTGCTGCCATGTTCTATCCGCTGCTGAGTGAAGGCCTCCCCAACGTCGTCGCGACTCCCCGTGGCCCTGCGATGCCACAATCCGTCTCACTTGTGCCCATGATCGAATCTCATTGCTCCATCTCCGCGGTAGTCATACTCTTGGGTGCAATTCCTCCCCTGGCTGCCGCTCATCACCCGACTCGTCCATCGTCCGTCATCGCCGCCGCCGCCGCCCCCCCCCCAGCGATGAGTCCTGGCCAGTGTCTGTGATGTCTCTAAATTGCGTTCGTTCTCCGATCCATCCAGCGTTGTGCTTCCTCTGCGTCTCAGTGGGAATCTCAGCGTGCCGTCTCTCCCGCTTCTCTCTCTCTCTCTCGTGGCGCTCTTCTGCTTTTGGCGTCTCGTGCCGCGCGTTGTTCGGAACGGCGATCGACGTTACGCTCCAACTTCTCTGTCAGTGTCCACGTTTGCCAATTCGTATTTGTACACAAAAATAACGATCCCCTAACAGACTTGGAGCAAGTGCTGTGAGCGAGCACCTATGAAGGCCGGCACGGTACACGAGGGGGTGGGTGGGCAGCAACACGCCCGGTCGCCTTTGTCTCCCCAGTGGTGATGCTTACACACCGCACCAGGTTCTCATTTGAAGCTGAGTCGACCTAGGGAAGGCCCAGGACCGGTTAAGATAATCGTGGCTGGTGTTAGCCGTGAGCGGGAATCGAACCCGGGTCGCTGGGTACACACACGGACTGCAGCATGTCAGGGGATTTTGAATCAGTGTGCATTGACGTTGCGTTATTCCTTTTGTTCGTATTGAACGTGAGCGACCTGCGATGGTGAATTGAGCCCTGGTTGGTTCTCGGGACGTGTTCCAGGTGTTCCAGATTAATCCACTCGCAAAAACAATCGAAAGTTGCTCCAAAAATCGAGAAATTTTGGGTGATGCCAAAAAAGTTTCTCAGCAATGTCACTTCACTTGCGTCACTTCTGTTTTATCTCTATCACTGAGTGCCATCGGGTTAGATAACTCTGACGACGTGGAAGGTTGCTTTAATTTAAATGATAAAAGGTCAAAAATTGCTCGCAAATTACAGTTTGACTCTAAATGCAACTTCATGGTCAAAGTAAAAAAACAATCATCAGCGATGAACATTTCAACTTGGCAAACTTCTTAAACTGAGTCCGTAAACAATTTCAATTTCAAAGTATCAACATTGAATGCGTTCAAATCAAAACGTCCAAAAAGCACGAAATCAAATCCCGAAATCGGCCCTAAAAATACAAGAACCCAATCCGTCAAAAGTGAAACCCGGACCACTCAGTCTCAGTCTCCGCTTTGTCCGCGAGACTTGGAGATCGTTTCGCGGCTGCCACCTCCGCGCGACTTTGCCCCCTGCCCCTTTGGTCAGCGCGCCGCTCTGCGTGGCAAGCGAGCGAAGCGCCGAAGGATGTGGGGGGGAGGGAGGAGGGGGGGTTAGAGACGCTGCTGAGGCTTTCATCTCATTGCACTTTGTGAGTGTTGAGCCGACCACGCAAGCTCCTCGCTGCAAGTCGCACGCGCCGACTTAAGGAATGGCACTTTTCCTTAACCGCGAGCAGATTCGCACCGAGCGAGCATCTGTGTAATTAAATCCCAGGTCCACGCGAAGCTGGTTCTCTGATTAAATTCCAGCCGTTCCTACAGCGGCATTACACTAATTGAAGTGTAAGTGTGGAGCGTCGCTGCGTTTCTCTCCGTTAATGCGGTGCCCGTGTTTGTGTGCGTGCCCGACGCGCGCTGGCGACGCGGATTGTTGCGCGTTAAACGAACGAGTTGAGGACGAGGAGAGGGGGCGCGGGGAAGCGACTTGCTGGGTGGCTGTGGGGGTCTGCATTGACTGCGGGTTCTAGAAGGAATGGTGATGCCCGAGAGGTGACGGGACGGAGGGTTGAGAGTGGAATAAAAGAAACGCGAGCCACAATGGAGACGTCGTGATGTGGCCCAGTCGCTCCGAGATCCCAGCGCTCGAGACGGCCCCACGGGTTGAGGGTCTGGGTTTGAATCCGGGCAGCAGCGACTTGCGGCTGCTCTTGAGAACCCAGCTTCTGGGCACCAACGCCTGTATTACATTTTATTTAGCACTTAATTCAGCTAAATTCAATCTCTAAGATACAGAGTAGAATATCGACTGTCATGCGACGAACATCCGTCTCATAGCAGAGTGTGTGTGGAAGTGTGGCCCTTCTACTGTGTAAAAGGATAAAACATCATCTACTTGGAGGTTTTGTTCATAATCTTGATTTGAAGCTTTCGTGACTGCAGGAATCCATACTCTTTGTTTGTTTCGGTAAAGTCACGTGGGTAGAAAATAAAATAAATCACGCCGTTTCGTCATCAGGTGGGAAAGCATGTCCTGCTGCTGAGACAGACTGTTTCAGGGAGATCCTCCTCTGCTGATATTCTCTGATACGGTGGCTGCGCACTGCTCTATCATTCTTTATTCCAAATGGATTCTTCATCCGGTGACAATGGCGCCAAGAGCACAATTAGAACGAATTAGCAATAAATAAATAAATAACAACAACAAAACTCACACAGTACACACACAGTACACACTTAAAGATCTCCCGTGTAGCCTTAACAGACTGTTGGGGCAAGTGCTGTCAGCGAGTAGTAGCACCGCCTTTGTCTCCCCAGTGCTGACATTTACACACCACACCAGCGACTCGCTTTGTTAAGGCGGATTCGACTTAGTCGGAGTCCCAGGACCGGGTCAGACATTTGTCACTGATGTTGACCCTGAGCGGGAATTGAACTCTGCTGACCCCACTACCACCACCGCTTCCTACAACACACACAGACACCGATACCGTGCGTACCCAAACATAGACGATGCCGTCTTCCTCTTTACACATTTGCAATGTGATGGTTTGCTGCACTCGTGTAAACGCAGTTTCCCTTGAGAAAGGACAAACATAAATAAACTTGTGTTCCCGGCTGGTTATAAATAAAAGGCATTAATTATTGAATGACATACTTCAGCTTGGACAGGTGCCTCTCCACATTTTTCAGCTTGGCACTGCCCCCACCCACCCCTCCACCCCCCTCAAAAAGACTGCCCACTTTGGAAGAAGGGTTCTCAGACAATGTGTTGTTCAGTCACGCGGTAAGAAGTTCTCGAGCACTAAGTACAACCCCGTGCGTGTCAGTGTAGAGTGCGGCACGATAATGGGAGAGAGAGGGGGAGAGTGTGTCAGCCAGGCGTGACTCGCGTTGTGCTGAGCCAATACCAGCAGGTGCTCGCTAACTGCACATGCCTCTACAGTCCGTGAAGGCTATACGGGGGATCTTTGTCCTTGCCTTTCGTGTGCGCCGTCCTGGTGCCGTGGGATGTACACGCGCGTCAGATCCGTTGCGGCGCGTGCGTTTCTCTTTGCACGGCTGGGCGACCTGTCTGGCAACGGTGTTCGTGGAAATGACTCGATCACCATCGTGAGTACGCTTGGTATTCACGCCGTCGCATTAACCAGGGCGACCTGCCGGATTGGAACCGTGAACCTCAGTTGTTTCACATTTTAGAACTGTAACTAGGATAGTGGGAGCGGTGGAAGGGCAGTCGTGTGCGCTATCAACCTGACCACCTGAGTTCTCTTCCCACCCATGGCTGACGTCAGTAGCGAGCCGTCTCTGAAACGAGTCTGGGCCCCAGATTCACCAATCTGCACCGACCGGCATGGTGAAGTATGGTCAAAGTTGACGTGGGGAGGCAGGCCTTCTTCAAGCCGGTAGATTGTCAAAGGCCTGTAAATGATTACTAAATATAACATTGCAATGCTCCTTGTACGCCAGTCTCCCGCCACCACGAGGCCATATGCCTCGCTATGTTTACAAATGTTTGTTGATGCCATTAGTAGGATCGGTTGTAAAATATCACTTGAACAATTCGAACAAATGCAAAGCAACTATCGAACACGCATCGCTTTCTCCACATTATAAGGACACATTCTTTCCCCCCAGTATTTCAACAATATTGTTGAGAATGCATCATCTTGTAATTGTGTGTGTGTGTGTGCGTATGTGTGCGTAACCAGATTTTGGTTACATGCTTGGGGCGCGTCTTACTTTCCAGAGCACCTTTTTACGCGATCGATCAATCAAACTTTATTTCTTTAAAGGTGCCGTTCATGAACGAATGCGCCTGCAACATCGTGAATATTCTCCGCTCAAACTTTAAAAGCGTGCAATTAAAAATAATCATGAGGTCAATCTACAACCTTACCCTTCGTAACACTAGTTTAGTGTTCATCGGTAAAGACGGGCTGGACAGGTTGACGTATACGTTCATCTTCTTGGTTCTTTCGGTAAAGTCACGTAGAAGGAAAATAATAAAATAATAAAAATAAAACATAATAAAATAATTCTCACGACGTTTCGGCCACAACGCGAGCAGCCATCTTCAGGTGGAGAACAGGTCTGTCGAGAAGGCAGAGTCTGCCTTCTCGACAGACCTGTTGTGGCCGAAACGTCGTGAGAATTATTTTATTATGTTTTATTTTAATTATTTTATTATTTCCCTTCTACGTGATTTTACCGAAAGAACCAAGAAGATGAATCTCTGCAGTCACGAAAGCTTTAAATCAAAAAGACGATCAGACCAATCCTGCATGCGACGAGCTCTGGATTTCTGCAGGGGAGTAGGGACCTCGTGATGGCCCCCTCGACGCTTGGAGTCACACCCTGGGGATGTGCACCCCCCCCCCCACTCATTGTCTGTGAGTGATCGAATCGGTTGGTCGGGAGAATTCGGTCATTTGCATGTAGAGGAGTCACATTGAGGATTATGGACCCCCCTACTTACGACCAGCGTGGGCCGAGTGATTTTTTGTTACAATGCACACACAGTATTGCATTCCTCTGTGTGCAGTAACTTACGCACCCATCGATCTTCACCTCCAGAATGCTGCGTCACTGTTTTAACAGCAAACACGAATGTGGGGAGGGAGAGACGGTGATGTCAATGGGTCTGTCTCAGAGAGAGAGATTTTTCAAAAGCGTCAGCACACTGCTCTGATAATCTATTTGTTGCTTACTTCTGCAAAGAGCAGCGACACGAGGCATTTCGACTGTACGCAGTGGCCATCCCAGATCGCTTTACAATCAAAACGGCGACATCAATGAAAAACCCCCATCGGCCATTCAACTCAGCTCTAGGATAATATGAATGTAAACAAGTAAGTTTTTTTTACATTTGATTTGAACGATTTTACTGTACCCACCGCATTCCGAATGTGACTTGGGACAGAGTTCCAGGAACCCGGAACGCAACAGCGCAAGGCCCTCGCCCCTCCTGACTTTGTAAACGTGTTTTTAATATTGAACAAAGCCCATTACAGAGCACGAGCCATAGGGGAAAGGGGTGGAGGTGTTCCGTGAGCCCCGAGGCCAGGAGCCCACGGGGTCACTGCCGCCCCCCCGACTCACGTCGAGTAACAATTGGGAACCGTGTGGTATGGGGCATCCATTGAGTCGGTCCGCAAACATCTGCCAAGACTTGACCCCTGACCCCCTCCCTGGACTCTTTACCTCCCCCCCACCTGCCCCCCCCCACCTGCCCCCCCCCCCACCTGCGTACGTACGCCTGACACACCCCCTCCCACAATCCTATAGAACGGCCGATATTTAATCCACGCAGAAACGATCAAGGATGAATAATATTAACGTGTTTCAGCAAACAGATAGTAGACCGCCGGACTATCTAACTCATTTGAAGGCCCCCCCCCCGTTTCCTATTGTCAGCAGACCCCCCATACACAAGCGAACGCGTTTGGGTTAACCCCCTTCCTCCCCCTCCATGCGCACGTGCTCAATGGATGGCCCCTATTGTTAGGGGAGGAGAAGGAGAGAATCTTCTCAAACAGCCCCTCCTGACTTGTCAACGGCTTCTCCCCCGCAAAAGTTCAGCGTTTGCTCCTCGCAAGGGGTCAGCTACCAACGAGCGTCAGCTACCAAATAGCGTCAGCTACCAACGCTCCCTTTAAGTATGAACGGTCCAGCACGACAGTACTTTGGCAGCGATGTGGTGGCGAGATGTTAACTATCTCGCCTGGTGTACAGGAGGTCGTGGACTCGATCCAGACCCCAACGCCTGTATATTTGGAGTTGCTGCGTCTCCCCGTGGTCACGTGGATTTGTATCCGGGTCCTCCGGTTTTCCTCCACATTCGCAATCATTATGCGTAGAGAGTTGCTGTCTGCCCTGCATGTCCACGTGGTGATACGCCACTTTGTCGAGCTATCATTTGTGGCCAGGTCGCTTCTGAGAAGTAGCGATACAAATTCGACATTTTTTTTTTATCGTCTAGATATAGCACGGTGGGCGAGCCTTCGTCGCTTGCTGCAGAGGTTCACGGTGCGAACCCGCCGTGGTTTACGACAGCGGCAAGAATTAACGACGACAACTGCGCGTCGTCTGCTTCACGGTGGACGTCTAAGACCTCCTGAGCAAATGCGCAAGAGCAGGGCCACCGTGTGCCCCACCGTCACCACGGTCCAGATTTGACGAATTTGACAAATGTACACCGCAAATTACTCGGACCGGGATTACGCGCATCAGTCACCGCCCACATACTGGCAGAGGCCAATGCCCGGCTTGCAGGCCAGGCACTGAGTCACCTTGTGTCCGCAGGGACAGCTGCCACTGGCGGGAGATGGCCTTTCAAATGTGTTAAGAAGAGGTGTGATTTTAAAGCGTTCTCAGACGTGCACAGTGAACTATATACCAAAATAAATGATCTCTTAAAGATAATATTTAATCACGGAAGGGTGTATGAGAAAGATACGTCGATCGCCGCGAAGTTCAGGGCGAATAGCAGAAACGGGATGTCTGTGCGCGCTAATAAAAGCAGGGTGTGTGGGCGGGCGTCCTCTTTGGCTTCCACGCTTCGTGCCCCTCGCCGAAGCTGCATGGCGAGACGGCGCAGCAGCGATGTTGCGGGAGTTCAAGAGGCTACGGTGGAAACAAAAAAACTGCCTTCGAACTTGGAATAATTTCACGAGGACTGGAGGGAGACCAAACACGTGACATTTACGGGGGTGCGAGGAGATTGAAGAATGCACGGCGGTTTTGCGGTGGCGTCTCGCGATGATAAACGTCCGAGGCATCCCACAAGTCTCCCTCTACCCTGGTCGTTGTGGAAAAATACAGACATCTGGCAAGGCTAATGCTGATAATACAGTAATCTTTCATTTGGCTTACGTACGAGTCTTAACCGTCACATTTTGAAGATACAATTTACGAACATATGGGAGGGAGACATTATTTGGTGATTGCTGCTGTGGATGCTGCTGCGTTGGCAGTGGTGCCACAAACAACAACGACAACGACTCAACACATTCGTAAATCACGTGTTTTTACGTGCCATGAGGAAGAGTCATTGCCCGAAACGTCACTTATATGTTGAAAACAAGTGATGCCACGGTGACGAGATCTTAATTCCCTTGCCTGGTATACAGGAAGTCGTGGGTTCAATCCCGTCCCGGACGCCTGCTGCTGTATATTTGGAGTTTGCACGCCTCTCTCCCTGTGGTCGCGTGGATTTTTCTCCAGGTCTTCCGGTTTTCCCTTCCACATGTAGAACCAACGTGCGTTTAGGGTGTTTGCCTGCTATACATCTCCACGTGCTAAGCCGCTTCGTTGAGCTATCATTTGTGGCCACGAATGTGTTCATTTAGTTTTTATATATGGGCGGGGTGGCGGGGGGTGGTTCAGTGGTTAGCGTACTGCACTATGAACTTTGCCAGTCGGGGCTGCCAGCTTCAGTGAGAAGTGAGATCTGAACCAGGTTGTGTGCTGCCCTTTCACCATCGCGCGCCGTTCCGGCGTGGTGAAGTGCGGTCACAGGGCCACCGTGACAGACACGGCATGGGGGAGGCCTTCATCCAGCGTTGGATTGACAGAAGGGCACCAGATCATTCTTGTGATATACAAATACATTTTCGCCCTCGGATATATTTTTAAGCAAATAAAATAATGAATGATCCTTTACTAATAGTGTGTCCGAACTTCAGTTTAAATGTGTAAGGAGTAGCATTGGGATACGTTCCACATGTTGAAATAACACAGTTTTCACAATACTAAACTGAAGGGTGTTTGAATTAAACAAGAGTCTGTTTATCAACACTGCCAAAACATATCCACGTTTTAGTTTTTATACCCGAGAATGTATACAACTGTCTACAATTAATTTGTCCAGCCTGTGAGCAATCCATTTAATTTAATTGCTCAGGATGACTGTAAGACATTACAATTGCACTTGAGAAAGTTTGAACCAAGCAGAAACAAATGTGCTTTGATGCCATGCCTCGGTCTGCTTTCATTTCACGCACCGAAATATGTATCATCAGTCACAGTCGGTCCACTGCTGGATGAAGGCCTCCCGCCAAGCCGTCTCCATGTCTCGCAGACCTGCAATGTAAATAATCTACGCAGCATCGGCCTATGAGCTACTTTCATGGCTCCATCTAAATATTAGAATTACAGCTGGGATAATAGAATTGTAATCGGCCACTCTACCAATTATCAGTCCGGGCCTGGCTTGTGGAGGTTTCCCGTTTTCGGGAGGCAGGATGTAGGGAGGACCCGCCATTCTCAAAGAGGCCCGAGTAATCAACCACTCACAAAATGTCGTCGATTATCATTTTCGGCTTAATCCACTGAATCGGCAAAACCACCGCAGCCATAGCCACAACGGAGTAATTGACCGCACGGCCATCTTTGCAAGATTACAAATTCTGACAGCCCCCCTCCTCTCTCTCTATATTCTACACTCGCACGCCTACCGATGAGGGCATCGACCTCGCACGCGCGCCCTGCACGAGACGTGCCCAGAGGGTGCCGCGTCTCCGGGCCGCGCCGGAGCGCCGTCCCGCCCCGCGGTGAGCAGGGACGGCGTCGGCGTGATCACGAGGCGCGGGATCGCCGGCTTCGCCATCGCCTGTCAGGGTGGAACAAGGGCCGGGCGTGGGGGTCACTGACCCCCCACGATGGTTAATATGCCCGACAGGGGCTTTAAGGCAGCGTGATTGTCACGGCGGTAATGAGGGCGGCGGTGGCGGCGGTGATGACGACGGCGGTGAAGGCAATTTGCTTAATGCATCTTTAGTTGTTTATGTTAACGGAAAAACGTAGCAACAGCAGCGAATTTAAGGATTGCCTCGGGCGAAATCCCGTGAAAGATTAGCGTTGGGCGTCGGGTGAACTGCAGACCCGCTCACCAGCGACGACTGTCGGATTTAACTTTTTAATTTTTGTGAGTGTAGAGTGGAACTCCTCCTCCCCACAAATCATGTTGTCAGCGGTGGCCAGGGGAAGCGATTATTTATGTTATCCAGACACGCGAGGATTGTGCGGATAAGTTTTGATGATGGATAATGAACTTCATTGCGAACACGATATTGTGCCCGTGCTGACATTCTCGCACGGTGGTGAGGGAGCTTCTACACCTTCGCGATTCGCTCGCTCTCTCTCTCTCTCGCCCTCTCTCTCGCCCTCTCTCTCTCGCCCTCTCTCTCTCGCCCTCTCTCTCGCTTGCTCTCTCTCTCTAGCGATTTCTTTGGGCATGCCGCACAAATGTAAAAGCGAATGGAGGAGGCATCTCGACTGTAAAATTTTAAAATAATATCGGAGGTGGGGCGGGTGGTTCAGAGGCCTGAGAGCCGTACCCCCAGCGCAAGCTGAGATTCTGCGTTCAAATCCACGTTTCGTTTCGATTCGTGTTTAAAATACTGCGGTTGAAACGAGCGCGCCGAAATCCTGAGCCATGCCGCCCTGGCTGGGGTATCTTGTGCACTTTATCTCATCCACGCGTCTCGGTGGGTCACATAAATGTGTCCTGTTGCCACCCAGATATTATTGCTGGGCCCTTTAGGCAAAAGGTCTCATGGAGGAGACTTTCCTGATTGGTTATCTTGAATGTTCTGCTGTGGCTGGAATATTGTTATACCCTGATCCCTATTTGTTTCGGGTTAGGCCACGTGCTAGTTTTATACTATATTTATTGTCATAACCCTCCACCGACAGACAATATTGTCATGTTTACAGAAATATTATTTAATGTATCGATATATATAATTCCGACCAATAAAGCTCCTCACCAGCAGCCTACAATTATTGGTCAGAATTGAATCAATATATTGGAATATATAAACATTATCTTTGTAAAGATGACAATCTTGTCGGGTGATGAAGGGTTAATGGTACACATTTTTGGCATAAATATAACACGTGCTCTAACCCAAAAACAAATGTGGACTACTGTATCGGCTATAAATACCTACGTATGAAAAATGATACCTTAGAAAATTAGTATCATAATTAATATCATCATCATCATCATATCGCGACGTGTAAAAAATAAAACGCTACGCACTATTCTTTGTCAACCAAAACACACGCGCACAATTCTAAACAATGATCTGTCACTCATATATTTAGAAACACTGTAGAATATTGAATATAAATAATAACTCAGAGCTCTTTGTTGATCCATTGGGCGGTTTGATTGACCATGCTTCACCGTGTTGGTCGGTGTGGGTTGGTGAAGGGGCTGCCCAGGACCGGTTAAAATACCGGTCGCCACTGATGCTAGCCGTGGCCGGGATTCGAACTTGGGTCGCCAAGTTCATAGCGCAGCACGCTAACCACTGTGCGACCACTCCACGAAGGAGTATATACGGTCATACATCTGTAATGTCCTGTTCACAGTACCAACATATTATCACTGCCTCCGATGATGGCACATTGACGAATTGAAAAGTGTCGTACACTTTTAATTGAATTCTGCCGCTCGGAATACTTGGGACAGGGCTTAGCGGTGGGGACGAAGTGGAGCGACAGTGGGCGTTACTCTTCATTGGCGCAGCATTGAAAAATGATGTGCTCCCTGGGGGGCGGCGGGGAGGGAAAAAAATGTGTTCCTTGGTTTTTTTTAAGTTGCTGACAGAAGGAGTTCTGTGTGCAGAATTCTGCCCATTGTGAACACACGGCTCCCGTGGGACGTATAAACCTCGCGACCGGCGCGCTCGTTCGTAAACAAAATGTTTAGCAATGCGGCTGCTGGGTCCTGTGCGTGGGCAACCTCCTTAAGTGGGTCTCTAAAAATGGGGGGGGGAGTAAAGCGAGAGCAGAGGTCAGTGGCGAGTCAAGGTTCAACGAGAGGAACTCTAATGATCCAAAGAAATAATTGAAGGGTCTCAAACAACAACAAAAAACCCAGGCTCAAAAACAAGATCCGTATATAGCCACCCGTTTGGTTGGTGTTTTTTTTTCCAGTTTCAGAGAAACCTTTGCTCCTTGTGTTGTTAGAGGACACGATCATTCCATCGGTGCTCACTCTGCCACTAGCGAAGGACACAACGACCCATTTCATCTCAATGGCATCTTAGCAACATTGCTCCGATGGGCGCCGTTGATGGTCAAGTGTACGTTATTTGAAATGTTCGAAAATCATCCCACAAGGTCTCGTGTTATGGGCCAGAGATTCTGCTGCCATGGCGTAAGGGTTAGCAACAGTGGACGGGCAATCCGGTGATCGCCGCTTCAATCTGCCGGCTCGGCATCTGAAGCGATGAGCAAGTCTCAAAAGCCCCCTTGTCCTCTGTCGAGTGGATCAGCAGGTCACGTGCGGTGGGGTCACACGTGGGTGATGCCACCTCTTCGAAGGTGGCTGGCCAGCATAGATGTGGAGGCTGAAATGCTCTCTTGAAGGGGTCTGTTTGGCTATATGGGGGATCGTCTGAGTTGCATTGTTGCAATTGTCTTACTGTCAAAGTGTGGAATGCCAGAATAAATCTCCAACACGTGAAAGAATACATCACACAAGCCACACCCTACAGATCTTCGCCTTTCACAGAAGATGAACTGACGTGCATCATGTATCCGATTTGCATAACAATTCTTGGAATGCAACGTCAGGCGGAGGAGAGAGGAGGAACCGCTTGAGTGGAATGTGAGGCTGAGGAGCGGCCGCCCTTTAGAATCGCCGTGGTGCCTGTGAATGCCGAGTGGCACGAAACATCTCTTAACAGATTGGCGAGCAAAAGTGGCTTTCAAGGAAAAATGGTAAACAGTGGAATTTCTCAGACAAGCAATAGGGACCACGCTCGTCTCCCATTGGCTGCCCCGTGCCGGTAACAAAGCAACGATGAATCGGCCTGGAAGTCGCTACGATTGCTGCACGTTTCAAGATTGTTCACAGACATTGAACCAGTTCTGTTTGAGATCCAAGGCGGAACTGTTTGATGATGG
Organism: Lethenteron reissneri; assembly: GCF_015708825.2. Classification (NCBI taxonomy): domain Eukaryota; kingdom Metazoa; phylum Chordata; class Hyperoartia; order Petromyzontiformes; family Petromyzontidae; genus Lethenteron; species Lethenteron reissneri. Next base: position 10,335,142 of record NC_083782.1, read on the forward strand.
CGCTTGCAACGAGCGGGCATTGTGCACCCGTGCTCACCGCGGTCAAAAGAGTTCCGCGTTTATAAATGCGCTCATTCGCTTGTTTCAGGAAAAATAGATAAGTGTTTGTACGTTTCTTGAATTGAGGAAGGCTACAATAAATTTGGGGGGCGGGGAGGGTGAGAGACTTTGGGGAGAAAAATCCAAAATTCAGCGGTGTGCGGAACGAAGAAAAAAAGAGAAGTGCTACGACTTGGAATGTGGTGAGTGAGTGAGTGGCTGAGAGTGTTGTTGTGACCTTCAATGTGGTGAGTGGGTGGGGGAGTGAGTGAGTGGGTGAGTGTGTTGTTGTGACCTGCAGTGTGGCCAGTGAGTGAGTGGGTGAGGAGGTTGTTGTTGTGATCTGCCTGCAGTGTGGTGGTTGAACACAGTTGTGGATGAGACAACACAGGCAGTCTGGTAGAACCGAGTCTTCAATACGGGAGGGGAGGGATCAAGCTTCGTGGGAATGCTAACCGTGGCAGTAGCAAAAGAAGAGTGATAAGGGGCTGACTGACCGCTGGTGGACATTCATATTGTGCCAGTCTCCCACCAGGACTACTACGCTCCTGACTTTGCACCCAGAGCGATGTTCATTATATCCGCTCAGAAGGGATGCCGAATTAAGCTCCGACCGGGATTTGAACCCGTAACCTTATAATTGTGAGTCAAGGTACGTACTCCGGCCACATTTTTACCTGGTCAAAGGTAAAGGTGCAGCCCTGCAATCGCTTTGCTCACGGCACTGCTGGCAGAAAGGTTCCCACTAGATGGAGCATTAGAGGCCCCCTGCAGAGGGTATCTTGTCCTACTCTTTCACGCTGGCTGGGGAGGATTTGAGGAACTTGCCCTGGGGTTTGAGCAGCCGCGCCGGGAGATGGAATCGAACCGGCGACCTCTTCACCGGAAGTCCATTGCGCTCTGGCCATCGCACAACGTCAGCATCCGATAGTCAGTAAGCGCCCCTTATGAAGCAGCCAAAGGCGTTAGAGGCCCTTGTATAGGGTGGTTGGCCTACTCTTCCACGCTCGCTATGCAAGACATTTCTCCCCCCCCCACCTCCAACAAGTTCAGGGAGCATTTTTTATTTTTTTTTAGCTAATTTTGGTGGACCAAACAAATGTGTGAGATAAGGTCAAATGACATTTCCAAATTGGGTCATAGCCACCCCTTACTAATGTTCACCAGAGCCAAAGTGCGTGGCGTGAAACGGTTGTTAATGTTTTTTTTATCTGCGCACGCCTCACTTCCCTTCTCCAAGATTTTCTGTTAGTGAATTACCGTGGGGACAAAGAAAAAATAAAACCGATGCGATAAATAGTGGAATGCGATAATTAATCATTGCTGCGGTGCATCCAACAGACTTTGAAAACTCTTCGGTGGAATTGCTGACTTGCTGTGAAGCACCTAATTTTAAGCTTCACATTTGTTACACCGCTAATACTGACTCAGCGGCGAGAAACGCTGATCACGAATGCAGACGTGTGGTATTTAGGAAATCTATTCAAGTTACAGTTTATATGTGAAAGAGAGAGAGAAAAAACAGATTATAACGTTGCTTGCTGTAAAACGTCAGAAATTATTGCAAGGGAAAACCTGCGTTAGTTCTCACTGTTGTGTGTTTTTTTATTAACCTTTAAAACTGCAATTTAAAGAATATAAATTTAATGGATTACTTATATTTTTTTATTTCATACATTACAACCGTGCAAAGTTTTACAAGAGTTTTGAAATTCAATGCTACATTTTCACTTGAGTAATCTTTTTGCGACGACCACACTCTTTTATCTTCTCAAGGTAACGGTGCCAGCCCTGCACTTGCTTGCCCCATTCCTCTGCTGGCCTGATTAGGACCTCCACCCGGAGCTAGATCTAGAGAGGCCCTTTCTATCTCTGGTCGTGTTGGCCTACCCTTACACGATAGCCAGGCGTCTTGTAAGAGGTGGGAGTAACCCTCTACCTGAACCCCACCACACGCCTGCCGCTCGACTCACTGCGTGGTCGCCGTTTCTACCGCTGCTGCTGCTGGGTACACAGAGGCAGTGGAAGGGGGTTAATAAACTAAGGCACTAAACTATTTTAAATTTTATCAGGTGATGCTCACTATGTGGGTCTTTTTCAGAAGCGACCTGGTTATCACAACTGAGAGTTCAACGAATTTGCTCGTCATGCGGAAATCGATGGCAGCCAAATATCCTAAACACGTGATGTTGATTCAGAGAACTTGGAGATAAATCTACGCGATCACGGGGAGAACATGCAAACTCCAAATATACAGGTGTCAGGGTCGAGATCGAATCCACGACCTCCTGTATACCAGGCGAGGTAGTTAACATCTCGCCACCACGGCGCCCCTTTTGCCACTGCGGCTGCTAGAAGGTGGGGACCGAACTGGCAACCTCTGGATTGCAAGTCTATCTCGGGTGCTAACTCTCAATCTACCGTATCCCCTTGATCTGTGAAATTCCACTCGACAAGTCCTTTTTATTTGGAACACATCTTCAGATAGAATCAAACCGGGGAGGTCTGGATTGCAAGTCCAGTGTGCTACCCATCACACCGTGGGAGCATTACGGGTGCTGTCTATAACGTATATAAAAGGTTCTTCTTACACTGTTAGTAATGATTATTTTGTTGGATTTATCACCGTGTACCCTATGTGATGATTTAACACATTTGCTCCAAGTGTGTTTATGTGGCCAGCACCTCCCACAGCTTCTCGAAGGCTCCCCAGAGGATGGCTATTGCTTAGAAGGAATATCTCTTCATGACACTGCCAACTAGGTACAGAAGCACGACTTATAGAAACTGATGAACGCGAAGTCCTAAGTTCAATGAATGCCCATCATTTTAACTGCAGTGCTGTCTTGTTCAGGTTATGTGAAGCGTCTATTTTACAAAAAATCGGGAAGAAAAATCACGCGTACGCATGACTTCCGTTTTGTATTATTTCTGGCAACATGCACATGCTAAAGGCACTGTGTTGACTGTTAAGGAAAGTAATACGTGTGGCTTAGGCTTGGATGCATCTTGGCAAAGAGAGATGATGGACGGTGGTCAATAATATCCAGTCAAGGAATGGAACGCGTCTGAGAGAGAGGACATCCACCGAGGAGATTGAGCGATGAAACCATCACGTGCGCCGGTGGTGAAAGGCGTCGTGTTACATCGCAGGCTCACGAGGGGTGGTGGCGGCTTAGGAGGCCTTCATCTAGGAGCGGATTGGCCATGACCAATCACGATTCTGGAACTTTACAGAAGGGTCTCCTTAATTGTAAAAGTATCTCGAATACATTTTTTTGTGTTCTCTCGTGTACACGACGGTACAGAGACACTCAAAACGAATATCACTTAAGTAATGTAATTTGGCACCAATAATACTCATCTTTCCCGCCAGCACAGGGTTATAACATTTATTGCAGAGCGTTTAAATTTGCCGTTAAATGCATGAAGCTCAGCATGCGGCATCGCAGCAGAGATCATTATGCAAACCCTTTCAATTTGGAAGCACGGAACGTACTGCTTGTGTACTGTTCTCGCACAAGGTTGGCACAGTTTCTTAAAATGCCGACATTTAATCAGCGCCGACGAGAACTGCGTTGGAGCTTCGATGTAACAGCCCCGTGGCCTCTCAGGCGAGAGAGACATTCTTTCACAATCATCCTTTTGCTCCAGCCGGTGAGCTGGTGAAGTACAAATTATTGACAACACTTTGGCCTCTCCGTAAGTATTTGTCAATAATCATGCTGATGTTTGCGAACAGTAGATAACGGACAGATTTTGGAAAGTGGAACATGTTGCATTCCACGCTAATTTGTAATAAAGCATCCCACCTTGGGTTTATTTGGTCAGACTTTTGCCACCGTGGTGTGATGGCGAGCACACTGGACTTGCAAACCAGAGGTCACCAGCTCAACCTCCTGGCTGGGCAGTGGTGTAATGGGCAAGTCTCTTAAATCCCCCGCTCCCCTGCCCACCCAGCAGTACAAATGGGTTGATCATAATCAGTCGATCGCCGCCTCTTTCAAGGCACATGGCAAGTGTGGAAGAGTAGGCCAAAATAACCTCTCGTGTAGGCCCTTCCGCCAGCATTGGCGCAACGAAGCAATCTGAGCGGCTTTTGGCTGGCAACCGAACAAAGTCGGTCGCTGCATCGCGCGCTTTCAGGTGCTTTTCTGCGGCCGTCTGGAACGCTCTTCCTTCCGATATTAGGAATCCACTGGAGCCTATGCCTTTTTGAATAATCTAGACTGAAATCTCGTTTCTCTTGAACTGCGTTTGTGTAAGGTTTGTTGACCTTCCCCCACAACTCCTATTAGCGCGGTTGACTACGTACGGCGTGAAAGAAGTTCAACGTTGCCTTTTTTCAGACCCATGAAGAATGCGTTCAGTTTGCCTGGCGGTGGTTAGTGCACGGTGCTCAGATCACGGCCGCCTGAGTTCGAGTGCCAACCGTGGCAGACATCGGTGGCGAATTCTATCCACACTGGTGCTGCGCGCAACCACCACACTGAGCGACTTCGTGACGTGTGCTCGGACATCCCTCCCATGCACGCGGCATGGGAAGGCTTTCGTTCAGCAGTGGATTGACGATGGGCAGCGAGTCATCTTTTTATCACTATTGCAACAGTGAAGTTGGCAATGATACAAAGAATCAAGTGTAAAAGATTGATTGTGGTTGAATTAAAGCCAGCCCTTTGAGTAGATATGCAGCGTATATTGAAACACAAAGTGCATCGTTGCTAGGATAAAAATACATTTGCTTCTTTTTGTGGTTTGGGTAAGAATTAAAATGTAACTTTTGTTGAAGTGGCATTATCTCTGACACTAAGTAGAGTGCGTTGTCTAAATTAGCGAAGCCATAATGGAATTACCTAGAAAGTTATTTTATTAAACCACCCGTCAAAAGTAAAATTTAACTAAAACTAATTGTCGGGTGATATCGCCACCGCTGCTGCGTTGGCGGTGGTACACAGATCACAAAATCTTAACACATTCGTCCGTCACGTTGTTGCGTTAAAAGGATGAGTAGATAATAGGCGACGTTTCAGGCAATGGCCCTTCTTGATACCACACCAAGAGATAACACGAGTCATGGCACACAAACAAAGTGCAGTGATCGCCATGCAGTCTCCAACTCCAATCCACTCAATCACTTCTCGTCTCTCATTGTTTATATGATCTGGAAAAGGGCTATTGCCCGAGACGTTGCCCGCTGCGTATGCTTCCGTCTCAAGGCCGAAGAGTTGGTGACAGACGTGTTTGGGTTTTTCATTTTAGTGAAAATAACCGCACGGTGCTGAAATCCCAGCTGGGCTTTCAAGTTTGAGAGCTGCGCTCGGCACACGCATCAACAGCTGTGAAATTTGTCACATGATGCATCATCGTACAATAGCGTGGGCCATTTGAATAATTTGAGTTTGTCATTATTGAAGGTTCTTCATGTTCTTTCTCCAAAGGCATTCAAATGATTAACTCTTATATATACAGGGTGCCCCAAATAGTCAGTACACATAGGGTTTTTATCGTATTTCTTTATTATAATTATTTCCCACACCTCTAGTGAGCACTGGTTGGTTGGGTACAGTGGGAAAGAAGTACAACATATGAGTACATACATTTATATTGACTTAATCGTACAGACATAGGTTATTTTATTTATTTTAACAAAGATTCAAACTGACTTCCATTAACATGAATGCATACATGAATTATCTTTTTAAATTAATGTAAGACTTGTTTTAAGATTACAGATCGTGTCACCTTTGAACATTCATCCATTATGTTTTGTTATCTTAATTCATTCAGGGAATCTTGGTTGAGTTTTGTAAAATAATGATTGGAGGTGACCCTACAGGAAGAATAAAAATAGCTAATATTAATAATAATAACTCAAATGTACAATTAAAATGTTTTAATGCCAGTGTTTAAATCAATGAAATAACCCCACGTGCCCTGACTTTTGGGTCACCCTGTATATTATAATCTGCCATTTGTGGCAGATTTCTCCGAAATGTAAATCAGCAGTAAGGTCACCGTAGAAATCCGCCACATCGCTGCCCGGTGTGATCCCAGGCTGTAACACGTGCTGCTACTGCAACGCCCTTTGTTCGGCACGATTCCCGACGTTCCTCCTCCCCATGTGCTGGAAGTTGCTTGAGGTTTAGGAATCGTTCGGTTTTTTTGTCAAATGACGCGGCGTCTAAACGACAAGCGCAACAACTAGAAAACACGCCGGACAACGCAGCAGCGTGTGGTTCCCGAAGAAACTCTCAGCACGAGGGATGAAACGTCGGACATCATTCCCAACAACACGCAGTACCAGCCTGAAAGCAGATTGGAGAGCGACACGCTTATACGGCACAGCCGCGAAAAGCCCACTCAGCAGTAAAGTACATGTGAAGGGAGGGGGCCCGAACAGAGTGAACTTAATTGTAACGCATGAAACATTGGTTGCTTTATTTTGTAGCGGATTTTTTTTTAAATCTACTTGCAAGTTTGTGCAGGAGAGCCTTTCAATGAGAAATGTGAGCATGCCACACTGGCGGTGTCAAAAAACGTCAATGCGGGTTTATAAATGACAACGAAAAAACTGTGCCGCTAATTTCATGGCCGCCGAAATCCTTTGAGCGCGATCAAAGTGCAGAGCACAAAATAGCCGGGGTGAAGGTCTAAGACGCGACGCGACTGCTAATTTAAAATATAAACGCGCAGGGAATAAAGGGTACAGCTCTGCAGTTGCATGCTCATGCCCCCGTTATGGACAAGTTCTACAACTCGTTGCCTTGTGGGGCCAGTATTGGAACAGCACTGGGCCAGTACTGGGCCAGCTGAGCAACGGTTTCCCAGTGGTTGTGGGAACGTTGCTCAAATCTGTAAGTTACCAGAAAACCCCATCGTAACAGATTAATAGCGCATGCTGGAAACCCATAATTTTCAAACAAAACACAGAAACGTTTAAAAAAGCACCCAGCCTGTGTGTATGTGCAAAAACCATCAGCATTTCCTGAAGAATTGCATTGTGGTCCTCCTATCTAAAGTCCCCATCAACATTTTTTTTCCTCCAAATGTGATGCAGCGGTAAACAGAATGTGAACTGGTTTTGTCATCATTAGGTGCCACGGTGGTGAGATGTTAACTACCTCGCCTGGTATACAGGAGGTCGTGGATTTGATCCCGACCCTGACGCCTGCTGTATATTTGGAGTTTGCATGTTCTCTCTCTCCCCTTGGTCGTGTGTATTTTTCTCCAGGTCTTCCGGTTTTCCCCTCCACATTTAGAAACGTGTGTTTAGAGTATTTGGCTGCTATAAATTTCCACGTGATAAGCCACTTTGTTGAGCTATCATTTGTGGCCAGGTCACTTCTGTAAAAGAGCTGTATAGCTAAGTGCGCCTTACCTGGTAAAATAAAAAAAACTGTTTTACTTACATTTTTTGGACAGTTTATATTTTTGGATTTAGCCGTTCACATTTTGCTCAAGTGATGGTGACGCATTGTGGAACCACAATGCATTTCTTCAGGAAATGACGATGTTTCTTTGCACAATGCGCAAATGCTGTGCGCAGGTTCCACGTCTGAGTGTGTAGTTGAAAACGTCGGTTTATATATGTGTGTGGTTTATATATCTATAGATGTGTGTGTGGTACTTTCTTGTGGGTGGCCATATACATGTGTCGTAGCAGCAGCAGCTGCCTTACTGGCGTTGTGAACCAAACAAGAGAGAGAGCCCACAGAACTTCTACTTTGGAGGCCGGGTGCATTATTCAGAGCCAGTGATCCATGGTGCTGTGTGGCTTTTTTATGTCTTCTCACCGCCCACATGGACTGATGTATGTTGATTGCAAAAACAATGAAAGAGCAAATGGAGGCTTGCTTACGTAACGGTTAACCATTGAGACATTTCTAAATGAATTTGAAATCAAATGTGAGAGTCGTACCATTTAACTAAATATAATGGATAAAACATGCAAACAAGTTGTCGTATTAATTCCCCCCCCAAAAGTATCGCAATAAGCGCCTTAAAAATGATTGCAAATTTAAAAATGTGTATATTGTATTTCAAGAAGTCCTTTAAAATAAATGTAATATACTGCAATTTCCTTTGTATGCGAGACAAATTAATGAGCCATATACCCATCCAAATGTAATATTTACTAGCACAAAATGTAATGTGATGGAGAAGTAATGGTTCGATATTTGCAAGTCCACTGCTAGATGAAGGCTTCTCTTATGCTGTGTCTGTCGCGAGGGTTGTTTGACCATATTTCACCACATTGGTCAGAATATGCTGCATTTCATAATTAATATACTGGGTTTCATAATTTTTTGCTTCTTTCGGTAAGTCATGTAGATAGAAAAATTTAAATAAAGTGAATAAAAAAATTACAAAATAAAAAAACACTAATGTAGACTGTTCTTTATTTCATAACAATTGAATTCTGGGATGTTTTCAACAGATTGTTCGACCCAGACACATCTAAAACTGGCAGTTATCCGAAATATCACAATTACATTTTCCTCATAGAACTGACAGATTACTCTATATCTGTAACGATGTTATTATCATATTCTTGGTTCTTTCGGTAAAGTCACGTAGAAGGGAAATAATAAAATAATATAATATATTATCATCCTGAAAATTTAACAAACAAAATGTTGAGATATGGAATTGTTGTACAAGCACAAACTACACAAACTCCACACCTTTGTCACCAATATCACTGGTCTAAACAGGATTTTATTTTTAAAATCATAAGCTGTTTCAGGAAATGCCACAAATGATATATTTTCCCCTCTTTATGGCACCGTTATTGCCGAATGTGTCTAGTTTTTCGCCGCTATTATCTTCATCGGTTCACTTAAAATGTCACGTCTCCTCACTCTCCAACTCAAAGACTTTGGCTACTTCCAGTGAAGCCGTGCCACGGGGCACGATTATTGTGGCGTTTGACCGCTCAAAGCCGCCATCTTCCTTCCCAAGATGCCATGGGCCCAGGTAGCTCTCTCAAACGGAGCAGGGAAATCTAGGCTAGCAAGGAGTTCCGGGCCTAGCTGATAGGAGATAAGCAAGCAAGCAAGTAAACCCAGCAACACAATTACAGTGGTGAAAAATGTGATAAAAAAAACATGCATTAACCTGCATGCTGTACCTATCCAAATACGAAGCAATTCAAAAAAATACATATATCAACTCACATGAACACCATTTTAATATTAAATTAATATCAAGTGGCTGCTAATCTAGGGCACTTTGCAGCATCATTTATTGTTGTACTTCGGTGCTCCGACGTCGATGGCTTTTTGCCTTCACCAACCCACGCTGACGGCGTGGTGAAGTATGGCCAAATAAACCTCACGACCCGCACAGCATGCGGAGGCCCTCATTCAGCGGTGGATTTGATTCTAGGCCCGTGCATGCAAAGCAGAGCCTTACTGGCAAGCAAGTACACATGCAAGAATCTCTTTGATTGGATGAAATTAGGTCATGTAACAACATCCCTCCCTGTATGTAACTTCCCTTACTGTCTTTATGTCCATAGGATTAAAATACACGACTCCCACATTTACGTTGGTCTGCATTCCAAACATATGCACTGTACATGATTTCGTGAGACATGAAATCAGTAAATTATTTTACTTCCTTAAGACCCAACAATTATTCCTAACGCCCGGGTAGGCGTGGGTACCTTTTCCAGCGTCCGGTGTGAAATGACATCAGGCGCATTTGGATTTGGGAGGATTTTATTAAATATAGGGGCCACATTTCACCGAGGTGGAGAAAGGGAACATGACAAAGATAAACACAGGCATCACTATGGTTTGTAGGGCCAAGTTATTGACCACGTGTGGAGAGGACCAATAGTAAATCGTCGCTTAGCTCGAACTGAATCCAGCCAAGAACGGGTAAAGTTTGTGTCACCATCCCAGATTGGGCAGCAATATTATTCCATCTCAGAACACACTTGTACTTTCTAAAGTGTTCGCAGTTGTTGCGGGGAGAAGTACTACTCCTTGACTCAGAACATCTCAGAGAATCTTTGACAGAAGGCAATACATTGAGGGGTTACAAGACGCAGATAGAGAGAGAGATTTGACGACACCAAAAATATCGAAATACTGTATGTAGACTTTGCGATCGATGAGTTTGATAAATGACACGGTAATGTGCTTCTTTAATCTCCGAAATGAGAGAAGTGTTAAAACTGACGTTCTGCTTTGTTAAATGAAACAAGATTGCCAGATAACACAATAATTAGATTTATGGGTGATCAGCATGCAGTGATAAAGTATTTAAGCTGTTGATTTATTAGGAATGTATGACTTGTAATGACATTCGGATGGTTTAATACTGTAGCTCCATAGAGTAAATTTAAACTTATTTAGACATGTAGACAAAATATGTTTTGAAAGCAGGAATTCAGAAGTGCACTTCCACAAACTATGCAACCTCAGACAAAATGTTAAAATCATCCTAATAACACTAATGGCGTGTCAATGTGGTGACAATTGTGTGCACCCTAGTTTTATAAAAGTACGGCTTTTTTAACAGAATAAGTCAGTAGTCTGACACGTACACAAAACTAAATGCACCATTGCATCATGTATAAAAACGTCAATTCGTCTGACACGGTGATATTTTATGAGTATTTATTATTTTTATTGAAAGGTGGACATGTGACAAACGGTACTAATTGGTAAAACATACGATGCCCCAGAACAAAAACACACATTTTATGATCATGCTAGTAATTAGCCTACATCTTAAAAGACCTTAGATGTTGAAAGGCCCATTAGCTGGATATAACTCGCGGAGTTTACTATTCTCATGCGGGGCATGCTCTGTCAAAATGTTGATGGAGCAGAACTGTACATTGGCATTCATTTATTTTGAGCCTGTCTGAGCAAAGCGCAGCAACAACCAAAACAATCTCTGACCCACGAATTCACAGCAGTCGGAATATTTCTTCTGAAGGCGACAGCAAATTTCCGAGCGACTTCGTTGTAATGGAATATTGTTCATCGCGAGAGGATGTCGCTGTGGCCTCAAGGTGCGTGACGGTGCCAAATGTTCCTCCAGAGTAATGGCACGCTGTCGAGGTGGGCCGCACTTGGTTTGAAATCCACAATCCCTGCTGCTGCTGTTGTGCAGCTCCGGCGCTTGGAGTGCCGCGCTCTGCATCTGTTGACGCCTTCCCCATAGAGGTAAAAAGCTCCAGCCCCTCGCGAGGCACGCGTGGCTCTGACATTTTTTGAATAAATAATGAGTGGCCGTGCGGATGAGGTCACAACCGGCAGCCGATCCCCCCCCCCCCCCCGCGTGCCTTCCCTCGCATCCCTCTCTCAGACTGACGGCCAATGGCCTCCGTGTCTCTCCACATGAACTGGCAGCTCCTGTTGTGTGGCACGCCGCTTTGCAGACTTGACCTTCATTCGACGAAGCCGATTCAAATTAGACATTCATTATGGGACGAGCCAAGCTCCCATGGCGGCACAGCATGCAAATGAAGAGGCGTGGGAGGCTGTTGGTAAATCGGAGCTGACAGATGTGCCGCTCTCTGCAGATTAATGTCTGTTTGGTATTCAATGAGTCGCAACCGAGCACATCAAACACTTTGTGTGCACAGTGTAAGCGCACAGCAGCGAAATATACATTAGAATCGTCCACATTTGCGATTGTTTACAAATATCGCTAATACGTTTTGACCATGCTTCATTTCAAGAGATCCTCCTGAAGGGAGCATGCATTTATTATTGGCATCGGTGAATTTCAATCCGTTACGTATAATTCCGCCCGTCACACGGACACTTATATTGTTTGTAGTATCACGACGTGCGGCAAAAGTTTGTCGATAATGTTACATGACATCGCTTAAAAGACCTTTTTTTAAAAAAGTAATTGGTATGCATATGTTCGAGATAAACTGTAACATTAACTGCAGCTGGTCACACTCCAAATTCATATTCAGCGCATTCATAGAGACAACTTGGCGAAAAGGTCACACTTTTTAGTGCGCAGCATTCATGTTGAATGTTTCACGATGAGGGGGTAGACATCAGCGGCAAGTTACGTCTCAACTGGGCCAGGACTTTCCCCTCCGTACCAACGCACGCTGGTGAAGTATTCTCAAGCATTCCCGACGCACCGACATCTTGCTATAGAAGGCTTTAATCCAGCAGTGGATTGACAATTGTCTTAAAAACAAATTGGACATTGTTGAACGAAGCGTGGACAATGTACTCCGTGACAACTTGGAAGGTTGTTGGTTTACAAAAGAGTACTGCAAACGATAACAAACATGTAATGGGAAATTCAACTCTTCTATTTCCCCCCCCCCCCCATATTTTTTAATCACTTCCCCGGAGTTGGCATCCACTGGTCTTAATGAATATTGTATATGATCGGGATTTAAACATACAATTTTACTGCCATTTAGGCGAATGCATGCTACCCAGATTAGCTATTGTCATAACTTCATTGAATTCTGAGCAATGTATTTCATAGCCTTGCCAAGTGTCGTCTCTGTTTTCCATCGCTCCTTGATTAGGGTAACATTCGGGGCTACTCACACGAACGATCTGTACAGGAATTAGCTTGTACAAAAAAAAGCGAAATATGGTGATTGGGGGGAAAAAAATAATTGCATTTAAATGGGGCTTAATTTCTAGTGAAATATTTTCCGGAGGCTACCGCCACCCCCTCCTCCCACCAGATCCTATTCAGCAACCCACACCAACACCGACCAACGTGGCGACGTATGGTAAAGTAATCGGAGCTCAGCACCGGACAGTTCCGGCTGGAATTAATCTCTGAATATGCAGTCAATAAAAAAATAATAATCGGATTTTGCAGGACTCCTTTCAGCTACCTTTGTCGTTGCCAATGGCACACCTCCATGTCTGGGGGTGTACGCTTACCTATGGTAGCAATTCCCCCAAATTCTCTCCATAACCAAACTCTCCTCTGCTGACTCTCAGGAAGCCACAGAGCTCCCTCTCCCCCCGACCGATGTCCACCTTCCCATACCCATCCACATTCCTGGTCACCACGCACAGACAACAGCACAGCGTGCGTAGAATATACGCGGAATCATCATTGCCTGTCGCCAAAACAAAGTCTACCAACAAAACGGTGAGAAAATATACCGATGGCATCCTAATGTTCACATCAAAGCTCATGCAAGCATTCATAAAAGGACATTTTATATAAATTGAAATTTGTATATAAATTAAAAAACCCACGGGAAACAATACAAATGTATCCATAAAAGATGAAACAAAAAAAATACTGTTGAACCTAAAGATGGGCTCTTCGATTATGCAAATAATCGATTATTCTACCATCCAGCATCATCAGCATCTTCCTGCATTATCAGCACATCAGGCAGGTAACACTGGGGTTGGCTTGTAGGGGGTTTCCTGCCTTCGGGAGGCAGGAAGTGTGGCTGGCAGCTATGTTTAAAGGGGCCTGAGCAATTGGCCACAAAAAAGTGGTTGATTATAATGCATTGATTTATCTACTTAATTGATGGATCATCTCAAGTCTTGTTGAATCCAATTGCCACCCCCGAATCGTGAAAATTCATCATCATCGATGAGAAGAGGGCCCACACACTTGCCCAGGTTTTCACCGCTCAAAGATAAAAAATAAAAACCAATGTAACCGGCATTTGCCAAATATCCCATTGTTCAAATGTAAGCGACAAATTGCTTGTTTGGGATTACACATAACAACGTTTCCCCCCTCCCCCTACTATGAAACAACTTCGCAGGACCCTCCTGAAAAGAGAGTCAGGAGACTCAGTGACACTTTTCTGGGTAAACGAGCAATAATTATACAAAAAAAAATCTCCCTAGTTGGTAAAACAGGCTATAACATCAACGTTCTTATCGGAAATGATTCATGGAATGCGTCCCTAAAACGGTGATACAATTAAATCTTTTTTTCGTGACTCCAGGAATTCATATTTTTTGGGTCTTTCGGTTATAATTATTTTTTCTATCGATGTGGCTTTACTGAAAGACCCAAAGAAGGTGATACAATGATCATTTCCCATCAATTACTTTTTAGCACTCCCATCACATTTTTTTTGGGGATACACACCAGAGGCATGAGCAGCCAACGTTTGGTGCAGCCCTAGCTTTCTCAGGGAATGCATGAGGCTTTGCTACGTACGTACGTATGTACGTTAAAAAACACAACTGGGATTATAAATTGAAAACCTGCGTATTAAATTATTTACACAAATATGTGAAGTAACTGAAAGACCGTCAACGCCATTATGCAGGGAAATGGAATGGGGTATCATCATCATCATCACACGTGGGAATTTATAGTAGCAACCAAATAATCTAAACTTATGTTTTTAAATGTAGAGGGCAAAACTGGAGGAACTCGGAGAAAAACCCGTGTGACCCCCACGGGAAGAGAGCACGTGAACGCCACGTGTTTTCTCGGGTTGGGATCGAACCCACGGCCTCCTGTGCACCAGGCAAAGGAGATGACATCTCGCAGGCGTGTTTGCGGTCATGTGGATGCTGAGTCAATGACCCTCTGGTTAAGCTGCAACCCGAATAATCCACCCACGGATAATTGAGGGTTTACTTGTGTAGAACCGAGGACATGCTCGGCTTATGAGGTGGCACTGTAAGATGAACTACAAAACGAACTCAAAATAAACATCACTCCGCTGATGAGACTGTGTGTGTCGAATTCCGTCTAGAGTTTGTTTGTCTTGACGTAATGCTGCTGAAATGTACGTGCTCCCAGAAGGCCGTGCTGCTGATGGGTCATGCAAGATAAACTTGTAGTATTTACGTAGAGGTGGATATGTGAATGAGATGTATTAGTCTGGCTTATTTATTTTGTTCCAAAACTTTCAGTACTTGTTTGAGAAGATATTCTTGCAGCACAATTTGATGATGAAAAGGTCACAATAAGGCGTTCCCAAAGAAGCTCCCAGCACGTGGCGTTTGAAACGTCGGACATCGTGCCAAACAACACGCGCGGTACAACCAAAAAACACATCGGGGAGCCGAAGAGCACAACCGCGAAAACCCGCGCAGTCGGCGTAGCGCGGGGGGACACGGCGATGCGGAGAGAAATACGAACGCCGGTTAGGGACGAGGAACCAACATGGCGGGGGCTGACATTGATGCGGGCCTATCACTGCAGGATGATGGGGATAAGTACGCATTACAGGGATGACCCTGAGCATCCATCTCTACAAGGTCTTTGTGTGTCCCAACTCATCTGGAAGCTAAACGATTTAATGATCTGCACACTGCCCCACATCAACCAATCGATACCGCCCCATGGCCCGGGTGCAATGAATGCGTGGCAGCCCCCGCTGTAATGTTATTCTATGGTACGGATTTCATAATTAGAGGCAAGAAACAGAAACCCGATTTGGAGGTAATTGTTTCCATACAGTTTGCACTCATGTGTGTAATGGACTACACGTACGTACCCTATATAAATTACGCTGTCGCTACATTTGTGTGGGCGTGTGGAGACTCGAATTCTGCATGTCATCAAAGTCCATTTTTTGTTGTCTTAGAATTCATTGCATTATAAGAAAATTCATTACCATTCTCTTGGGCCAAACCATTTCGTTTTCTCTCCACATTCCAGTATTTGGCTTCCTTCGGCAAATGTCGAAAGAGAGCAACACCATTTTGGAAAGCCGTCTTTAATTGAAAGCCCAGACTCTGCTCATAATAACCCGTCGAGTGGATAATGTTGAGGTCCCCCCCCCCCCCCTGTTACTTGTGAAGAAAGAGCAAATGCGTGAATTGCACGCGTGCTTTCTCTGGGCACTGGTGCGGTGACTGCAAACACAATCACAGCACAATGAAATGTGCCAGACATCGTTGTGTCAAATCGTCGCGTTACGTTGTGACACTCGGTGCACACACCCCTCGGTGCACCCGCATAACTGAGAAATTACCAAGCAGCGTTACTTAACAAGAAACTCTCTTTTTAATTTTTTTTGCCAGTTCGGACCACCGTTTCGTGATAATAAGGGGACTGCATTTTGCAAAAAAATAAGTATATTTTTATTTTATTTTCACTCACTTCAGAAGAAGAGAAGTTGTAACATATACAACGTTTTGCAGCCGTTTGTGGCAACGTCACTGCCTTCATGAAGGCCTCCGCTTACCGGTAGAGTTGTCGGGATTGTTGCTACCACACTTCACCGTGGCTTTGGGTTGGCTAAGGGGGTCTCGGGGTTTGGGGTCGAGTGGCCTCCATAAGTTGTTTTTTTCCATGAGAAGTTTAGTCCTGCTCACGACCGAGTTTAGTCATGGCCAGCAATCGAACTCTTAAGTTGTGGGGTTCATAATACGCTTCATTAGCAACTGCTCCACCGTTCCGCCCCATGAAGATGTATTTGCAAAGTCCTGCATGCAAAAACAATTATCAATAGCATGGGTGGCTGCAAGAGACATCAATTACTTCGTTTTAGTAACAGACTGCACATGCCAGTTGCTTGGCATCTGTGCTTAAGAATTTTAATTTACGCATAACAATAATGTGACATTTCCAGTCACACATTTTTGTGATAATTTTACTTTTTACTGCGTAGGCGTTCGTGGTTCTGCGGTGTGGCTTGGCGATTTGTTGTTTGGTTTGCAACGTGTGTTCGCTGTGATGTCTGACGTCGGTTGGCCTACGTTAAAATGGCCGAGCTAATTAGCATCACGAACCGGCGGCAGCAGCGGGCTGCACTGTCATCAGAGGAGGAAGCGAGTCTCTCGTACGAGCTCGTGAGTAACCTCCCAGAATGTTAAGCGAAACGTTATAGTAAATAATATATAATGTCGGGTAAAGCACAGTCCACGATAACACGTGACATGCGTACGCAGGCCGAACACAGACTGAGGCGTGTGGTGGAGCATCTAGAATCATCCAGCAGCATCCCGGCCGTACAACCGCTTATTGCAACTCGTGCGATGCAGTTCTGTTCACTCAATCACGTTATAATCATTTCGTGTTATGAAATCACGCAGAGTTATAGGAGATCAGACTGTAATACGTGATCGTAGGTTGATGTTTTTCATGATATGGTCTTGTTCAGCTTCTGAAACCCATGCATAATTCAGCTGTGTCCTTCACTCGTTTTTGTGGTGGATTCCTTCCATTGTGGGGGGGGTAGTGGGGAAATAAAAATGGCCACAAACTGGTCCCAAGCTGGAACCGACCAATGTCGGTGTGCCATGACGGTAGGCCATGCCGTGCCCACGTGTCTCCTTCTGCCCAGCCAAACGGCAGATGTAGAGGCACATAGAAAGGGGAGTACCACACATTAGACACCCTCAGAGTCAACATTTGAAAAACAATCCTAATAATACGTATAGAATGTCACTGTCAGGGTGACTATTTCTAGCTTCTGGAATGAATCAACGTGGTAACACTCATGATTACCCACATCATTAAAGTGTCTGAGAAAAACACATCCTGAATCGTGAGGTTTCCCTCATACTATTGTTACCACATTTCCACCGCCACTTGGCAACCGAGCTAGACGGCCAAGGAACGATCCATTGTGCATTCCAGCATCAGTAGCGAGGCTTGGCTCGATGTCCCCACTCTTCATGAGCCAGTTGGCTCAGTGGGATTGGCCCCTGCAATTTCTCCTCCTCCTCCTTCTCCCTCCTTACCCACCACAACCTAAGGAGTAATGGTCGGGAAGTAGTGATCACTGGAAAAATAAAGTTTGTTTTTCAAATAAGAATTACTGCAGCCCTGGTTTAAGTCAGGCTATCCTGAACGAAAATCAGTAATTTTGGTAATTTTCCTCCCGGTTTTTGTTACTAAAGAAAAAACACGGCCCTGATATTTAACTAAGTGAGGGATGGCACTGACTCCACAAGCCCGTTTCCACGATGAGCCCCACGATGTTACACCTCGCTATCTGATCGGTGTAGGATGGAAGTGTATGCATCTGTTATGAGAGCACCGCTGCAAATCCACTTATGGCACTTCTCCGCTCACACATCCGAGCCACAGCAGCGTGGGGCACATACATTCGTGGGTGCTTTTGCAACTGGATATTTGCCTGGGAACTAAAGCGTGAAGCTGTGGTCACACAATGGATCTGAATTTAGCT
Source organism: Lethenteron reissneri (assembly GCF_015708825.2). Classification (NCBI taxonomy): domain Eukaryota; kingdom Metazoa; phylum Chordata; class Hyperoartia; order Petromyzontiformes; family Petromyzontidae; genus Lethenteron; species Lethenteron reissneri. Next base: position 10,353,272 of record NC_083782.1, read on the forward strand.
CGGGAGACAAGCAGGGCCAGGGGTGGAGTGAATAATTTTCCGATTGGTAATTGATTCATTATGTTGATATCATGAAAATGATTAACATGACGTCAGCAGCACAGCTTTGCTTCCGCAGTGAGAAGACGACCTTCTACCTCCTTAGCCAGGTGGGGCTGGCTCGGTTGTGCAGTATAGTGGAAAAGGGGTATCAGTGTTGGGTCAGCCCAGTCGTGCTGTACGGTCATTAGCCGGCAAGCCAAGTGTAAGCGCTAAGCCAGTGCACATTTTATTGATGATAAAAATGCTGCAATTTATATTCCAACCACAAAGATATCTTCTGGGTGACAACCCAGATGTAAAAAAAAAAATCCATGAGCTCCTTGTGTAATCCAACTTAAAAGACCTGGCAATGAGAATAGGTGCAGATTCTTTTGTGTGGGGGTCCCAGTGGTATAACTGCCGAGAAGACCCGACGTTTTATGTGGAGAAACATCGCAGGCGTCTTCCATAAAGCCTCACGAAAAACACACAAACATTGCTTGAATGCCAAATATCTCTTTTAAAAAGAACAGTACTCAGCCTCCATTTAGTAGGAAGTGCATCCATTTTCCATCCATATATCTTGGGGCAGGCCGAGTGCTTTATGGGCAGTGAATATTCCCAACTGCTTCGGTGGCAACATTAAAGGTTTCGTCAGAATTTTGCGTATCTGGCACGCGCTATTGAATGCCTGACCTCATGTCTGCAGCTTCTAACCTCCTCCACAAGCCTCCCAGCATCATTAGCTGACCCTCCCGGCAACCTACAACGCATCCACAGCAGGGCATCGTCGGCCGTGTCTTGTCCGAACCAGTTGTGCCTCGGCCTCCCTGGGCCGTTTGGTTGCCCTTACGCTCAGGGCTCTGACAGTGCCTTGACAGGAGCCGTCCCCTCGGGGCTCCCGTGCCGTGACAGGGCCCCGCTGCCATTTGTTAATAGCTCGTGACCTCGGAGCGGCACTTCCTGACCTCTCCCTGGCTCTCCTCTGCATCGTGCCCGAGACACGATGCCCCCTGCTCGGGTTTCCCGACCAAAACAATCCAGGCCTTGCCACCGTCTGCCCAGGACCCCCGCGACCTGGCAAACAGGCCTACTGCGAGGACGGTCTGGCAGCGTTGGGTGGTTGTCATGGCACTGCTAGTGGTGCCTCTGTTGTATCGGTTTCATTCACGTTAGGTTATTTGCATTTCTCCGTTCCTTGGAAAATGTCCATTAAAATGACTCCCTACCTTCACAGGCTATAATTAGCGGTGGCAATCAGCAATGTTCATCCGGCAACACCGACACTGTATTACAGTTGAGGTGAACATGAGAGCGGAGGTGGAGGGGAGTTCAGATTAACGTGCGGCTTTTGTGAGCACCTGTGAGATACTGTGTAACACTGTGTAACTCACATCCACCGTTTGCGCTGAATGTTTACGCGGCCAAATTATCTCTCGCTCTTTCGAACGCACACACAGACAAAAGAAAATCTGTTCCGTATGTGGATACGAATTATAACAAAAATCATCTCAAAGTCACCATTCAAGGGCAGCCTTTACAGAATTGCCCCTCCATTTTGTTTTCGGTTTTAGTTTTTTTGACGCATTAACAATCTGCCTTATCGACGCGCACCGTTTGAAGTCTCTACACGTTGAGTGATTAAAGTACGGGCTTCAACTAGAGCGTGGGAAATCACAGTGCGCTTTATATTTATGATCAAGAATAAGATGCATAATTTTTAATGGCCTCAAGGTATGACAGTGAGGCGCTGCGCACGTTACAAACATCGTGGCGCCATTGTTTTGTACACCCCATTGAAAAAATGCAAATGGCCTGGGCCCCCCCCACTCCCCCCCCCCCCGTTCAGAATAAAGACTTAAATGATAGGGACCCAGAGGAGCAAGTATTCTGGGTTTGAAGATGACTGTGATCGCGCTGAAAGACTTAATGAATTCTGACATTATGCATGAAGGCCACAAGCAAATGTAGCATACTCAGTAGGCCTCTTACTGAAAGGTATTGATGTTTTGCATGCATGTTGAAAAATTAGTGTCAAATTGGATCATGCCTCTGCTAAAACAGTCCCATCATGTTCCAATTCCGCAGCGCGGCACAATGCAAGTTGGCGCACATGAGCACGGTCCCGCGGCAACGGTATTTATGTATGCACAGCGGTATTTGTGCATCGTTTCATTACAGTCGTGGGTCACTTAGTTGAGGGACCTTGTTAAAGTTGTATGAACGTCTGTGCACAAGCGACCCTTCACCTCCACTGTTATTGAGGTAGAAGATTTTAGAAATGTTCACATGCAGGAAAAGTAGAGATTTTCTTGTCAAGTCTTGTACCAGGGCAGGGGCAAGCTAATTTAAAATTTAGCACCATGGTATAGTTCCAGTTAAAGAAGGTCAAGCTTGTAGAGGCTATGCCGGTTTCTTTTTAATGTGCAGTTTTGTTCCTTGCCTCTTTAGCACCATTGGGATCTTTTCTGGATTCTAGATTTGAAGCTTTCGTGACTGCAAGGATTCATATTCTTAGGTTTTTTTTCGGTAAAGTCACGTAGGTAAAAAATTAAAATTAATAAAAGTAAAATAAAAAATCACGACGTTTCGGAGGCAACACAAGCTTCCGTCTTCAGGTGGAACAGTCACAGCACGATAACTGTATCTCACTTGAAACGTCGTGATTTTTATTTTATTTTTATTTTACTGTTATAATTTAATTTTTGACCTACGTGACTTTACCTGAAAAAACATAAGAATATCTTTGCTGGAGTCATAAAATGGCTTTACCATCTCTCTAAATCCGAATATATATAGTCTACGTATTCCTTCCATTTACTCTCCCAATGAATCCGTGGCTTAGACACGTCGTTCTGGGCCCCCCCCCCCCCCCCCCCCCCGTGGTTGAGATAAAAAAAAAATCCCACGCGCGATGATGATGCCTCCATATGGGCGTTTGGGTCAGGTGCACGGGATGTCATGGGGATCTGGTCACCCAACATGGTTAAGAGACACCTACGGCATTTGGAAGCAAAGTCATCGCACCTATGAGCTCCCGTTTTTTCTGCCTCCAACAAGGCGATGTAACCGCCGATTGTGCTGACAGTGGAATCTTAAAATACCCAGCAACATGGCAACAGTATCCTCGGCGCTGAGTCGGTAGCCCAGCACAGTAGTTGCATTGATTTAATGACAATATAGAACAGCAGAACTCAAAAGTGGTGGTGGGGTGGTGGGGGGGGCAGTCTTCCGAAGGACACCCCCAACTCCAAAAGCGAAAGCAGCACCCCTGGGTTTTGGTGGTAGAAGCTTGGCAGGACCAGCCGAGAGATTGTGAGGAGCAAGCGTACCCCACACACAAAACAAAGATCCCCCATATAGCCTTAACAGACTGTCGGGGCAAGTGCTGCTAGCGAGCACCTATGAAGGCCGGCACGGCACACGAGGGGGTGGGTGGCCAACACCATGCCCGGTCGCCTTTGTCTCCCCAGCAGCGATGTTTACACATCGCACCGGATACTAATTTGAGGCTGTGTCGACCTAGGGGAGGCCCAGGGTCGGTTCAGATAATCGTCACTGGTGTTCGCCGTGAGCGGGAATTTAACCGGCGTGTTCATAGTGCAGCGCGCTAACCGCTACACCACCGCTACCCACACACACAGACACACACACAGACACACACAGTTTTGTTTGCCGTGTGACTTTTTAGCAGGAACGCTCGAGGAATTTGGTTAAAGACTGTAATGTTCGTGTAACCTGGAACAACTTTAAAGGCTTCTATTCAAAGCGATAGTCTGTGTTCATCATCCAGTTGTTTAACTAATAACTACGGTATGTGGATTTACGAGGAATGTAAATACGATGACGATGATAATGATGTCTCAAGATGTAGCGCAAGGAGGGACCTACATCTGTGTGCAGCTGCCTGGGAATATCTGTAGGGAATTACCGCGGTGAATGATCAAAGTTACTTCAGAGTTAGAGTGAATGTTAAAGGCCCAGTGACCCAGGAAACATGGAACGTTGGGCCAACATTGGTTCAACAGTTCCAACCACATGCCAACATGGGGCCCACCGTTGCATATGTACCCGGGAGATAGAGAAATACACGTAACTCTAATGATCTTCAATTATCCAGATTTCACCGTGAAGACAGATTACTGCGTGGAAGAATAAGCCAAAACATCTGACGAAGAAGAATCCGTTCGGAATTCAAGAAAGGAAAGAGCAGTGCATCACCACCCCCGTGTTAGTAGACGGTGCATGGGAGCAGATTTGATGACACTACGTCTGAAATCGCTGCAAATGACTTTCTTATCCACCCCGAGGGCTCTGCTGTTTTCTCACCTGGCCTCTTGCTCCGGGGAAGTTTTATTTGTCGCTCTCACTCGTGCCGGTATGTGCTGTTTTGAACACAAAAAATTACTGAAAATAATTATTATTACTATTACGTTGTACTCATAAGGCACCTTTCACAAAAGAAGCAAAAAGGCTTTAGGCACTGTGCAGGAAGTGAGAAAGATGTTGAAGAAAGATCCGGTTGGCAAAATGAGGGCCAAAGAGGAACAAAACTCATTAGGGAAAAACTTTCTTTAGAAGATAGTTTTATTGGACCATCGCTCGAAGTGTCGCCTATTATGAAACTTTTTCTAAGGCCACCTTGTTATAGACGGTGCTGTTGAGTTTTCTTCCATAATTGCAATATTTTATCCACATGAGTTCAATTCCCAGGCCACGGTTGACGGCAGTGACAAGAGAGAGATATGAACATGGGAGCCTCCTTTTCACCAACCCCCATGATATGACTGACACGTGTAGAAGGCAACATCCAGCAGCAGATTGACAAAAGTCAGCAAGTTACTAGTCATACGTAATTATTAATTGTAATATACAAATCTGAACAGGTTCACCCATGGCTAGTGGTTACTGGGTGTTGATACGTTCCATCGCAATTGTTAACTGGAGGTATGGGCACTTATATGCTCAAACAATTTTCAAGGTTCGTGTATCTGCTCAGTAAACATGGAACGTTGGGCCAATGTTGATCCAACGGCTCCAACCACTTGCCAATGTTGGCCCAACGTTGGCATGTTTACTGAGTGCCCACCATCCTTTTGTCAGCAGACCAACCTTACGAATGGCATTAGCTGGCGATGCTGCCGCTGCATTGGCACACGAGCACAAACAAGAACAAGCAACTCGACAGATGCGTCAATAACACCGCGTGTGGCCTCAAAATGAAATAAATACATTATAATCGGTGACGTTTCGGGCAAAGGCCCTCCTTCACTTATCGATTTGTGCCGCGAAAAAGATCCGTTTGCCCATAACGTCGCCCGCTATATATTCGTATCTTTTTTTTAAGGCCACGGTGTTATTGACTAATACGTTGGGGCTATTATTTCTGTTACGCGTACGGTATGTCACACATCTGCGGTGCAGGAGTACGAAACGGCAAGTGCTGGAAAAGACGGATTAGGGCTACATGTGGGGTAACAATGTCAAAAGTCTGCGGCCCGTTGAAATACAGCAAACAGCTGCACGGTAGGCTTTACGATATCCTAACACATACCCAGACAGACTTTCTCATAGCACGTGTTATATGAAGCGTGCTGGACCGTCCCCACTGAAAGGTCCTTTGTGCTCGGCGCCCACTCGTGCCTTTGAATGAAAAAAAAGTACGGCGCTTGTAATAAATAATAATTGTATTGACGTACGTGGGGAACTGGACGGGGAATGGAAAAATCACGGCGCAAAAAAAGAAGAGAGTCCACGCAGGGTCAGACTTATATATCTGACTGCATTATGCGAGGACATGGTATATTGTCACTGGCTGAGAATTTCTGAAGAAAAAAAACCGCACGAGGAGGGGAAGCTGAGAGAATGATTTATAGGAAGCAGCTGTTTGGTGGCCGAGTATTATACACCCACCGTGAATCGCCGAATAAAGCCACGCGAATGCGGATAAAATGGTCTCTCCGTGCAGTGCAAATGTGCGCAGTCGTTTGCCGCTTGATTTACTTACTGTGCGCTCTGCTCCTCCGTCTGATAAGGGAAATGGAGTTTTTTTTTTAACAAATCAGAACAAATATCGAGATTGACCTTGCATAGCTGCGTCAGGGGCCGGACAAGGTCACGTGGATTCCTGCCGTTGAAGGTGCGGCACCGTTGGCTCTGCGCAGCACTCGAACGCAGCCAGCGTGGTTGCGGCCAATATATTTTTTTTATTGTCGAAGCCGAATCCAAAAATGAAAAAAGTTAAAACTTCAAACCGAAACGAATGCGTCCGAGAACATTTCTGCGAAGTAATAAAAAAAACTCACTTTCCACACCCCCCTCAGATATATAATTCGGAAAATAACAATGCTGCGTCGGCCGAAACACATTTCGTATTAATGAATTCGGATCAAATCGACGGCAACAAAAAAACACCCCCGCCTGGCATATAGGAAGTGCACGAGCAGGGGTCCTATTGTGAGATGTAACCATTTTGGAATTCCATCTGCTAAGAACTGAGCCTTTGTGCATTGAGCGTGGAGGACATGGGGGGGGGGGGGGAGAGTGAAGTGGAGGCTGCGACTGGAAGTTTGCTTGGGTTTTGTGTGACCTCTGCTCCCCCAAGCTGCCTATCCGCACCAGCTCACTGAAGTGGCAGAGGGAGGGGGGGCGGATTTGTAATTTTTCTAACGCCTCTTGATTCAACAGCACTCCTCAGCACTCCAACTCCACATGCGGATTCCACATTTTGGAATCTCTTTTTAGCTTTATGCGGCTTACAAATGCCACTTCCTATAGTTTGAAGGCTTTTGGATGGATGTGGGCTGTTTCAATGCCGTGGTGGTGCTGGTGGCGGTACGGGAGAATTTCTCTTCATCGCTGCGACGTGGGGGAGATGGATGTCTCGCGTTTCTTATTGCCCTCGAAATTACTCCGCTTATTTGCGGAGGAAAGTTTGCAGGTAATTGCAGATAATGAGGATTCTGCAAATAGCTTTTGCAGACCCTAAGGCAAACGCGGATAATAGTAAACTGGGAGTTGCGCGTAATAGGGTCACGGATAAGAGTGGTTCTGTAAATGTAAGGCTATTGGCTACAACTTAGTTCAAGGTGTAGTAGAAACAGGGTACGCCAATGCATACATTAATTGATTAATATTGCTTCTTAATGCTCCATGATACATACGTGAATTTGCATGTGTAGGATCAGGTCAAACTCATCCTGGTCTCTTTGAGTTCTCACACGGTTAAACAATATTAGATTCGTGCGTACGTTATATACTACTGTATGTTGAACTGCTTTCGCACAGTCGTACGTACCCAACCGTGCTAATCGAAGGTGCGAGGGGGGAGGGACAACACTAAACATTACATAAAAAGTTGGCAATACGTTCAGGCGCTCAATGGCAATGTTGTTAAATAATAACATACGGAAGCCTTCTCACAGTGGGCCCAACTGTAAGGTGTTTTCGCGTCACCAGACACGCAACCAATACTGCCACGGAGGCGAAATGGACGGCGTGAATTTGAGTCCAGATGTGATCGGTTAAAACAAAATGTAAACGTGAAACTTGATGATGAAAAAAATCAGCGCATGCAAAATTTGACGCCAATAAAATTATGTTTTGGCTTAATGGGGTGAACAAAACGATAATAATTTTTGTTTAGTTTTAAAGGTAAATTATCCTTGACTCTCGAATCAGAATCCTGAATTGTGAGGAGGGGGTGGGGGTGCACATCTCTTAGACCCCCCCCCCTCCCCACCAACTCGCCAAGATTACGTAAAGTTACATTTGTATGTTATAATAATGTACTGTATTGATCGAATGCACAATACTGTAATGGCAACACTAAATCGAACTCGTAACTGCGGACTTTCTCTAAACAGTAAAAAAAAGCCTGTTTTACGAGCACATTTGAAAAGTAAAAGCAGTCATTTTTACGAGCATATTATATTTTATATATTTATGGTACTGTAATGTATTTTAAGGGAGAGCGATGGCGCAATGGTTAGCGCGCTGCCGCTATGAATCTGGTGAGCTGAGTGTGACTTGCTGGTCACGGCTCTATCGTCAGTGGCGGGAGAGGGGCGCCACCGTGGCTAGGAGATGTTAACTCCTTGGCCTGGTACACAGGAGGTCGTGGGTTCGACCCCGAGCCTGGTGCCTGCTGCTGTATATTTGGAGTTTGCGTGTCTCTCTCCCCGTGGTTGCATGGATTTTCCTCCGGGTCCTCCGGTTTTTCCTATCACATTTATAATCATCATGCGTTTGGAGTATTTGGCTGATATAAATGTCCACGTGACGATAAGCCACTTCGTTGAACTATCATTTGTGAAAGCCAGGTCGCTTCTGAAAAAGAGCTAAATATAGCTCAATCGGGCCTTACCTGGTAAAATAAAAAAAATAGTTTAGTTTTAGTGATATCAAACTGTGTTCTGGGTGCATTTCCTTCACCAAACCTGCTCTGAGCAATGTGGTGAAGGAAAGTCAAACAACTCCCAGGCAATCTGGAGGCCCTCACCCAGTAAGTGGATTAGTAAGGGCAAAGGCCCAGCGTTGGTGTTACTACCTCACGCCAAGGCTCCAACAAGAGAGAGAAGTCTTAGAGAGTCCCCCTTGAGGGTACCTTGGCCTACTCTTCCACGCTGTGGTAGCAGTACCTACACTTTACCGCCTCTCCCACGCACTCAGCCAACCCGATCGACCAACTGTGGATTGATAGGGCTGTAGATTATTGTTATTTAATATCTTTAAGGCTTGTTTCGTTATATTCAGGTCGGTGCACCTGAAAGCATTAAAGTGATCACGTGTCTGGCTCTTTTGTTAGATGCCCTGAGTGACACTTGGGTGTTGGCCCCAGCAGATGTGCTATTTGCGTGAGATGATTGTGACTGGCAAGGGTCGTGACCTTTATGGGGTGTTTAGTTTCCTCCCCAAGGTTGCCAACTGCCCGTATAAATTTACGTCCGTCCGTAAAACAATTGTAAATTACAAAAAACACATGTCCGTAGTAATAATGTTGAATCTGTTGTTTATACATTTACAAAATGTATTTGCCACCGCAGTCTTCGTGAATGAGAAAGGTGTTGATGTCATTCAATGTGTGGGCCACATTTTGCCACTGTTCTCCAGTTTTGGGTAAAGGTGCAGCCCTGCAATTGCTTGCTCATGCCACTGCTGTTGGAAAGATCTCCAGTAGAGGGAGCTCTAGTGAGCCCCTCTGGAGGGTCGTATTGCTCTACTCTTCCACGATGGCCAGACGTCTTGGAGGAGTTGAGGGTTAAAACTAAACTTTTTAAATGTTACCAGGTAAGGCCCACTCAGCTATGTAGTTCTTATTCAGAAGCGACCTGGCCACAAATGACAGCTCAACGAAGTGGCTTATCATGTAGAAATGTATAGCAGCCAAATACTCTAAACGCGTGTTGATTCTTAATGTGGAGGGAAAAAACCCTCGCCAGGTATACAGGAGGTCGTGGGTTCGGTCCCGACCCTGACGCCTGCTGCTGTGCATTTGGAGTTTGCGTGTCTCTCTCCCCGTGGTCGTTTGGATAATTCTTCGGGTCCTCCGGGTTTTCCCTCCACATTTAGAATCAACATCACTACGCGTTTATAATATTTGGCTGCTATAAATTTCCACATGATAAGCCACTTCGTTGAGCTATCATTTGTCGCCAGGTCGCTTCTGAAAAAGAACTACATAGCTGAGTGGGCTTTACCTCGTAAAATTAAAATAGTTTAATTATAGTTTTATTGGAATGTCTGCCCCCCCCCCCCCCAGCCATCTGAGTTGCTGACTTTTCCCTTCAACTCCAATGGAGAATTTAAATCTTGTCCCACTCGTTCTCCACCTTTCCCTACCCTTAGCATCATCTACTCTTCACCGAATTGTCGGTTTTTAAAATTTTGTTTAAGGGAGCCAATTTGGCTGTGTTGGGTGGTGGAGTGGATCTTACAGAGGTGAGAGTGCTGCTGCGCCTATGAACTCAGTGACCCAAGTTTGAGTCCCGGCCACGGCTAACATCATTGGCGAGTGGCATCCGAACCCGCCTCCCCCCCACCACCCCCACCTGCACTGACCAGCATGGTCAAGTATGGTCAATCAGCCCCCGGTGACTAACAGAGTTGGGAGGTCTTCATCCAGCAGTAGATTGACAAATGGCTGTCCATGTATTATTATTTTAACTTCATTACACTCGGCTATTTCTAGGTATGCTTGAAAAATGTTGCGTCCTCCGGTCTGAGGGCATTGACGTGTTGGTTTTAGGACTAACTACAATTTTGCTACAAAACCAATCGCTTCGAAACTCAGCACACAGCTCGCCTATGCCCATACACGTGTGTATAAGTAATGCTGGCAATGACATGCTCTTCATAAATCATTATATGTATATTTTTTTACTGAAGAATTATTTTCCTTTTGGTAATTAAAACATTGATTTAACACGCTGGCTTTCACAACCAATATTATTCATGAAGACGTTTTTTGATCGCGTACATATACGCGCCCTAACCCAAAAAACGTTATCGTGCAGCATTATTATAAAAAACTTTGAAGTCCAAGTTAATTATAGCACGTGCTTTAGAGCCTGTGTGTGAGAGCTCCTGTACTTATGCATCTTGAACTTCTTTCGCACCATACATATCTTCCACCTATGGCACTATTGCACGTTGGTGACACGTGGGTAATTTTGTGCGCGCGTGTACGGTTTACGTACGTTGGATTGCACGCGCGTTGTAACTTCTGCTGGGCATGCAATTTCTTTGCACGACCGGTGACCCGACTTGTAACGATGTACTTGGAAGTGACTCGATCATCATCGCGAGGACATTTGGTTTTCACGCCGTTGTTTCCACCACGGCCGCCGCATTTGAACCACGAACCTTTCCAACGAGTGGCGATCGCTCTACCGCTAGGCCATGTCACCGCCTTGCGATACAATCGTTACGTGGGATGTATGCTTCGTCAAAACAGTTGATCTCAAAACGTATCGGCCAGAAATCTCGTAACAATATGGAAAAGACTCCATTAGTGGATTGGATTAGTGGCTTGTTCATTCCCTGCCCTTGCTGTCACCTGGACAGTATCTTGAATTGCTATTCTATGTAGATGCTTTGTGAAACTGTACAATACAAATTCTGCCGTTGATTCCATCTTGAAATTACATTTGCTTTTGTGACCAGGACAATGATATTTTGAAATTTACTGATTTTCAATGAGAAAACGGGCGAATTTGTGTCTTTTTGTTAACATAAAGTCAGAAAAAAACAACATGTCAATCAAAATTAACATGTATTTATACTAAAGTAATACAAAATTACCACAAAAGATTGAGAAGTGAGTAATTTTTCCAGATTTACGATTATACTGTAATTCACTTTCACGAATCAGCCCCCAAATGTAGTCTCCCATCATGTTCTCGTTATACTGTCCTTGATAACGGCGTTCAAAGTCCAGTATATCCTGGTGGAAGCGCTCGCCTTGCTTCTCCGATTACGCTCCCATGTTCTCCTTGAATTACTCAAGATGAGCATCAAGGATATGGACTTTGAGGGACATCCTACATCCCATTGTGCCGTAGTTCTTCACCAAAGTCTCAACCAGCTCCACATAGTTTTCGACCTTGAGATTGCCCAGGAAGCCAGGAACCACTGTGACAAAGCTGTTTCAAGTCGCTTTCTCCTTACTAGTGAGCTACTTGGGAAATTCATTGCACTCCAGGATCTTCTTTATCTGTGGTCTGACGAAGACACCGCCTTTGACCTTTGCCTCAGAGAGCTTAGGGAAGAAGTCTTGAAGTTACTTGAAGGATGCCGACTCCTTATCTACAGCTCTGACAAATTGCTTCATAAGGCACAATTTGATGTGCAGTGGTGGCATCAGCACCTTCCGGGGGTCCACCAGTGGCTCCCTCTTGACGTTGTTCCTCCCCACAGAGAACTCGGTCCGCTGTAGCCTGTCCTGCCTGTGGTAGTGCGCCTTGGTGTCTAAATATTTTGTAGTCATTATTGTATTACTTTAGTGTAACTACATGTTCATTTTGATTCATATGTTTTTTTTTCTGACTTTATGTGAACGAAAAGACACAAATTCGTTCGTTTTCTCATTGAAAATAGGTAAATTTCTAAATATCACTGTCCTGGTCACAAAAGCAAAGTTTGTGGGGAATAATAGCCATTTTCTTTACTTTTGAGGCGTAAGCAATTATGATATAACACTTAATACACAGGAACAAAAATAAATTGTTACAAAGTGTTATCGGAGGTGCGCGGGAAGGACAACAAACTGAACACAAAAAACAGTTCTAAAGACATTTTTAAAAATTTAGATTTAAAAGTGCGAAGCTCCAGCGGCGTCCTAATATCGGAAGGAAGAGCGTTCCAGACGGCCGCAGAAGCGCATCTGCAAGTGCCGCGCGATGCGTGTGGAGTTAAACCCACAAACACGTGAGAGAGCTCTAACCCTACAGTGAGCCGGGCGTGTTACACGCACCTTAAATATATCGCAATCTCTGTATCCAATTGTTTACGTGCGTGGAATGTTAATGTGCTACGTAAATCCCTGAAATTTCGCAAAAAAACTCGCAAATGTGTCCGTATGTTGAACCTCTTTCGCGCCCTATGGAGCCAACCGTACTAATATTTGCTCATGCCACCAACAAACTCCCCCCCCGCCATAAGCACATTCATCTTATACATTTTGTTATTGCTACACGCTTCGTGTAATTTTATTTGTTCGTGCTCATCCTCGGTATTGACAAAAAAAACAACCTGGGCAGTCATCATTCGAGTCCCGCACTGCCCCTCCCACCCATGAGAACGCGTAAACAGTGCAAACAAATAATTCTATTGAAAAATGTCCTCAAAGTGAATCGCGTTCCATCGCTCATATCGCCCCCCCCCCCAAACCTCCACCCCCTCCTCGCGAGAATGCTGTGTGTAAGCGCGTGTGTATTTGTTGACATCCTAGCATCATGCACTTGATGAAACGTAGTTAAATGCTGCCGGGGAAATTGCCGCCGGTGGTGGCATGCCCTTTCCGGGCCTGACAGCTGGGTTATGAGCTGACCTTTCTTACAGCCACTGCTCGTTATGGAAGGGCAAGTGGCGGTGGGTTGACTGGTGCCCTCGCCCACAGGCCTCGCAGTAATCTCATCTCTCTCGCTCGCTCGCTCGCTCCCCAACAGGCCGTCTCCCATCCCGCCCTTGCTTATCACTCTTCCTTCCTGTCTCTCTGTCTGTTTGCGCGCTTGACTTTGTGCCAGTTTGTCAAGTTTCCCACCTAGAAGTTTGGCGAGTCTCGCCTCCTCTGTCTTTTCATTCCGCGGCTGCTCGTTTGTCTGGGTCTGTCTTGGTATGTTTGTCGATGTCTTTTGGGAATCGTGGCCGCATTTAATTTTTTTTTACAAGCAGCTGTTTGTGTGTTTGTCACTTCCCCTACCCCCCATGCATTTTTTTCTTTTCAACTTAGTTTTCGTGTATTGTTATATTGCAGCTTATCAATGTATACATGTTTTTTTTTATCAGCTTGTCTGCGTTTGTGTGCACGTCACGGGCGAGCGGTGGCGCAGTGGTTGGCACGCTGCACATCGAACCCCGACAACCCGAGTTCGATTCCCGTTCGTGGCTAATGTCAGTGATGAATATCTGAACTCGTCCTGGGCCTCCCCTAGGTCGATTCAGCCTGACTGGGCGTGATGGCGGCCACACCGCCCTCTCGTGCGCCGTGGCGACTTCCATTGGTGCTCGCTTAACAGCGCTCGCCCCAACAATCTGGAAAAGTCTCTATGGGGGATCTATGGGGGATCTTTGTCTTGGTTGCATGTGTGTTATTTTGGGCACATCCAGTGCTGAAATTACTCGAGAATTGCATTTGTGAATATGCCAACATATCTTGCCCTTCTGTGCTACAAATAGATATTGCCGAGGACAAATGCATTTTAACGTAACACCCAAGTTAAAATGCATTTTCTCTGTCAATATTAAGTCGCATAATGATCTTGTCAAATCTGTGTTGTTAGGAGTCCTCCGCCACTCGACACAGTCAGAAAAGTAAGTTGTCACGCGTACAAGCGTGCAACGACGCGCCAATTATAGTTTGGGCTTATTCACATGTAAAGTGAAGAACAATGTCACGACAAAATGAGCCAACTGATATTTACGTTCCGCTGGAAAACGATGCCAGGCATTTCAGGACTTGCACTATTGGACAGACGGGTCGTAACATCAGCGTAAGACTAAAAGAACAGCAAAGAAACATTACATTCTCTCAAACACAACTGTCGGCAGTGGCAGAACATGCTTGCCAACAAGGACACTCAATTGATTTTGAGAACGTTGAAGTGTTGTGTAAAACGAATTATTACTGGCCAAGACTAATTAGAGAATTCATTTAAATTGAGAGCAATACAAGTAATTTTAACTACTCTGACAGCTACAGGCTTAGTGCAGCCTGGAAGCATATTATTAAGCAATACCTAATACATATTACAATTCCTTATAGAAGAATCACGTACTAATTAACTGATTACTAATCTTACTTAATTACACCCCCCCCTCCTCCGCCTCTGATCTCTACACCTGATAGAGTTCAACGATGACGTCATCCTGCTACACTATTTAAGACCGGAAGCAGGTGGATGGCTTCACAATTCTGACAAATCGCCCGATGATGCTGGATGTAATTTCCAGCGAAACGTCGTACTACTCAAATTGTAAATGTTGTGGATTCTCTCTTCAAACACACCGGTGGGCTGAAGTAGTAACTAATTGCAATTTTGTTTACGTGACAAATCCATTACTGGGGTGGTGGAGGGTTTCGACACATTTATACTTACGCGATCTAACCCAAAAGCCTTTATTATGAATAATATTGATCGCGAAAGCTTACGTGTTAAAACGTCATAAATTAATTAATGTGTTTTAGAACCCATGCGTATGCTTCATTTTTCTTCCCTTTTTAAACTTCTGGGTTTGGCTCTGGTCAATTGAATCTGGCCAACGATTCCGTCCTCACGTCACTCTCATTACGTTGGTTTGCAGTGTTTTTAGATATATACACATTTGTTTATATTTTATATAAAAAAAATGTTGGCAGAGACCTCAATGGAATGTGATTAAAAACACATTTTGATTGTGACAGATGACGGAACGGATGTTCAAGTTTATTTACAGATGGCATCGTACACCTGACTAATTCCTGAATTACAAACAAAAATAATTCGCCACCTTCATCTCGAACACTGCCTCGTTACAGAAAAAATATACAAGTAGGCCGCCATTTCCCGAGACGGAATCCTGCCGTATATTTGTACGCGTTTAGGCAGTGTTAATGATGAACGTGGTGAGTTTCTTGTATTTATCCTGGTGCAGCACTGCCATTGCAGTCCTGGAACAATTCATCGGTGATTTATATTTGTTGAAAAAAGAACAAAAATAATTGATGTTCCATCGTCACTTTGTTGCTGGAAGAAGGCCTCGCCCCACACGCCGTGTTGGTTTTTGGGAGGGGGTGGGAGGTCGTTATTTGACCATACTTCATCATGCTGGTTCATGTGGCTTCGTGAAAGTCATGGGTGGGCCAGGATTGGTGAAGCTATCACTCGCCACCACCGGGGTGGCTGCTCAGAGGTAGGGCGACTCGCATCAGGAAGGATGCGAGTTCTAATCCTGGTCAGGTCCCCTCCATACCACCGGGTTCAAAAGTCAATGGTGGTTGTCCTGTGGATAGACTTGCCCCTGCCACAGAAATGTGGAATTTCCGTCACTGGCTCAGGGCTGGAAACGAGAAGAGCGCCACTTTAATGTGCGCATGAGCAGGGCGCTGCTTTAAGTTTGACCGCTGTTTTTTCCCTCCTTTTGAAATCCCCACTGTGTTTTGGGTTGTTGAATGACAATAAAAAACGCTGATATATAACAATAAACACGATCGCTAGCCTGTGCCTGTTGCTGGATTCAAAGTGCAGAGTGCTAACCACTCGCCACCACTCCAGCCGCAGATCACTTTGGACAATGCAGTCCGCAGAGCAATCACGAGAGGAAGTCCAGTTGAGCTTGCACGCACGTCTGACACGAGGTGTTCATGCTCGCCGCCAATACCCAGAGCCAACCTGTGTCAGGGATGAGCCTGAAATCGCTCGGCACGCCTCGTCGATTTCTTCAAGTGACAGTGACCAAATGGATGAACTATAATGAACAGGGAGGCGAGGGGGGTTATTCAAATATGCTTTTGGTAATTGCATTTTCTGTTCTCCACCCCGATAAAAAAAATCGTACCTGCACGGAACGATTCGCAAGTGCGAGCGTAATCCCAGTTAATGTAATGTTTAACGAACGGCTTTTCCGCAGATGTCATCTGTTTTTGAGTGGCAGGCAGATAAGTCTCGGGAAAGATGCATCCATATGTGCTGTCACTCTCGCGTAAACCCGAGAAAGGTAGAGGCAATGAGAGCGTTTAGTGGTAAATGTCACGACCTGTGCAAAACTGTATTTTCAGACTGCCAGTACACGTCTATATATGTGCCGTAGGACATGAGCGTTTGTTTAACATTCTGGCCAGTACTTTAGGCAGATAGCATGCCACTGGTTTGGTGGGGGTGTCTCCCTCGCGAAGCCTTTATGCACCACTGTGCAGTTATCACAGCAGTTTTATTACAGCTTGACAGAGAGCGGCGCGGTGATCTACGATGGAGACCTCTCTGGCTCACGTGAACACGCGGCTGTGTATTTAGAGACTCTTGACTCTGTGGCCACCGATTCTTTGCGAGCGGCAGCCAGAGTGGCTGTGCACGATCTTCATCACGACGAAGCCGTCGCTCTGAAGGCACTCGCAATGTTCGCTTTCCTCTCTCGGCGGTCCCCCGTCGGGTGAAGAAGGTTCCTTCGCACCACCACCACCACACGCGCTGCAACCCTCCCTGGTGCGGATTGGTGACCGGGTGGAGGGGTGGAAGGGCTGCTTCGGGTATATCGTCGCGTGTTACAAAAAATGCGGTAACTTGGAGGCTGTTGTCAATCCGCCGCCGGATAAAGGCGTTTGCGGAGCGCGTCGCTTGTGTGTGTTCTTTGACACTGCGCGCACTTCACCACGACCCGTGCGGGCTTGTGAAGAGGGGGGGGGGACCCAGAACCGATGCACATATCGCTCGCCACTCATGTTCACCATTGCCGAGGCATCAAACTCAGGCCGCCTGTGGATCCATCATCACGGCGCGCGGAACACAGTGCCGCATCTCCCCCCACGATCGCTCTCGGTCCCACCCCCCCCACCCCCCCCACCCCCCCAAGCGATACCACAGTCCTACGCTACATACAATTGCAATGGATCTTTCGTCCGTGTGACATGTCTGAACGTCTCTTCCCTCGTAATCCCGGCGAAGAAAAAGAAACCGCAGGAAGTTACTGGCGGGCGGTCCGCGTGAATAGTCGTTGCGCTCGCTCGCTGTGTTCGAGGCGCGCGGTGTGGAGCCCTCGGCTCCCACGTCCCGCGTTCAAATCCCTGCAGCGCTCTTCTCAGTGCGAGGCGGTCGATGTGCGCGACACGCGTCGCCGATACGGCCACAGATCCCCACACCCCACACACCGAGTAAAGGCACCGTGTGTGTGTGCGCGGGGGGGGGGGGACCTCCTTTGTCGGATCGTGTCGTGGCGCGCAAAAAGACACCGCACGCCGCTTGCATGGTCGTGTGCGTCGTCTCTCTCTCCTCTCACTTCTTCAGCCCCCCCCCCCCCACGCACCTCTCTCTTTCTCTCCCCTCTCAGCCCGCTTTGGGAATTTTTTCCAAATATTATTTATCTGTTTGTTGTTGTTGTTGTGGCGGGCGCTTGCACAAAAAGCGCGCGACTATGCCGCGTTGCTTTTTTTGTTGCAACACCTTTGTGCGGACTACTAAAGTGACTTTTTGTGAATGCTGTAGATGAACACATAAAATAGGTCACCTGTTATATGACTGTGACGCCAAGTCGCGGTGATTGCGAGGTGTTTGGTTTGACCATTTGAATCCATTTCTGGGATAAGACAAACAAAGTGGCTCTGTAATTGCTCTTTCTTTAATTTGTAGCTTTGTACATTTAATAATAATAATAGGAGTAGTAATGCGTTTGCTAAGTGCTGCCACTCTGCTGAGTTTCTGTTGTGCTTCGCAACCGTGTTGCGAGTGAAGCAATTTATGATTGCCACTTTTGCAACTCCTGCAAATCTGTTTGGGGGGCTCGATCCACAGCTGCCCCCCCCCCCATTCATCGAGAGGGATGGACAAAGAGGTGGGGGTTGAGCCCTTACAACTAAAAGTATAGTATATCAAATTAATGCACATGCAAACATTTTATGCATTAGCTCGGCTCCCCCGGGCACTGGAATGGAGTTCGAACGTCTCTGTTCGAAGTTGTGTCGGTGACCACTCTAATATTAACCAGATTTCACGTTAGTACTAAAATATAATGTTTTAAGTATCGATTATTTCTACGTACTGTACTAGAAATATATCAAGTAAAGATTTTTGAGGGGAAAATTCGCCCATCACATTGCAGAAGTTGGTGAGCTTTGTGGCATCGTGAGACACGGAATCCATTCGGGAATCTCAAAGGACCCCCCGTCCGCATGCGTCTGAGAATGTCTGCAACAGAACTCGTGATCTTTCAAGTACCCTTCTCGTCTTTACACACGGTGGCGGGGGGGGGGGGGCACTTGCCTCCACACTCTTGATATGAGATGGATATGAGAGTGGTGTTTGTGGCGTGAAATGAAATGCATCTAAATTATTTGAAAAACCTTATTTTTAAAATATGACGGAGAAATAATGTGGTCAAATGACTCTCTGATGTATTTTCGGGGTTGTACCCGTGGGTTGTTCATCACGATGTGCGACCTCCTGCTGCACGTGCTGGGAGCTATTGTATGCAGCACAACCGCAAAGGACATATGCAGCAGTAATGTGGCCATACACTCATTCGAAGACCCAAATAAACACGTGGGAGTTTTGGTCATTTAAGAGATGTCCATACTTTTGAGGCACCCAGGTCATTGTTCCCATTGTCTACTCATGTGTGCATGGGTCATGCGTAGACAATCTGATATTTGCTACCATTGTACTCATGCCATTTAGTATAATCTAGGGAGAGAACAGGTTCATTAACCTCCCGCAGTCATGTTCATTAGCCAGTCGGATTTTCTCTGGTCCGTGCCCATTCTCGGCCTCCCTAATCCGCCAATCTGATGGCCTCGCCACTTGCTCGCCCTTTTCACAATTAGCCTCTTTTGCTTGCTCATCTTTAGCCACCATGCACTGCGGTGCAACAGAAGCAGCTGTTGCATTAGGGCGGTGTTTCTCAAACTGTGTAGGCCCTCACCCCACGTGAAAACGCATTCAACTTCTCTGTCTAAATACCACTCATACTAAATGATTCATATAACCGGAACATATTTACTTGAATGCAGCTATAATTTTTTTAGGTGGGGGTCATTTAGACCTTGGGGTTAGGGTCTTTTATTCAGGGTCGTTTACCTAACTTCATTTTTTAAATGAATTGTTATAAGTAAAATTTGAATTAATGTTCTCAACAAAATCTCTATAAAGGTTGTCATTATCAACCTGCGTTTGCATCACAGCCCCGCAGACCACGTAGCGGCCCGTCACGGACCACCACCGGTGGTGCCGGGGACGCAGTCTGAGAACTTCTGTGCTAGACAATAAACCAATAACAGCCTCAACATCGCAGCGAACAAAACTTTTTGACCACGCCACAAATCTACATTAAAAAATTCAGTACACAGTTACATTTTATGTAAGCAGTAAAACATATTTATATCCACTCTTAAATTAAACTGCTCTTGTGTTATTCACTGGTGGTGCGGTGGTTAGTGCACTCTCCCTGTGCTGGCAGCAACCTGAGTTAGATTTCCGGCCATGGCGAACATTGATGGAAAGTTCAATCGAAACCGGTCCTGGGCCCCCTCTGAACTTCCACTCTCACCGACCAGTTTGGAGAAGTATGGCCAAACAAACCCCCTGTAACAGTGGATTGATTACACTATGTAACACAATTTTTGTTCCTGGGTACTAAGTGTTATGTTGTAATTGTTTATGTCTAAAAAGTATAGAAAATGGCTATTATTCCCCACAAACTTTGCTTTTGTGACCAGGACTTTATGTGAACGAAAGACACAAATGCACACATTATCTCATTGAAAATAGGTACATTTCAAAATATCACTGTCCTGGTCACAGAAGCAAAGTTTTTGGAGAATAATAGCCATTTTCTGTACTTTGAGGCATAAGCAATTAGGAAATAACACTTACTACCCAGGAACACATTTTTTTTGTTACACAGTGTTATGAGTTGTAAAGTATTATTGTCAATCAATAGAACAGATGCAATTATTGTTTAGTCAATACAACAGTCTTTAAAATGGCAGTGTACAAACTTTTTGCCCACACCACATATACCGTATATTAAAATCCTGCGCTCATAATAATAAGAAAAAATAACCTTTCCATCCACTGCTGATGCGAGATTGGTGACAAGGGATCTAGAACTGGTTTAGCTATCACTCACCACTCATGTTAACAGTGGCCTGGAATCAAACTGGGGTCACCAATGTGCCACCACTCGATCCTAAAGCACAGTACAGTATGTTGCTAAGTGTTACGTAAGCTATAATATGTTTTATATCAGCGATTACATTATTCATAGCCATAGTGTATGCTTCATGTAGTCGCAGCATGACCGCGTATAGCACAAGAGAAGGTTAATATCTGTCAGTAAATGATGACGAAACAAAATTCAAATTATTTGAAAATATCATCGTGGAATATTGTAACATGCTGAATGTGGAGTTTTGTTTCTTTGTGAGTTTCTCTCCAAAGACTCGAACTGCTGCAAGCGAGCCTGTGGCAATGCTTGTTCATCAAAATGAGTCTCTGCTGTGACTACGATGGCATCGGTTTTGAGAAAAATAAAAAATCCAGTGCAATACAGTACGGTAACCTGTTTAAGGTAGTAATAAAAATGACTTTAATTGAAAAATAGTGCTGCTAATTGAACCTTCATCAGCAACACTCTTGGCAACATTATCACTCATTCATATTTCATCACGTATCATCTTGCGATAGTCAAAACACCTCATTAATGCTTGCATCATCGGCACTATGCAATCCGCCTGCATAACCCTCCACCATCTGCTGGAATAATGTCCATTAGACAAATCCTTCTCGTGCTTTGTTCCTCTCTTTGTGCGACGTAAACACGCACGTGGCCGTGAGGTTGTTTTCTGAATGCGACGGTGAAAATTATAATCACAATTTATAGCGTGCGCATATTTCACAAATCGAACGCATTTTCTCGATTGAGAACTTGGAAGCGCAGAGCCGGAGCACAGTCCCTTGAATTCCGATTTGAAGGGGCGAGGGCCTGGACGGGCGAGGGCATGAACTCGTGGGGGCATGAGCTGATGAGGACCTTGAGCTGCTGGTTCAAGGTGGATGGTGATGCATGGATGCTGCTCAGAGGTCGCAATCGGGTACCCGATACCCGTACCCTACCCGATACCCGGCTACCCGTACCTGGCCGGGTACGGGTACGGGTACCCGTTTGCGAACCTGGTGCGGCCGGGTATGGGTAGGCCGTGAGTCACTGGTGAGTAACCGTTTGTCACTCATTTCGGGTAGGGTGCGACCCTGGTGTGGCTGGGTACGGGTACGGGTAAGGAATCAAAACCCGTTTGCGAACCTCTGATGCTGCTGCCAGTGTACAGCTGGGGTGGAGAGTTCCAGACTGCTGCTGCTGCTGCAAGTGCAGCTACGCAGAAATGCGGCTCAGCCAGGACGGTCCTGATTCTGGGTACGGTGGGTAGATTATTGGCCGTACTCTGAACAAGAAGAGAACTCCGTTCGGCTCGAGCTCTCTTGCAATCGAGTGCAGCTATTGGTATGCAGCGTGCATGCCAATTGCGTTAAGTACCTACACGAGTTGAGCAGTAAGTGTCAAATAAGATGACGCTAGATATTTGAAATTTAACCGAGTGGTTTTCACAGGACTGTTTTTTTTTTCACCTCTCAAAATCTGACACTTTTTTTCTGTCCACTTTGCCTTGACGACATGCCATGGCTTGCCCTAACCTGGCTTGACCTGCTCTTTTTTTTGCATTTGTGAGACCTTCCCTTTTTATTTAGCCCTCTCCATGTTTACGTGGACAGCGAGGGGGCTTTTGGCGATTGTTGCTCGTCAGAATCAGAATCGTTATTGAGACTGCCGGAGGAATCCGATGAGCTATGAAGCTCTTTGTCACAGATGTCCAGTTTGGGCGGGTCGGCAAGTTACAACAGCGAACACTACAAACACGATAGCAGTGGAAAGTAGTGAACATGGTAAGCAAGTCACTAAATATAAATGATTAATACATAAATTAATTATATAAGTCCGATTTATCAAGGCGTAAGAAACAACAAAAACGGTCCCAGACCACACCAAGACAGCACACAGCAGTAGCCCCTCGATTAAATAGCACGGTAACATTGAACTATCGCTACGACGCAGGTTATGGTCAGAGTTACAAATCACGTGTGTGAGCGTGACATTACTGGAGCGTGCCCGTGGCGGCACTTGATTAAACATTCACGTTACGGCTCGGTTGGCAGGGCCCTGGTCTCAGGAATGATTTGCCTGTGCGACGCAGTTGATTTTGCGCCAATTTCTGTTTGCATCGTCGCTGTGACTTTACTTGTTTGGATTTTGTCGTTTTTGGTGACCCAGGTCACTTGCAAATGAGAGTCAGCTGGGTCCCCCCCCCCCCGAGTTATTATGATTATCTGGACAAACAAACACAACTTAAATTAACTGGGGGTCTCCCCGCTGGCCAATCTCTCCTTCTCCCCCTCTCTCGCCGTAGCCCGGGGGCAGTCGCACCGCCTGCACACTTCACTACTCAGCCACGCCACTGTCACCCACAGCAGCAAACAAAGCGGGCTGCCCTCTCGGCCTCCTGCGCATGGCAATTGGAGGGCTGAGAGAAGTTCAGAAAGAGTTCGCGCACGATAAGCGCAATGATTTTACATAGGGCCCGAGTCTCAGGAGTCCGGCAACTTTGAAAGCCATTTTGTTGAGGAGAGTGGAAGCCATTATGGAAGTGGTTGGGGGAGGGATGCTGTAATTGCCTCATTGCTGCTCCCTAAGCTGTTTCCTGCTAGGGTCCAGAAATGTTGAACACGTGTGCACTCAAAAGAGTCTCCTTGTTGCTTTTCAGGGCCTGAGCACACAGATCAATATGTCGATTCCTTCCAATGGCGTCCTCTCTTTGAGTCAACACTGGCCGCTCGCCAGGGACGGCATCACCGCGTGTGTGGGTGTGTGCCTCCCCGAGACCCCGCTCTGTATTCAGGGATCGTAGTACGCACGTGTGCGGCTTGGCCAGCGACGCGCGTCTGTGCGCGCTACGACGTTTGGCTCTTCACTCTTAAGAGATCCGCGGGCTTTCTTGCCTTTAATTACGCGTGATATGTTATTTTACAGCAATTAAACGGATGGGGGGGGGAGGGAGAAAATTGCAATTTGCCACCCCCACATCATGTGGTTGTTTGCCCTCACCGCAACAGCAATTGCTTTGCTCCCTCTGAGCTGACACATTCAGGCTTGGCTTTCCTTAATTTTGTTTTTGCATCGCCACGGCTGAGTGTTGTTGTTGGTGGTGGTTGTTGTTGTTGTTGAAGCAACGAGTGGAGGAGGGGGCAGGCTTTACAGTTGCCCATAAATAAAGGGATTGGACTTGGAAACCGTGTCACATTAATTTCTTCCAATAATATATGGGATACTTTAGGGTTTTGCATTATTCAGCCACCCATCTTGCACGTTGAAAGGTTGTAAATTACCCCAACTGTATCATTTTTATCATCGTGGACGTGATGTATTAAGTATTCAAATGTGTGACTTATTGTCAAATAACGTAAATTTAAGGTGAGCAGAATATTATTACACCATTATTTAAAATTCAGTTTTGTGTGTGTGTATATCTTTGTCGAATGCGTGCTAATCCCTAAGACACGGGCCCGATGCATATGTAGGATGGTGCTTGTTATTACTGTACGCAGGGCTGTCTGTACGCCAACTTACATTTAAATTATTCCAACGGGCTAATTTTTTTTATTTTATTTTAAAATGGCAGTGCAAGAGCATTATGCATAATTGAATCTGCTAAAGCTTGGCCCAATATTGGGATCTGCTAATGAGATGTGGAAGCCTGCAGATTGGAGAAGGCAGTTTTTGTATGAATGCAAGCGAGAGCAGTTCGGCAGCGCATCCTCAAGATCCTGTTTATTTTAGCTCGGCATGTTTCGTAGTGTTAAATATACACACACGCACACACGTGTTCTACAAGAAATGCAGGGACCTACACGGTGCAAATCTCCCATTGTGTTATATTTAGATGGTTTCCAGGTTACCATACACTGCTAAATCGCTAAGAGACCATAAAAATACTCTTGTTTAATTAACCCTTTAGCTGCCATTAAATCCACTCGTATAATACACACACACGTACACACACACACACACGTACAAGTACTTTGTAGTAAATAATATTGTGGCCACTTGCCGGTATCGGTGCGGTCACGCCTGTGACTTGTTGGTGAGCATGCTCGTGGTAATACAATCCCGGCCACCCAGACTTGAATCCTGGTCATACACACCAGTGCCGGCTGGTATCTAAACCTGGCTTGGGCCTCCCCTAGGTCAACTCGGCCTAAAATTAGTAGCAAGCGCAGTGTGCCTATATCAGTACCGAAAGGTTGCCAGTTTTGTACGGCTGACCACGCGACACCACTCCGCTGTGTGCCATGCCGGCTGCCTGCCTTAATAGGTGCTCACAAACAGGTTAACGTAGAGGCAGCAAGCCCCCCCCCCCCCTTTGTTATGGACATGGTGTAAGGGAGGCCCTCCTCCACCGTTAGAGTGACAAAGGACGCTGCATTATACAAACACATTTACAGCATACTCCCCTATCCGATGTTTAAACAGAAATACATACGTTATGTTAAGGTGACCTTTCATAATAATACGTGTATTTTGCAAATACCTTTGAAGGTGTTTTTATAGTTAAGAAATGTGATAATGTACCATAACTGCAATTAAATGGCAAATGTTAATTGCAAAATTTAATATGTGTATTAAATCAATGCGTGTAGTGTGCGATACACAGCACATACATAGCATTTTTCCAATGTAATTAAGGTGCTATTTACATCAGCACAATACTGTATTTAATTCCGATAATCCAACATGTTCATTGACAGCCTCTCTTGTTGTTGTTGCTGCTGTTGTTGTTCCAGGCTCAGATATGACGATCGCATCAAATGGAGCGTCACCTTCATTGTAGCGAGAAAGGCCTTGAAAGGATCACAGAAGACTTGAGCATATGACTTGAATTGAGCCGCGTGGAGGCTTCACATGGCATAACCATGCCCGAGCGGTGTGTGACATCACAGTCATAATACACTTGGAACGCCTGAATGACACCGCACTGACGTTTGCTTGGTGGTGACCGCACAGTAGAGACGGGTCCTGCCCAGCTGTGGTGAGCTCGCTCGCTCACTCACTCGATAGCTGCTCATCCGGCCGGGTCAGGCCCCGGCTTAAGTGAGTGCCCGGCGGCTCAGTTGCGTCCCAGCGAAGACGGGCGACATTGCGAAATGACGTGGAGGGAAACGCACCGCCGCTTGTGATCGCTCACGTTTCGTATCTTCCCATCGCGGGCAATAACCAAAACACAATCGACGACGACAACAAAACTCGGCAGAGACGCCCAAATGTCTCCGTCAAAATCCAGCAAGTAGCGTGCGACGACGCTATAGACTGCTTTTCCGTTTGACGTTTGGGGGGGGGATCGCGCCGGAAGCCCGTCCGGCGATTGATGCGGCTTCGCTCGACATTTGGAGGCCCCGACGTTGGGGCGAAGAGCGTGGAGGTCCACATGGCCAGGAGGTCGCGTGCCGGATGCCTCTGGACGGTTGAGAAGCCCTCAACCGCCATGCTGTGGACCTGCCTCCTCCTCCTGTCTACCTGCAGCAGCATCATGCCGGCAGAAGGTAAAGCCACCTAACGGATACCATTTTCACGGGAGCCTTGGAAGGACCCTGTCTTGCACAACTGCTAATGAGGCTCACTAATGGGATATTTGAAAAGGTGTTTGATTAAAGAGCACCTTTAATGAACGTGAAATTAATTAAAATGAAAATTAAGTTGTCACACTTTCAAAGGTGCGGCCTATGTATAGGCTCCCATTAGTTTGGTATAAATCACACATACTATTAAAGTGGAATCCCTAATAACAAAAGTCATAATATCAAAACCCGCGGTCTTGTTTTTTTTTCACAATGTCTACCGGTCCTTTGGGGATGCCTGTGTAAGGGCCTGTAATTGCCAAGTGTTTAAAAAAAAAAACCTCATTAGGACAATTAAAAATAGTTGTCTCTCATATTTGCAATACTCATTATAAAACAAACACAACAAATTCTTGTATTGGCTTAATTATGGGGAATTAAGCTTACACAAATGGTCATTAAAATGGTACTCTTCTTTGGTGTGGATTGGAGATATCTGATTTGGATCTTATTACAAACTCCGGTTTGATCGTCAAATAATTCCACAATGATATTGTTTTTTAAAAGTTTTTCCCAAAAAATTACTTCAATCAACTTTACACATACCAATATCACATGATATACAAACAAAAATCTATTGTTCACCTAACTCAGATAA
Organism: Lethenteron reissneri; assembly: GCF_015708825.2. Lineage (NCBI taxonomy): Eukaryota > Metazoa > Chordata > Hyperoartia > Petromyzontiformes > Petromyzontidae > Lethenteron > Lethenteron reissneri. Next base: position 10,380,017 of record NC_083782.1, read on the forward strand.
CGTTTCCAATCATTTTAAACCTGGCCATGCTGTAGAAGATTAACTAGCTATCAAATGGACCATAAAAATATTCCTATTAATAGGAGCTGTTCAAGCACACACACAGGTTACCAGATTATGTAAAAGGTTTAAACCTCCTACTTGTGTATCTCTCTGATGGGTTTTCGGATTGTTTCTGTGTTGTTGTTGGGCCCGATGGCGATGGGGCTAGCCCAGTGTTCTTCACTAATATTCACAGGGGGGTCACTTTCGCCAATAAGGCATCACAGTGTGAGGGCCGCTACACATTTGAAACCATTGTTGCGTTTGACAGCTGCACGATGCTGGTGATAGGGGGTGTTTTCACTCTTTGTGTATTGTCGGGGGGGGGGGGGTGCCAGTGGCCCGCGGGCCTTGCAATGAAGAACGGTGGGCTATATAATGAAGAACAGTGGGCTATATAATGAAGAACAGTGGGCTATATAATCGAGGGAGGATGCGAGCTGCCTCGATTCAGAAGCGAAACGTCGGACATCGCGTTGTTCGACGCGCAGCGGCACAACCCGAAAAACACGCCGGAGAGCCGTAGAGCGGCACAACCGCACGAACACCCGCTGTTGTATTTGTGTGTCTGAACATGAGAACAGTGTGGCCGTGACTATTGTGGAGAAGAGTAGCCCCAAGTATTGTCATGTGATGCTAAAATCTTAGGGGCCAGTGGCTGTCCGGGCCAGTCCAGATGAGCATTTAAGTCACAACAATTGCGAGCCTGCGTCGTCCTGGAGAGCAGCATTGATGGACGCGTGAGAATTGAACGCGTGGAATTGTGTAGCCATTGTGTGCAAATGTGGGCTACTTCAATGTGTGTGTGCACACGCGGGTGCATGACATTTTTGTTGTCAGTTGGAAACGCATTCACCCAGCCACTGCGTTTCGTGGGCGCTGCTGCCGCGCCGTGCTCGCACGCTGCACTTGCAAAGCGGAGGTCGCGGCTACATCTCCGGGCAACGGAAAATTGACACAATGGGGGCAAGTTTCTTGCCTTACCCTCCAGCGCCCCGCGCACGCCTCTGTCAACCCAGCGGTGTAATTGGGCACACCGCAGTCAATCGATCAGTCAGCTCCACGCGTGGTGGGGTACAAATTTGCGTCCGGCGTGGAAGAGCAGGCCAAATACCCTCGAGAGAGGGATCCCCTGAGCTTTCTAGAGTGGAGACTCTTCCACGAGCAGTGGTGTGAGCTGGCAAATGCAGAGCCGCAACTTTACCCTGACTCCCGTTGCGCAAGGTGCGTACGGAAGCGCGAGGTGCGTGTGTTGGCTCCTGTCCACTCCGCGTTTGATGAGTCTTGTGAGACATGCAACACAGTGCCATTGGAAAATATTTTTTTCCCCCTCTATCTTTCACTTTTTTTGCACTCTCTCTTCCTCGAACACGTAAAAAAGTCTCCCGCTAATGATGTCACTCTGCGCATTGTAAATCTTCGGCAAATGCCACGGGTTGGGTCTTGTTGCTCTGACAGCAACCGAGGATTGTGGCCCAAAACTGCCAGGTCTGTTCGCCGGAATTTTATGTCGGGCCATCATTTTTGCGGACGGTGCGAACGCACAACACATCGCTTCCCTCACCATCGCTACTTTCTTCCCAGCCCAGGAGAAGAATTGGAAGTTGTCGGAAAGTGCAGTTTACCCGCAAAATGAATGAATATAAATACCACTAATCAGTCCTTCAGCTGCTAAAGAATGCATTCTCAAGTAGTGAATCATGTCCCTCAATCCCTCGTGGGTTGGCAGCCCCCCAATCAAGGCCACTGGCTCCTGTGGCCAAAGTGCAGGGCGAGATCACGTGACCACACCTCGAGTCCATGCGGTGTTAGTGAGGCATTCCTCCTGCTACTCCCTGCTAGGCCTACCCCAATCACTGCCCCTACTACTACCCCTATCGCTACCCCAATCACTGCCCCTACTACTACCCCTATCGCTACCCCAATCACTACCCCTACCACTACCCCTATCGCTACCCCAATCATTGACCCTACCACTACCCCTATCGCAACCCCAATCACTGCCCCTACCACTACCCCTATCGCTACCCCAATCATTGACCCTACCACTACCCCTATCGCTACCCCAATCACTGCCTCTACCACTACCCCTATCGCTACCCCAATCATTGACCCTACCACTACCCCTATCGCAACCCCAATCACTGCCCCTACCACTACCCCTATCGCTACCCCAATCACTGCCTCTACCACTACCCCTATCGCTACCCCATTCACTGCCCCTACCACTACCCCTATTGCTACCCCAATCACTGCCCCTACTACTACCCCTATCGCTACCCCAATCACTGCCCCTACTACTACCCCTATCGCTACCCCAATCACTACCCCTACCACTACCCCTATCGCTACCCCAATCACTGCCCCTACCACTACCCCTATTGCTACCCCAATCACTGCCCCTACTACTACCCCTATCGCTACCCCAATCACTACCCCTATCACTACCTCTATCGCTACCCCTATCACTACCTAAACCCATATCACTACCCCTTCCCCTCCTTAACTACTCCCACTTGTTCACCCGTCACCATAACCACACCACCACTTCGAATAATAACCCCACACGTTAGTTCAACCACTCCTCCTCTTACGTACATTTGTATGATTGTTGAAATGCACCCTTGAATACGGCGCTTTATAAATCTATTACAAATCAAGATTTAGGGTTTCGCAACTGAAATGAAGAATACTTTAGTACGTCTGTTGAACTTCTGTCTCAGCGTACGTAGTCAACCGTGCTCATCGGAGTTGCGGATATTTCACAGTGCTGGAGAAGGGCAAGACATACATCTAGATGCATTGTCTTGAGTGCTGCATTATGGGTTATTTTTATTACACAACTGACAAAAGACTGGGATATTTGCTTGTCCCGCAATAACTGACAAGAGTTCCCAAGACAGCAGCTCTCTCCTCAACAAGGGGAGGAGAATCCTGGGGAAAAAACAGAACACGTGGCAACTGGAATAGCGACTGGCCAGAGCGTGGCCGTGTCTAGCCCGGAGTGAACGCTGGTGCGTGCACACGGTGAGTCCCACATGCGGAGGGACAGAGTCCACGGATCGTTGACTCCTGAGTTGAATAGCGGCCGTATTGCAGTGCAATGTTTTACTTGACTGGAGGTGGAGCTCCCATATTTATCAAGAATGTGGGTGAGGACCGAGGCAAGGAGTTATCACTTCACCCCTGAAACTCCCGCATGGGGGTAGGCGAGCCATATGGTTCAGTGGGGGGTAGGGGGCTCATCTTATCCTCATAGATATTGGGGCACTATTTGTAGATCCCAGTATCCGTGTTTGTCTGTTAAAATAAGAAAATAACTTCCGGGTAAACTCCCCTTATCTGCGAAATGGGCCACAGAGAGTGGGAAATGTCCATCCCTTTCAGCCGACTGATAGCCGTGAATAATGGGGTGAAATTGCCTCGCAACCCTCCTCTTATCCACAAACACTCTCGGGGGATAACAGGAGATGGTGGTGGCACCTCGCATTAGCCACGGATAAGTGTGCGTATCATATGGAGTGATAATAATATAATGTACAGCTGTTTGTCAATCCGCTGCTGGATGAAGGTTTCCCTGTGTCATTTAGTTCACGGGGGTTGTTTGACTATACTTCACCACGCTGGTCAGTGTGGAATGGGGCCGGGGGGGACTTGGGGAGGCAGGATCGGTTGAAATATCGCTTGCCACTGATGTTAGCCGTAGCCGGGAATCCGACTCGTAGCGCAGCACGCTTACCGCTGCTCCACCCCGAGTGTGCATCGCAGGAGGTTATTAGCCACACTTCTCCACGTATATCTGGGAAATATCTTCGGATAACAGGAGGAATTTGTCTGTGGATAACAAGCTGAAATTGCGGCTGAGTTTAATGTGAGTTGTGGACAGCAGAAGGGTGGACAAGATACATTTCATTGGCCACTCGACACAGGGCACAGCAATTAACATCTTGGCCAAGTTTCTTAAATCCCCCCCCCCTTCCGCCACCAGCGACCCATGTCCACCCGGCACTCTAAATGGGTGGGCCGGAGTTTTTAGTCGAGCGGCAGGTCGTGCGGTCCGGTCAGGGTGTGCGTCCTGCCACCTCTCTTCCAATGCCTGGTCAGCATTGGAAGAGTAGGCCAAATACACTCGGGCGGTTCTCAAAAGTTCCCTGTAGCAGAGCAGGGCTGCCGGCGTTACAGGGCTCGACTTTAGTTTTAGTTTGACTCAACTTGGCTCCGGAAGTTGTTTGACCCCACGCAACTTTCCACTCTTCTCCTGTCCTCATGTACTGTTTCTAATTTCTCAGGGTGCATTGGTGAATTCGCGTTGAGTTGCCCTGACTGAGCTTTCACAAGGGGGACCAGGAGGTCGCTCTCTGAGCAGGCGATGACAGAGCCGATCAATCTGTCCCGCACGCTCAGAGGTCAGCGGTGGTTTCTGCCACGGGCGCTGCGGAGTTGAAATCGTAATATATCGAGCTTCTCCCATTGCCCACTTGTGTGCGTAATGGTTTGATTTATAAAGCGTAATGAGTATAATGCAAAAAAATATATCAAATTCTGCAGTAACTTTGCTCTCAGGCAAGCAATTACAGCACAGTGTTGGTAATAGGTGGTAATGATTATTCTACCTGTAACGGGCAGCGTAGGTCGGTGAATTTAATTTAAATCTGCATAAGTTGAAATGAATCTGTATTTTATTAAGGGCAGTAATGTCGATACAGCATATAAGTGACATTTAAATACAAATTTCGAGAAACCTTACAAAATTGGCACTTAACTGCTTTTGTAGTAGTGAACAGCAATAATGAATGACTTATACTGCAAACATAGTTGTAATATTTAAATCCGTTGACAATACTCGAAATTATAAAATCTCTTATTAATTGCGTGCAGTTGATATACATGGAGGAGTGGGTGGTGTGGTGGTTCGTGTAACGTGATGCGACTCCCGAGTTAAATCCCCGTCTGTGGCTAACGTCATTGGCGAGTAACAACTGAGCTGGCGTCCAGCGCCCTGTCCACGAACGTGGTGAAGTTTGGTGAAACAAAATAGTCATTGTTATGATTCAAATGAATGTAATAATATTACATATGTTCGTATGTTGCACTTCTTTCGCACGGTACGTAGCCAACAGTGATAATCGGAGGTGCGAGGGAAGGACAACGAACTTAACAGATAAAGCAATTATAAATAAATTAGTTTTCAATCTAGATTTAAAAGTGCGTAGCGGCAGTGGCTTCCTAATATCAGAAGGAAGAGCGTTCCAGACGGCCACAGAAGTGCACCTGAAGGCGCACGATGCGGTGACCGTCTTTGTTCGATGGCTAGTCAAAAGCCGCTGCTGCGAGGATGACCAGAGTTGGCGTGATGATGGTTTATACTCCTTCACGAGATCAGCGAGGTATTGTGGCTCATTTGTGGCGAGCGCTTTGTGTGTGATGTGTGCCGCCTTATCGTTTACTCGTTCGGCAATCAGACGCCAAAGCAGCTCCGCGGGCTCTGGATGGACAGGGTCGCATGTTGCAGCACCCGTTTCGACACGTGCCATGCTTTACCACCATAAAATACTAATTTTGATTTAAAGCTTTCGTGACTGCAGGGATTCATCAACCAAGAAGACATAAAATACTACTTGAACTTATCAACTTATTGGCCTGCCAGACTTACATTGACCAGCAGCACTTGTCCAATTGCAGAAACTGGAGCAGTGTTGCCCTTCCGATTGGCGAACGGTCATGTTGAACTAAATAATGATTTCTGTAAATAAGAAGGTATAGAGGTTGTAAGATTTAGTAAGGTTGCCAACTAAAACCGATCAAGTTCCCATGGCGACGCCGAGTAATCTGCGAGAGACTTTACGCGTGTGAGCTCATGGGCTTTTTGTCTTACGAAAATGCTCTTTTGCGAGTGATCCGCAGTCATTTGCAGCGCATATGACTGCAAATCTTTAATCCCCACCACCTCTGTTCACCCGGCATGAATGAAAGAGCGGTTAACAGCGGTCGAATTTAATCTCAAACTGAATGAACTAAAACTGCATTGATGCATTGACATATATATACGTACCGGGATGCGTATGCGAAGATGGTTTTTCAGGAAGGCACGGTTTTATTCGTTGTGCATCTGGCAATTGAAGGCAGCGCTCGAGAAAAGCAATTTTTGATTGTCTCTGAACGACAGTAAAATGGGGGCCCCTTCACGGAGGGCAAGTCACCGATTCAACGAAAGCCAAAGCCAACGCGAGCTGCTGCTACTGCGGTGGTGGTGGGGCGACGCTTCGCGACGCCGGACTTGCGACCCGGTGGTCGCGGTTCGATTCGATTTCCTCGGCGCGCGGCAGTTGAAACGATGGGCGGCGGCGGCAGGTTGTTAAAATCCCCACCGGCGCTGCCACCGCCGGCACTGCCACCGCCCCTCTGTCCAGCCAGCGGCAGCGGCGATGGGTAACAGCATAGTGAAGTAGTTGGGCAGGTTGCGTGCGGTGGGGTGAAGTGTGGACACCACTCCAAGCTCGTCCAAAATGGCCGTCCAGTGTGGAGGAGTAGGCAAGAAACAACTTCGAGTTGGAGCCCCTTCCGCAAAAGGTTGCTTGAGCAAGCCATTGCAGGGCTGCACCTTTGCCTTTTTGCAATTCACACGGTTGAGGGAGGAGGGGTGGATTGGGAGTCTGGGTGACTTGCAGGATCGAAGAATGAGAGGTGGTGACAACAGTGCGAGGCAGGGAGGAGGAGCATGGGTGATCAAGAGGTTGGCAGGAGAAGGAGGAGGACACTGAGTGAACTGCGGGAGCCAGGAAGTAAAGGGGGGAGGGGGATCCAAGTCGTCTGTATCGGTCCTCGCCGTTGTGCTGCTCCTAAGTTCTGCGATGTGTTTTCGGGGGTTCGCATCGCTCGTTGTTCAGCACCGATATCCGACGTTTCGCGACGCGTTGCCGGATGCCGCGTGGTGAAACTGAAACACGCGGTACGCCCTGAAGACGCATCTTGAGGGAGGTCTGATTGGGGCATTGTGGAGGGAAACGGAGGGATGCGGGTGGCAGAGACACGAGAGGATCCACGGAGCGTCGATTCGCATGCAGCCCCCCCCCCCCGTTTCTCACGCAGGAGCTCCAACCAGCCACGTGGGAGCTCTGTGCCAGGCAGCTCAGTGGTGGAGCAAGCGACTCGCACTCAAACCGTTTGCGAATTCAAATTCATGGTTGGCGTTTGACTCGACCCATCATCCCTCCACGGTCGATTAAACGCGTACCCACTTTTTGGAGAAGTCAGGTTTTCCGATGGTGAGATTCATTCCCCTACCCCTCCGTCGTCATAGGAATGTGGAGTTTCCACCACTGGCTCAGGGCTGTAAGCAGGAGATGAGTACCAACGAATACCTCAATGCTCATTCAAGCAGGAGAGAGCTGTGACGTCCATTTGACTGCAATGTAGGTCGTTTGTGTTTCCTGCGTGTTGTTCGGCACGATGTCCGACGTTTCGCTCCACGTTGCCTGGAGAGCTTCTCCAGGAACTGAACTCTTCCTGTGCCCTCCTCGGGTCAAAACCAGCTCCTGAAGAAGATCCCAGCGCGTGAACACAGAAAAACACAACGGATATCTTTCCGAACAACACACTGTGCAACCCGGAAGCATATCGGAGATCAATTTTAAAAAGACGAACAAGTTACATCTGGTAATGCTGCCGCTGCCTCAGCAGTGGTGCACAAGCACATATAACAAAAACAACCCGAGCACAGTCGTCAATAACAAAACCTCGTGGCCTTAGATGGAAAACAAGATATATAATAGGCGACATATCGAGCCACGGCCCTTCTTCATAGCACATGACAATCAAATGTAAACGGTCGTCTTGTGTCAATTAAAGAGATAGACCGGTATCGTTTTGTTTTATAGTCACGCTAAATCTAGACAGCAGAGCTGACCTCGTAGCAACAGCATTCAATCTGCCACTGCCATAGACAAATACATTTCGGCTGCCACTAGCATGGACCCAGTGTATTTTGTTTGTCCAGCACAGCAGCAGGGATGCGTGTTTTGTCCTCTTTTATTTTGGGCAAATTGTTTTTTTTTATCTGCTGCTTGCGAGACCGAGAGACCGCTTTTCATCCACAGACGCTGTCGGTGAGTGTTTCATTTTGCGCGAGCACGCAGAGGCATGTTTCATCTGCCCTTATTGTTTGTAAATATGTGTTGTCTGCTGTTTGTTTAGGGTCGGACACAATTCATTTGCTACGGCTGGTGGCGGCGGCTGTGGTCAACGCGTGGCCTTGATGCAGCCAGCCGCTTGCCAGGCCGCGCGTGTTCCTCCCAGCGCCAATGTGGACAATCATTTTCTCACGATTGGTGATTTTTTAGTTGTTTTAATAATGGATGTATGTTTTATTGTTGTGTTATTAAAGTGGAGTTCCTGCTCTATATATATCACCTGCGGTACTTTAGGAGGAAAAAAATCTCGCACAGTACACGGCTACTTTATTTGAGTATTGACTTTGTAACAAAACAAACACTTTTTTTAAATTCGGAAAAGTGTCGGCATGCCGTGTGTTGTGAACACCACATGTTGTGTGGTGATGGCTTTGCCACTTCATGGCTGCTGGTTTTCTTTACACGGCTATATTAGTTTTTTTTCTCCATATTAATTTTAAACATTAAATTACTCCTCCGCCTAACGTGAACTGCAACCTCGAAGTAAATTTTAAAATATCACGCTGAGCTTTGACTAGCAATAGGATTACAGGACTTGGCGTGGTCTCGCACTCACACGATCTCAAGCTTGTCACTTATTCTACTCTTTACAGCTTCATTTTTTTGTCCACCACAGACAGTGGAAATTCCACTTTACTATGGCAGGGGTCAGTCAGCCACGAGTAAAGTCAACTCCTGTAGACTTCCCACAAAGCAGTTCAAATCGTGGTCCGCTGCAACCCTGACCGGGATTTAAATTTTCGATTGTGAGCCACCTACTCGAACCAATGCAGTTCTTAGAACTGGTCATGCTACAAATGGTTGAATCTAAATTTTCACTTTCCATGATGACAATGTAGAGTCGGTACATTCTCAATCTACTGCTTGATGAACTGCTGCAATGCCTCACTATCTGGAACCTCCAATCAGCTACGCTGTCAACTCCAGTCCCTTCAAGAATGCATCTGCGAGGGTCCTGACCCAAACTCCTTGTTCAAGACATCCCCACCTTGTTCTTGCATCACTTCACCGGTGACCGATCACATTCCTCAATGAATGTACCATCCTCTTCCTGACCTCATTTCACTTTCCCGCATATTCGGGCGCTGCTGCTGCTGCTGTTACTGCTGCTGTTGCTGCTTCTGCTGTTGCTGCTGCTGTTGTTGCTGCTGCTGCTGCTGCTGTTGCTGCTGCTGCTGCTGTTGCTGCTGCTGCTGTTGCTGCTGCTGCTGTTGCTGCTGCTGCTGTTGCTGCTGCTGCTGAGCCCCCTACGTTCCAAGAAGATCTCCTGAGGTCCGTGGATTTGGATCTCCTCTGCACCCTCTGAATGCACGGTTGGCTACGTGCAGTGCAAAAGAAGTCCAACGTACACACACGGATGTAGCTCAAGTCCATGGGGCAGTGATCTCTGGGCCTTGGCTTCCGTGGCGCCTGCACTGCAAAGTGGCTTGAGATGTTATGATGATAGGGGGTATATATGCTTGAATTATTACCACCCCCAAGCCAACATCATCTCTCTCAGGCATGTATGTGTGCATGTTGCACTTTCTTTCGCACCGTACACAGCCAACCGTGCTTATCGGAGGTGTGGGGGAAGGACAACAAACTAAACACAAAAATCTGCTCAAAAGAAATGAAGAGCGTTCTAGACGGCTGCAGAAGTGCATCTGAAAGTGAGCGAGGCGGTGACCGTCTTTGTCCGATGGCCAGCCCAAAGCCACTGTGAGGGTGACCGGAGTTTGCGCTATGCTCCTTGAGCTCCTTGACGAGATCAGCAACGTATTGTGGCTCATTTGTGGCAAGCGCTTTGTGTGTAGTGAGTGTGCAATGTGATGCAAGAGTCCTTCTGGCTCCTGCACACAAACTGATTTCTGCACTCCATCTCCATGATTTCACATCCTCTCAGGCACGGTTCCCACCTTTAGCTGCCACTCCATTGTTAGTCTCCACCGCCGTCCCTTACAGAGTTGCGCCCTGTCCAAGGCCACTTGCCTTTCTTAAGTCAGCAAGATGCCTCGATTCATTGTCGGGGCTGAGCGGTGCCGCAGTGGTCCGTGCGCTGCACTCTGAACCCGGCCAACATCGGTGGCGAGCGCGACGTCCGATCCAGTCGTGCGTCGCACCACGCTGTCGACCAGCTCGCACCGACGAGCGTGGTGAAGCGTGGTCAGACAGCCCTCCCTGCCACCGCCAACGGCGTTGGGAAGGCTCCATCCAGCAGTAGACTGACGAAGAGGCTGCCATCGTCATCAAACGGTGCAGAAAGCAACCGTGCCAGAAGTGGCAGCTGCTGCTGTTAATACCGCAGGAGAGATTTGTATGCAGATGCACACGCACGCACGAGCGCGCGCGCACTCGCTCCCTCGCTCGGTCGCTCGCTGGCACGTACAACCCGCGCACGCAGCGGTGAGCGTTGCACGCCGCGGAGAGAGACGCAGGCGGGCGGCGGGCTGCCGGCGCCGTAGGGGCATCCCCAGTGCCGCGCGGTCTGCAAGCGCCAGCGTCGCTTGCGTCGTCGGCGTGGCCACAAGCTTGGCCGCCGTGTGTGTATGTGTGTGTGTCAGTTGTGGAGAGTTTCCCATACCTGGGCAGTGTGCTCATAACTGGCTCTGGTTTGACAGCAGAGGTCTCACTCCGAATCAGTCGAGCGGCATTATCTTTTCATCGGTTGCGTAACGCTGTGTGGAAGCTACCTGGTCTGTCGCTCCACACGAAGCTTCAGGTCTTCTCGGCCACAGTCATTCCCTTCCTTCTCTACGCTTGCAAAACGTGGACCCCCCTAATAGAACATCTTCGCCGGTTAGAAACATTTAGGTCGGCCTGCCTACAATCCATCCTGGGTTTAACCAGCAGACTGGATTGTGTGAGGTGCTCACAAATCCTTGAAAGATCTGGACAAAGTCCCATCGGTGAGCTCCTCCGGCAGGCAAGGCTGTGTTGGCTGGGCCATGTAGTCCGCATGCCCAGCCACCGCGTGCCTAAACAGCTTTTGTTCGGCTGGATCGAGGGGGCTACATGGACGCTGCACAGGCTAGAGAAGAAATGGAGTGATGTGGTACAGGAGGATATGGAGCTAGAGAAGAGATGGAGTGATATGGTACAGGAGGTTGTGGAGCTGAGTGGAACTGCCGATGACTGGTACCAGCGGTGTCAAGATCGGCCTCTGTGGAGGAGGCTCGTGAAGGACGCTACTGGGCAGTTGGAGGAAGTCGCCCTCCAACAACAACGGAGGGGGGAGGAGCGACGCTCACAACAACGAGTGGAACGCCGGGTGACTAAAGCACAGCAAGTTGGCACAGTAGGGGGCACAGGTGGTGCATCAGCCAGTCATCTCAGTCAGTCGACCCGTGGCACCTGCTGGGTCTGCCCCGTGACCTCCTGCCAGTGGGCGTTCGACACTTCACGTGGCCTCAAGGTGCACATAGCCTGGCACAAGCATCGTGGTGACGTCACTGCCACTTAGTGGCGAATGGCGGTTGTTGTTGTTGTGTCACCCTGGGGACGTTGGTGGGTGTCCCAGCTAGCGAATGCTTCTTCCCGCTGGTTATTGGTTACATTACAGATACCATCGACCCCTCCCGCCCAATCCCAACTTGTCACGGATAAGTGGAGCTCTACCACACTATAATTATGTTAAATCTAAGCAACGGATGGCTACCGACTCAGTTCTGAGCCCGCTGTATGTGCGCCGCTCACCATTTAACGGTTCCGTCAGCAGAACGATCATCGTTTGTCACCTTGGGGAACTGAGAGAAAAAAATACACTAACCATCAGAATGTTGTACAAGATGTTGTTGGTGTCTCTTAGACATATCTAAACGCCTTGGGGTGTCTGGACACCCACAGCACCCAGAGTAACCGTGCCCCATGTGCGCACACACACACACACGTGGTGTGCAGCGGTGTCTGTGCGCGTGAGCGGGGCTCGCAATCACGAAAACCTAGGCAGTCGTAATTCGTTGAATTCACCGAGGGTGTTGAATCGCTTGAATGCTCGCTTTCCTATACGGCACAAGCGCAAGGTGCTATTGCGCCAGCTTGATAGGGGGTGTCAGTGCCGTGCACCGATTGCACACGCGTGTGCACACGCGTGTGCTCGTGTTTGTACAAAGGTGTGTCGGAGGCAGCTGGCCCCTTTTTGGCTGCGTTTATTTTTTTTCCTCTCCGAGCGAGGAGTGTTGTTTTTACTTAACCTTCTTCCCAGGATAGGTCTCACACAGCCAGCAAACGACGGCTAAATTTGGAGCTTGCAGCACGGAGGGCTCTCATTTTACTTAAGGCCTAAAACAGGGGCATCTCTATCTCTATATATATACACACACATATATATTTCTAGTACAGTAAGATCCGCCAGCATCTATCCACTGCTGGATGACAGCCTCACCCATGGCCCGGCACGTGAGCTGATCTCTTGCCCACATATTATTTCTGGTGTGGGCTTCCATCGCACATCTCATTCGTCGGTCATCGTTCCCCGTTCGTAGTTCGTTGGACTCAAACACATGAAATGTTTATGTTGGGGAAGCGGACCAGAAGGTAAATTACTCTCGAATTTCATATTTTTTTTTAAATGCCTGATGGTAGCACCCGGCGCGGTTTTGCACGGTATCAAATTTATCAACTCTACATTAAATACAATTTAAAAAAACCACTCCAAACAGCAAAGCAAAGTGGCTTATGTACAAGACAACAACGCTGTCACTCACACAAAAAAAGCGATAGAAATATTTGTTTGTTTGTATCCAAGCCTCCCCTAGCCCCCATGCCACGACTGCATCTGGTCTTGACAAATCTGCAGGAATTTACGTCCGAGTGCAATCCATACTTTCCATGCTTTATTTATAATTATTTATGAGTGGCTTGCTTGACTTGTCTCTCTCTCACTCTTTCATCCTTTATTTAATGTTTCATTGTAACTTGCTGAGCCGTACCAACTAGACATGTGTGAAAAAGAGCTTCATAGCTCATCAGATTCCTCCATGATAAATAAAGATTTTTATTCTGTTCACCACCCGCCATCCCTGCCCCCCCAATGGAACGGTTCCAGTGGAGCCCTCCTGATTCTGCACAAGCGATGTATGCCGTTACGTGCCAACTCGAAGCAATGTTAATAATATAATCACAATAATAATAAACTCCCTTTACCTCTCCACGGTTGGACGTGGTGGGTGTTGCCGTGGGGTAATGGCGAGGTTGCCGGTGCAGTCCCCGTGGCGTGTCAGTTGAGATCATTTCAAGAATCCCCCCCACCTCCCCCTTCTGTCCCACTGGCTGTGTAAATGGCTACGCCGCAGTTAGTCGATCGGCTGCTCGTGTACGGCTGGGTTCGGCGTGGGCCCTCCCACCTCCCACCGTGATCTCTGTCCAGCATGGATGAGAGGAGGCCAACGCTCCCTCGAGAGGAGTTCTCTCGGGCACCCTCCGGTGAGTATTTTGGCAGTGGCACGAACAAGCCAATTTGTAGGGCGACACATTTACCTTTTCACGACATGGCAAGCCGATGCTAAATTGGAGTGGTCTCAGCCAGGGTACTCAGAATCCTCGAGGGTGGGTGGGGGGGGGGGGGGGTTGGCACTAGCAGGGCCCACATGCTACTGTGGGTCTCGCTGCCAGTGGTGGCCATTCGGAGGCTTCAGTGACGAGTGCGGGAGCCTGTGGACTCCTCCGCCAGAGTCTGGCCTGTCCCCCCGCGCAGGCTGCGTGCGTTCGATCGCTGCTTATTTTTTAGGGACGCCTGTCCCTAGAGACATCATCATTGCCTCCTGCTCCACAAAACATTCGCAGGGTATCTCGTACGCACGGAGCGACGTTAAGCTGTGCACTCGAGCGTGTTGGGAGTTCTCTCCTGCACCTCCTCGCCGCTGTCTTCGGTGTCAGCCTTGCTACGTGCAGAACTCTTTAAATTTGCTTCATTTTTTTTCCTCCTCCCAGTTTCATCCCTTATTACGCGGTCAGCGTGGCATTACGAGAAGTGAAGTGCATTTGGATTTCTCACAAACCAGTGCAGACAAGGCCCCACGGAAGCGGACACGACAACTACCTTTGAGATACTGTCAAGCGACCTCTCCCTCCACAGTAGGGACCAGCATTGTCCCAGTGGCCCTGTCACAGAGAGTCATGTTTGTTGTACGACAGTAAAACCCCTGATTAATTCTCAGAGCTCGAATTTATCTCTAACGCTGTGGAATTCCCTCTCAGATACCTCGGGGGTTGTCATTACCTAGGCAAGTATGGATTGGAGAGGCGGTCACAATGAACGGCTGGTAGAAAATATTGTCAAGCACGAAACACACAATTTTGGTTAAGAATACCACATTTATGCCGCCTGTGTGTCCAGGAAAAGTGAGTTCAATACTTATTTGTTTCAGGAGGATCCTGCATTGGTATCTCTGGTCAATTCCTTTTTATTAAGTAGTTTAGGCTTCAAATGTATTTTGCTTAACCAAGATACGTCTCATTCGCAAGGGTGACCTGGGGCATTAGTCTGCCAGTGGTGGGTGATAATTGCTGTTCCTGTGTATCATCCCAATTGAATAATTTGCGGGTAATTTTCAAATTTGCCACTCGTGCAAATGTCATGCACTGTGAAGCATACGACACATAGTATATATACAGTTAATACTCACCTCTGGCACTAAGATCTGTGCCCTATAACATCTGCACCATCGCAGGACGTCCATGAGATCGGGCCTAATAGCTAATTGAGCCCTCCTCGCTGAAATAAATACGTCTAACACCGCACCGTAGTCGTCACATCGGGCCGACCGCTGGGCTCGAACTGTGAACCTCGGCAACGAGCGGAGGATGCGCGAGCATGAGGTCGCATCCCCACCATCCCCCGTGCGTTGTGCGTAAGAAGAAACTGGGGTATCCGGAGACAAACCCCAGCAGACATGAGAGCAGATGGCACTCAGCGGTCGCACGGGTGGATTCTCAAACCGCTGTCTGTACTGCCGTCTCCTGGCCACCTTACAGCCCCAGCAAGGTTTGAGCGTTTCACAATCCGCTCTCTG
Source organism: Lethenteron reissneri (assembly GCF_015708825.2). Lineage (NCBI taxonomy): Eukaryota > Metazoa > Chordata > Hyperoartia > Petromyzontiformes > Petromyzontidae > Lethenteron > Lethenteron reissneri. The sequence goes on from NC_083782.1 coordinate 10,395,240, forward strand.
TGCGATTCCCCAACCCTTACTGCTGTCGTGCCGGATCGCTGGCCTGTGCAACTACACAGCTTGCCTGCAAAGTACACCGGTCCACGGTGATATCGAGGACGGCAGGCGGCGGTTAGTACGGCGGTGGTGACAAATCCCTCCAATTCCTTGAATCTTCCCGTGTTCAGTTGGCATTGCCAGGTTGCAGTTGTCGCCGTGACGTTCGCGCGGGATGATGGACGTTGCGAGCCTTTGTTTTGGTGCATCGGTCCTGGGGCGCTGGGCAGCGTGCCTACTGAGGGGCTGTCGCCATGCGTGACAAATACGCTGTACACGTTTACTTGTTGTCTGCAGCTGGCAGCTTGATATCGTTAATAATATTGGCAACCTTACCTGCAATGGAAAATTGGTTTAATTTGAAATTTTAAAACATCATTATGAAATTGCAGGGTTTATTGATTAAACTGGCAGTTTATTTAGTATGCAGTTTTGGGCTTGATTACCGTGTATTGTCCGCATTAGGGCATGTAATGTATGAATTGATCTGACTGTGGACTAAAAGGATATTTAGTATTGGCGTTGAGCGATCCTGACAGAGGCAATAAAAGAGCCACATGCAGTGGCCTCAGGGCTGGGAGGAGGGAGGCAGCAAATGAAATGAGGGCTGGGGGGGGAGCCACAATGTCTCAATAAATGCGTATTAACCGTCACATTTTGAAATGTGAAGGTAAAAAAGCAGCGAGTAAAGTTATAAAACCGCTCAACCTTCTAGGCCGGTGAAATTCCTACGCAGAAACGTTTCCGTGTGCTCGCTTGCGCGGCACAATCCGCCGGGGAAGGGAGGGGAAGGGAGGGGGAAAAAAACAACGACGATTTGACGCCGCTTAGACCGGTACGATGAAAACGACGCATGAAGGCTCGACATGTTTTGGCAACGGGGTATGTGCTGCGTGGCCCCGCAGATCCAAAAGTTGCACGCCGAAAGCGCAGCCCTTCGCCCGCACGCTGCGAAACGACACGCGGCTTCAACTGAGATGGCACGCGGCTTCAGCTGAGAGGGGGCCACGGTGGATCAGACACTTCATGGATGCACTAAACGCAATGTACGGCCATATCGATAAAGTAAACACGACTGTAAATGACCGTTGTCAAGTAAAGAAGTGTCGCGTTGAGCCTGCGGAAATGTCTAATTCCTTCACGGTAGGACCCAAAGGGCCCCCCGCGCTGCCCGGCTATCTCAATGTAGTTGCAAGCACCTCTCTCCATTCTTCTTTGCGCACTTTGAGCTTTTATGTAGTTTCTTTGGTCAATGGTCCAGGCAGGCTCATCCTGCTTAGCTTCTGAGGTCTAATGGGCTCGGACACATTAAACCCTCCTTCAGAGAATACGCACAGCTTACATTTGAATAATGGACTTACAGTATTCCACGAAGGTGTGTTGTTACCAACCAACCAAATATAACAACGCACCAAATATAGCGTCAACGTCTCGGAGGGCGTCCTCTTGACCAGGAAACAAAGCCAAGAAAAGACTCCACCTCATATTCCGTGGTCACCAGTTCTCCCTCCTCCTTCGAGCCATGGATCCCCAAGGTTTTTATGTTTTCCATTCAGGCTCCTAAAAATAAGCAAAACGAGGGCCCATGACAATCACCAACGGTAGGTTTCCTGGTCTCGGTGGACCCCCGATTTAAATGTGAGCATTGCAAGCGCAGTGTGCGTTTTTAAGGGCGATGTTAGGAGTTATTAAACAACAACAAAAAACTCTGTGCCGAGCTTGGAAAGAAACGGGGAAGGTGGGTAGAAGTAAGGCATCGATAGGCCCGCGGTCAGTCGGTGCCAAGGGATTGGAAGGCGATGGCGGCGTCAAACGCAGTGGGTGTTGCGCCTCCGTTTTTCGCAAGCTGTATCGGCTGTATTATTGCAGCTGGCTGCCAATTCACTGCTGGACGACGGCCGCCTCGTTCTCACGCCGTGCAGGTCATGGCAGTCTATGACCACCCTTTACCTGGGCCGAAAGGCCCGTGTTGGTGATGGCAGGGAGCAATAGACGCCGGAGCATAGGAGTACAGTACGACCGTCGATTTTTTTTTCTGCGCTGCCCTCTGCTGACTACCACGGAGCGCTTCTGAAGATGTGGAAGACCAATTAGTGGTTATTGTACATGCTTTAACAATATATATACCTGAGTTGGTGGCATACCATGTTCTCATTGCGCTCACAGAAGTGAGGCATGAGGCGGAGAGAGACTAATGAAGTTTCACACTCCAGTAGCACAGAAAGCCCTCTCAGATTTCATATCAATTGAGCGGTTTTGCACAACACAAGAGAGTGCTCTTTCGTGCTGTGAAAGCACAATGGGTTCCCGATTCTTCTGTTCTCTCGTATGGCAACATATTCCGGCCCTGAATGCCGATATCTGCCGCTGTACCTACGTACGTAGCGATACGCCTCTAATTCTCCACCCTCACAATTCACCATCTACCTGTGTTTCCATGCCCCTCAATCGATCCGTGGATTTTAGCAGTTATACCTGCACGTCAGTTCTTCCTCTTGTCCGTGAGGAAAAAGCGGATGAGAGGAGTCGCCCAGAAGTGGCTAACAGAGGAGTAACCGTGAAGCGGCACCGCATTTATCCCACGGCCTGCGTCGTTGGCGTTGATAAAAAAAAAACGAGCGCAGTCCAATAATTTGCGTGGAGATTGGCAGGTAACAGTTTCTGCGTCAAGAAAAACCATCGCAGCAGAGCGGATAAAAGTACTATAATTTTCAGGTATTATCTCGTCGGAACTAGGCGAGTCCAAAGTAAGCGACGCAACACGTTCACAGCATGCCGCGGCCATGCCACCAGCATAGAATTGACAAGGGGAAACACAAACAGCGGTCTTTCACGCACTCATTCGCAACCAACCTGAGGAGCACGAGCTATGAGAACCCGGTTTAATGGCGGGTGCAGTCAGACAAATATTTGGTGATGCGCTGGAAGCGGTGCACACGCGCAAAGAAACACACCTTGGATGCATTTGTCAGGAACACTGTGGCCTTAAAAGGAAAATATATAATTGGTAACGTTTCAGACAATGGCCCTTCTTCATGATTTTTCGTGCTTTGAAGTATTGCCATTTCCCAAAACGTCACAATGACGTGATTTTCCCTTTAAGGCCACAGTGTTTTTGACAAATGTGTTGATCAAAGTGGTGCTAACTCGGTGTTTTAGCGTTTTCCCAACCCTGCCCCTGCTATCGAAGTGTATTTTTTTTACAAGTATTTGTGGTTTGATTTTGCATGGTTTCGTAAAGGGTAAGATGGGAATAAGATGCCGACATGGGGTAAAAGGCCTTTTGTGTCTTGGTGCTAACAGAAATGATGCCATCAGCCATAGACAGGTTGAGGTGTAGATTGAAGGCCCTCCTCAAGAGGTCCCTGCTGCCGGTGTCTCCAGGTCAACAAACCAGAGGTGAGCGCCAAGGCAGAGAGGATCTTTATCCCACATAGGCCTCTTACCTTACCCTGCTGTAACTGCGCATCACAATTGCATCAATAGCTTCATATACTGTGTGCAAAACCTTCTTATAATAAACAAAACCCCCAACAGGCTGCATTGATGCAAATACGACACTGGTTAAAGAAAAAAACCCGCATATTAATTTGTCATCGGGATATTTGATTTTTAACAGCAAAATGTGCACAGCTCTTGGTGTCTATGGAATACAGTCGGGGAAATAGATCGTAGCAAATGAAAATGTATGTTCGAAATCCCAACTTTGTTCACAGCGATGCCCCCCTTTCTCCATGCTACCAGGGTTGTCCGCTCTCCGATGTTGAAATCCCGCGTTGGGTGTCTAATGCCTAGCTTCCACGACCACCCCAAAACTATACCAGTAATCGGGCTGGCCTCAAAGGTCAAATGTCAAAGTGATTTCCCCGCTTGAATGAGTTATTGAGGCGATGCTCATCTCTTGCTTACAGCCCCGAGGCAATGGTGGAAATTCTACATTCCTATGGTAGGGACAAGCCTAACATAGAACAACCGCTGTTGAATTATCTGCAAAGTGATACGGAGGGATGATGGGCTCATTAACCCCCCCCCCCCCCGCCTTTACCCACAATTCCATGCATCATTGTTTTCGGGCCGGAGTGTCAAGCTGGGAGCAGCGCGAAACCTAGCGGAACCAGGGCCTGAGTCCAGGCCCCACAAACCTCGTGGCCTCGTTCCGTCCACATTCCTTCCCACGACCCCTCGATGTCCATTCTCTCACCTCCTCTCGCCCTATTCCCACTGCAGTCCGAGAGAGATCTTTAAACAAATAAACACAACTATAGGTTGGCCGGGCAGCTCAGGTCAGAGTGCTGAGCACTGGCATCAGCTCTCAGCATTCTCTTGGACCAATGTAGATTTTTAATTAGCTAGAATCTAAATGGCATGACAAACTTCGTCTAAAAACAGTTTCTTTGAAGGAAAAATGTCTGACCCCAATAACATTGACCTCGCTTAGAGATCAAGTCTTTCTCAGTGAAGGTTAGCCCTCCTAGGGTCTGCCACTGGACCATGTGGTGGTGGTGGTGGGGGGCGGGGGGCAGGAAAAGGTTGTGTGGGTTGGGCGAGTGGAGTCTGGAAGCATGAGGAGGAGTGTGATTGACTGGTACGCGAGCGAGGCAATGGGAACTGTGGACATATTTCACGGCACATCCGAGTTCTGCTTCAGCTCTGGTCCCGCTGTCGTAGGTGCGGCTGCCAAGGCCCCTGCTGCAAGGGATGAAGTGGGCCCCCCCCCCCCCTCTAATTTCTCCTCTCCTCAGTAGCCCGGCGCCTGGGCCCACCTGGTCCGTGGTGGGCCCTGATGCAGTCGCACCGCCTGCACACTGGACAGCTACGCCATTGTTTGGCCCAAATACAACCGGTTTTTCTTTCACATAAACGTGGGATCTTATGGTGTTCGCCATTTTTTGCTATATATTTACAACATTACAAAAGCAAACACAAAAACCCTCAATACTGACGACCGGTAAGCTTTAGTCGACTAAACACTCGTCATCATTATCTTCGGCCGTGCTTATTCCACTGTTGGATGAAGGCTTCCCCAAGCCGCCACCATCTCTCGTGGTCTTGCAATGTAATAGTCCACGTGGCACCTGCACATGGGCTGACGTTATCCCTCCACCCCTGCGGAGTAGGTCCACTCAGACACCCTGTATATGTACACTGTGTGTTTATTATCCATTTCTCTAAAAGGGGCGATAGGGGCAGGTTGTTGGCACAGTGGTTGCACGCTTGCGCCCCGTAGCAAGAAGTGCCTGCGTTAGATTCCCCACCAGGGCTGTTTTCTGCGTGGAGTTTGTACGTTCTCTCTCTCCCCGGTCCGTATGCATTTCCCCCGGGTTCTCCTGGCTTTTTTTGTCCCACAGATAAATAAAAACATACATTGTAACTGCTATTGACCAAAAGTCCCAATACTGAAACATTACCTGTGAATTACCCAATTGGAATCGACGTGGAAACGTTGCCACCTACTGCGGAAACTTTGGCAGGGTCATCCTGCAAAAGAGTCTTGAGACTCAGTGAGGCGTTCCCAGGTAAAATCAGCGTGATAACAATCATCATGAGAGGGATGTGGCGGAGAAAAGATAGCGACCGATACTGGGAGGGTAAGGTAAGTTTGAGGGCGGAATGTCTTTCTCCGCAAACGGGTTATTTTCTTCATGAACACATCTCGCCACGTGCCATGGCATTACCTGTAATCATATTTTTTCCCCATCCCGAGGTGGTCTTCTATTGTTGGATGTTGCATTTCAGCGGCAGAGAATGCACTTCCCCAAACAGAACAGTTATTGACTGCAAGACCTGCTTCATTTGCGAAACGCCGGTCGGACAAATGCTCCGTTATTGTTGCCAGGAGATGTTACTGTGGTCCGTACTATCGATTCCACGTTTTATTTCAGCTGCACAGTTCTAGAATTACCTGGTTGCAGAGCCTAGCTCTGAACAGATGGACCCCATTACCTTATTTGCGCGATAAGGGAGGAGCAGGTTATATTGCCACGACAGCAGTTACGCGCGCAAATTATCATTTCACTCACTGTTTGGATGTGGTTTTTATGTGAGCCTGGGATGAGAAATCAAAGGAGATAAACATCGTCGGAAAATGAAAGCGGGATAACCGCAGCAGGAACTGGCATCATTAACACGCCTTAATTATCGTCTGCGTCAAAGTGCGCAGCTTTCGAGTGCCTTGCACCCGCCGCCTGCAGGAGCGACGCGGGTGCGAGCGTCAGGATCCCCGGAGTTCGTAGCCCAAGCCCGCCCCGGTATCACGGCGGCGCCTGCCTGTGCGGGGAACGCATTAGAACACGCTGGGGTCCAGACAAAGAGGCTCTGCTGCACGTGAAGCCATGCACGCGGTCTCTAATTCACACAATGTGAACATGATTAATGGACAATAGTTTATTAAGCTAATGTTAGGCAGGGCCATGTGCTCCTAGGTTGTAGCTCCTTTTTTGCCTTGTGTGCTTTGGGTTAGGTGTCTGATTTCCCTGGCCAGTTGTCACCCGAGTCCCCACAATAATTGCTACTAAATGACCCTCGACCTAATAGATGACAAAATACGAGTAATTGGGTCAAACCTGTTACGACGAGTTTGCTAGATATTTCACAACGGCTTAAACGTGTTAGTGGGGTTGATGCAGTGGCGCAGTGGGCTGCACACTGCACTATGGAGCAGGCTACGAGTTCGATTCCCAGCCACGGCTACTAATGTCAGTGGTGAATAATATAATAATGTCTTGCTTCCAATCCCCCCCCCACAACCTTGGCAAGACACATTCACCAATGTCCAGCCAATATGGTGAAGCATGTCCCCGTGACTGGCATGGAATGCGGAGACCTTCCAGCAATGGCGTATGGCGCGATATTTAAAACCTTTTACTGGACAGATATTTTTTATTTAAAGTGCAAAAGTGTGTAAAAAAACTAACATTATTTACAAAGCACTGTTCTTATTTGCAATTATTAAAATCAGCAAGCGGAAAAAAAGTTTTTAAATTGGTGGCCTACTGCTTGTGTCAATCGGTGTGCCAAGAATGCAGTGGAATGACAAATATTTAGTCAACTATCTTATAGAAACATGGACGGCGTGTTGTGCATATTGTAGCTTCCGAATGGGATGATTATTTTTACTCCGCCCGTTTACTCAGGAAGCTTCGCTGAGTCACGTGACTATTCTGTCGGCAGGGTCCTGCTAAGTTTTTCCAGTCGAGGGCGATTATTCCCTCGTAATATTCCTATTGAGTAATTTTCAGGGAGGATGTTTCAGATCCGGCAAAGTTAGATCATGACGCCGACACACAATGGCCTCCTCTTTTCGAATGATGTCACGAGATGTTTAATATCCACTCCGAAGCGGACGGTGAAATTGATATATTTTCGGTGAATACACACCGCAGTAATAACCAGGGGGAGGCGGCTAGATCTGCACCACAATCCTCTGCAACAAGCGGGGAAAGAGCTACCGCTGGGACATGTGATAGATAACTATTATTATTATACTGCTCTACAAAAGCCTGTGGTTACTCGTAAAGAAACCGACCATGAAGTTGTTCGATGCAGTTTTCAATGCCACAATCAAACGGCAAAGCGACCATTTTTGTTGGATGAAGGCTTCCCCAAGCCACAGCGGAGCCAACATTGCCTCGTCCGTTCGTGCTAAAGCGCGCAAACGGACGTCTCGTTGTCCACGGACACAAGGGGTGGGCACAGGTTCCCTGTGCTCTGCCGCTTCATCGGTGTCGACTTCCGGGAGACACATCGTGACCGACTCCCGTTGCTCCCTGGCCATTTCGGACCTCGCTCTTGAACCCCTGTTTAATTTTGTGGTCTTAATTTCCCACACTTGTTTTGCCAAAATGAACTTGCCATGACATTGTTGAGTCACCTCCATCGTAGAGAAGCATCGGTGACCTGCACGCTTTGTGTAAGTGGTAAGATCTTGCTGTTCAAGCAAAAATATTTAATTTGTAATAAATCTTTATTTACGCTTGTTTACCCAGGAAAGCCTCACAGAGTCTCAAGACTTAGGAGCGTCCTGCCAAGTTTTTTCGTGGTAGGGGGCGACTCTGCTGCTGCTGCTGCTGCTGCTGTGTAATCCCAATTGTGGGATTTTCAGGTATATTTTTAGCATTGGGATATTTGGCCAATGTCAGTTACATTGCGTGTGTGTGTGTATGTTTTAGCTATGGGAATTAACCTGAGAATCTGGAGAAAATCCATGGAGAATTGAGGGGTAGGATGTGGTGGAGAGGGGAACATACAAACTCCACACAGAGTCGGGGATTGAACCCAGGTTCTTCTGATTGTGATGCACGAGTTTTACCACTGCGCCAACCTGCCACGCAGTTTGGATATGAATTCACATGAATGCATGAAAACATTAATATAGTTTCAGACAAATATATATTTTCTGAGAGCAGTAACATATCGAGCCATTGATACTTCCCATTTAGGCAATGTCAATGCCCCATAATATGTTACGATTGAAAAGAATCTCTGCCTCTAGCTTGCTGGCTGGGCTCCTCTCCACCCCAAGTCTGCTGTGATTGGCTACGGGCCCTTGTCACGGAAACTAGCTGGGTAGCTGGCTGAACGGGATTTTTTGCGACAAATTAGAAATTAATTGAACGAAAATGGTGGAAGAAGTTTAACAGATATAATAACAATAGCGACACTGAAGAGGTAGGATGAATGAATAGGCTAGACTGACCACAGTTCATTTAAATTGCTCTTACTTGAAAAATTGTGCTCCTATTAATGCAATTATTTCGCCAGAACATTTTTGAATTCCCGAAGAATATTAAAATAAACCGCTCACAACGCATTTATCTTGGAATTTTATTATTACATACAAACGCAGAATACTTGCAGTGCTCCGCGTGCAGGAGGATTATGAGAAGGGTGGAAATGACGGCTGCCTCTTGTTTCCCATTGCAGAGCAACGGGTTGTCTACCGCTAGTAATAATATCAACAACATGTACAGCTCCTTGTCCATAAGTTTCACGACCAATATTATCCATGATAAAGGTTTTCTTTGGGTTACATCACGTAAATATGAATGCGTTGTTAAACCTGCCACCACCCGACACAGCCAATTAGTAAGGTTTGCAACGAAAAATAAAAAGTGCCAATTCGTGACTACTTCAGCACACCCAATGTGTGAGAGAGTAAACCCACAACATTTACAATTGGAGTACGACGTTTCACCGGTCATTACAACCAACTTCGTCAGGCGGTTAGCTAGCTCTTTGTTGGGTGGTGGCGGGTTTAATTTATATTTACGTAATCTCACCCAAAAAAAAACCTTTATTAAGGATCCTTTGTCCGTATACTTCTCGATGATGCCTCCACACATCTCGCCAGTCATTGGAGGTTGCTTAACCATACTTCGCGACGTTGGTCGGTGCCGGTTGGTGGGAAGCGCCGGTGGCGCGGCGATTTCCAACACTCTGCTGTGATCCCGGCCACCTAAGTTCGATTCCCAGCGATGGCTAAGATCAGTGGCGAGCGATACGTGGACTCGGTCTTGGTCTCCCTCCCATCACGATGCTTTCATTGGAAGTGTCCCAGTGCTCTATTGAGCATGCGGCAGTGCGCTTCGTGAGTAGAAGTGGAAGAGATGACATTTCTCTCCACGGCCGCAATTGTTTTTTCCTTTGGTCAACCACTGTAGACATTCTACCTACAAGTACATATCCGGTAATTCTCATCATACCCATTCCAGGAGGACGGTGGGTCTGATTATCCCTGGACACCTAAAAACACACACGTGCACACACATGCATGCACGCACGCACGCATTAAGTCTTATTTCACACAGTCCTTAGGCTGCATGTCCCGGGCTGTCTTACATGAGTTTGAAGCTTTGTTAGTGTCAAAAAAATGTTCTTCAAAGTTACTTTCATGAGTGTGACCTAATGACAGCACTGCAGTGACGTTGCAGTCCAAAGCGTGGAAGTTTCACCGCTGTGAAATCACTCGGCCACTGTGGCTCTCTGGTGACATCATAGAATTTAAAGTCCTTCTTTTGTGCTTAATGAAGATTGCAGTGAATCTCAGGCAGTGTTGGGCAGTCTAGGTGTGTGTGTGTTTGTACGAGACAACTGATGCCTTACGTTTGAGTCGTCTCTTATCTTAGCTAAGCAAGGGGGATGTGGACATAGAGGTCACCGGTTCCATTCATTCTTCCAGCGCGGGCAGCGGAACGAATGTTGCAAAGCTTCTTAAATAGCCGAGAGCCTCCATCCACCCAGCGTGACAAACACGCACACCGCAGTTCGGGCTACTACACATTAGCAGGTCGCGTCCAGTGGGCGGAAGAATGCGAGTACTGCCACCTCTTCCGAGAATCTGGCCAGCATTGGAAAAGTAGACCAAGTACGCCCCACTAGAGGGGCCCTTCTGCTAGCAGTGGCGTGAAGCGAGCAGTTTGCAAGACTGCGCCTGTGCCCGTACAATACTGTACTGTAGCAACACAAGCAAATTGTCAAAAGCCTTCCTGCTCTACACGAAGATTCTGCTCGTCCTTGGACAGATAATGATTTAATTACTCCGGCTTACTTCATCCAGCCTCTGAATCCGATGTTCATGTGAACGTGATAACCTTTAGGGTACACATTAGTATTCCTGAGGTGGCTGCGAGTAGCTCAGAGAGGGCAGAGCCAAGCTGCTGGCACCGCTGAGGGCCTGGGTTCGAATCCAGACAGCTGCCGTGCGATTTAGCAGGGTTCTCAAGTATGTAAGTTAAGATTGACGTACATTTTTTTCCCAGGAATATTCTCTTAGTTTAACCGTACACATGCTCACTCGAGCAGACAGGAAAGTATTCAAGTTCTCATATTAAATTTGGACTGTATAGGGGGGTGGAATGGTCTGTACGCCATCGTTTTATCCATTCTTCCGTAGCTTCCTTCTTTGTAACCATCATCATCATTGCGATGCAATCTTTGCTTTTCGAACGTCACATGTATCATCGGATCCAATTCAGGAATCGGTGTTAACGTTAAAAAAACAACAGCTCTGACAATCGCGGAGGGCCTCGCCGCACGATGCCGACCCAGAATACAGGCCGGCCGACACCATTGAATGTCGTGCTGTTTTTCATAAAAAATATATATAATATACAGAATTTTTTGCAGTGTGCAGTTTCTCCTGGGCATTCATCATGGCTGGCAGCGATTCTGTTAAACTCCATTAAAGAGCGAGCGTGAAGTGTCCCGTTAAAGCTGCTTCGACACATTCTGTTGCTGGCACGTCTTGGCCGTGGGACGACGACAGAAGGTCTGATCCCGATTAATCCCGTCTGAATCCTGACGGCAGCCTTGTTGTGCCCCCGCCTACTACGGGCGCGGTGGTTGGTGACGCGTCAGCGGCCCATGGGCTGCTACGACACGCTAATATTCGTCTACGACACGCTAATATTTGTCGCAAATCTCGCCGCAAAGTAAGGGGGGGGGGGAAGGTGAACGAACATCTTCCCCCCCCCCCCTCCAACAGGACCCTTTGGCCTTTTTGGGCACTTATTAAAATTGTTCTGCAAAATGTCCGCGAGTTGCCGGCTCGACGCGGGAGCCGCTGTTTACGCCACGTCCCTCTGGAGCCTGCTGCTCCGCTGGAATGCAAAGCAATGAGCTTTAGAGCGAGCAATTTGCTTTGTTATCCTGCGCCAGTGTCAGAGCCCGCACGAAACCCACATCATTAGAGCGGTTGAATTTATGTTTTTTGCTAAACTTAGATCCTAAATGCGCCTAAAGTAGAAATATGAGCCTTGCTGTACATCTTAATTGACATTTTCAGACACCCCACGGGCTCAAAACAAAACGCGGCGGAGCGACGCGGTGAGTTTCTTGGCTGCAGACTGCACGGCGTAGCGGCCGTCTCTCTCAGGTCTACGGCGGCAAACGCAGTTGGGGTTCGCAAATATCGAGAGAAAATGCAGTTATATCACCATCAGAGTCTATGGTCATTACTTTGGTAAAGGAGTTCTTAATGTCTACCGAAGTGAGACACGTACGTGCGGAGAGAGATGCGTCTGTGCGTGGTGGTCTATAATCAAAGTCTTAACCATTGCTTTGGCTACTACTTTTTTTTCCTAACTCACTTTGACAACTTGCATTCTTCGAGTAAGTCGCCGACGTTGCAGTGGTCAGTTCCCACTGCCAATAGCGACGATGTCGTCATGACTTAGTCAATGATAATCAAATAAGAGCAATGGGACTGTGCCAGGAGCCTTAGCGGTATTCGATGGCAGTCAATTAACGTAGTAAGCCTGTTATGATTGTCCTCTATTTACCAAGATATGTCTCACCTGCTCAGCAAGGTCCTTCTTAGCATGTTTATCAATTTCCTGTCTGGCATAGTTTTCTCACATTTAAAATAATGGAATGTGAACTTCACATAGCCATCAGAGTGAAGAGAAAACGAATTTAAAGTTTAATTTGCATGTTGATTTGGGCGCCGTGGTGGCGAGCCTGGCCTCGTATGTAGGATGAGTGAGTTCGATCCCCACCCCGACGCCTGCTGTATATTTGGAGTTTGCACGTTCTCCCTGTGGTCGCGTGGATTTGTCTCCGGGTCCTCTGGTTTTTCCCTACCCATTTAGAATCAACATCACGCGTTTGAGTATTAGTATTTGGCTACTATCAATCGTCCACGTGATAAGCCGCTTCGTTTAACTATCATTGGTGATAGTTCAGGTCGCTGATGAAAAAATCTAAATAGCTCAATGGGCCTTACCTGGTAAAATACAACTTTTTTTAGTTTTAGTACTGTTATGCTACACGCCCCACTACTCTGCACTGACCAGCCTGGTGAAGTATGGTCAAACAAGCGCCACCATCAGGGGTCGGCAACCTGCAGCGGCTGCTGTGGAGCCACGCGCGGCTCTTTAAGGACCGCTTCTTGGTCACCGTTATTTCGTTATCTATTCACGACCGCCACCGTCTCATATTCACCATGCAGTGTGTTGCGGCTCTTAAAATATTGAGGGTTTGAGGGTTCGTCCCCAACCCCCCTCCCCCCCCCCCAAAAATAACAAGAAGAACAAATGGCTCTTCTTGTTATTTTGGTTTCTGATCCCAGCCCATGACCGACACAGCATGGGGAGGCCTTCATCCAGCAGTGGATAAAAAGGGAAATTAAATTGCGTATCAATTATCATATAATTACCATATAACGTACAGTCTCTAATCCATAGTAACATTCGGGATACTCTTGGCCAATCTGTTATCCGCATCCATACCTGTAATCTATTCCTGTTATAAGTGCAGATGTTCGCACACAAATGTGGATAACAGGATTAATTGTGCCCCTACTTCAAATACACTGTTACCCGTGGAAAGTCGCAAGGATAATTCACTATGTAACACGATTTTTGTCTAGATTTGAAGCTTTCGTGACTGCAAGGATTCATATTCCTAGGTTTTTTCGGTAAAGTCACGTAGGTAAAAATTTAAAATTAATAAAAGTACAATAAAAATAAAATAAAAATCACGACGTTTCGGAGGCAACACAAGCCTCCGTCTTCAGCATGATAGCTGTATCAAGTAAGAAAAAATCCAAGAAAACAGTCCTGGTTGAGGGTGGGAGGAGCCAAGGTAGGCCCTGGATATTATTATTGTGAGGTTCGGTGGGGCTGAAGCACGCTGTTAGGAATGAGCCTTTGTTGTGTAGACTGGTTGAAAAGAGTTGTTAAGGTGAGGCTGAATTTTGTCCCAGGGTAGTAAGTGTTGTTTTTTTTATTGCTTATGCCTGAAAAGTATAGAAAATGGCTATTATTCCAAACAAACTTTGCTTTTGTGACCAGGACTTTATGTGAACGAAAGACACGAATGCACACGATTTATCATTGAAAATAGGTAAATTGCAAAATATCACTGCCCTGGTCACAAAAGCAAATTTTGTGGGGAATAATAGACATTTTTGTACTATTTAGAAATAAGCAATTAGGAAATAACACTTACTACCCAGGAACGATATTTTTTTACACAGTGCATAATCGCATGAAATTAGCACTTGTAGAAGATCACTTCTGGGTAACTCCTCCACCGATAAGTGTGGATAATCTAAAAGATTGATGCACGGATGGTAGGATTTGTTTGATAGATCTATTCGGGAACATGGATAACAGAGTGAATGGTTAATGCTGAGAGCAGTTTCACTTTTAATGCAGAATTTGGCCATCATACCTCACAATCTTAAATTACACATGGCGGAAGCTGCTAAGACCTGTACAGTATCTTAACCGTGCTATTTATTTTAGTGAAAAGATGATTGTGCTTTCATTTGAAAAGTTGCTTGCGTTCAGAAGTCTGTGACCAGAAATATTAAGAAATTCAGAATGAATTCCAGATGTTAAATGGTCCGCTCTATATACACATTTGGTGGAGGAGTGGTGCAGTGGTGAGTCCTCTTCACTTCAAATCCAGGTGTCCACAGTTGGGTTCCCTGCCAATGGCTGACATCAGTGGCGATGTCTAAAGGCGGTCCTGGGTCACACTTCTTCTACTCGAACTCACCAGTGTGATTGCCAGCAGTGGTGAAGTATAGACAAACAAACCCATACCTTAGACGGCATAGACAGGCCTTGATCCAGTGGCGAATTGACCAATGTCCGTATATTAGTCTTGTTATATGCTATGTACATATTCTATATGCTTTGTACAAATGTTGTACACGGTATCTTTTCATCTCATAATTCTATTGATAAATGTTTTTTGTTTTAATCTCGTATGTCAGCTGGTTTCAGTAAAGGACATTGTTACACAGCCCATCGCACAATCTTTAAGACTTTCTTTAAGAATTTCCAGATTTTCTTTTCAGCCAACCTAAAGAAAGTTGCCGCAAATAGGTCCAGAAACTGCAGTATAGCGTTTTAAGCAATGAAAGGATTGATTTGCCTCGCTCGACACCAGACTTTTCTTTTTGTTTCGGGATCTGTGCACAGGTTTTTTTTTATTTTAACTGTAAAGGCCTTTCTCAAGTGCTCGCTTTTTTTTGTTCTTCTGAAGTCGCGTTGGCACAGCGATGAGACGCACGGTACATTTTGCAAACGGAGGCATAATGGGACATGTTTGGGATCAGGTATTCTACAGTGGCATTGTGTGTTTTTTTTTGCTGCGTGCACCTCCGCATGATAATGTGTGCAGCATGTGTGCTATGTCAGGCTGAAAACATCCCAGCGCGGCGAGCTATTTTATTAGAGCAGCATATGACACGCGAGAAATCTATTCAGACATAAAAATGGTAATTCGCAGAGGGACAAAGCGACGGGCGGGTTTGTGGCCCTGTTATGCTAATGCCTTCCTGCTTTCCCGTCAAAGCCTCATTGGTGCGTTTAATCTCCGCCTGGGCATTTCATGGGCCGGGCGGCAGGTCGGAGGGTCGGGGTTGGTGGCCCTTCACCTTTCCAGCTCTGCAACGGCGCTTCTGGGAACAATAACCCCGTCGCTTTCCCCTGTCCCTCATTTACATTTTAATCCAAAGAAAAACAACTGAAATGGAGATTCGGGGGGGGGGGAGGGGGTGGCGGGGGACGACGCCTGTAAACGCGCCAGATTACCCCACTCAGATATACTTCATCGCCTTTATAGATTCAGTCGAGGGTTCCCGCACATTGCGGCGATGAAAGGTTTGTGCATACGGCCGGACAGACCAGGAATGTGAATGCAGGGCCGAGGCGTGGGGAGGCCAGTTGGAGCAGAACGGATGGCTGGGACAGGCCGGGCAGCTGCAGGAGTCTGTGATGGCAAGCTCCAGTAGCCCTTAATTGCCATCCAAATGATGTTTGATGTCCCTATTAGGGCAGGCTATGCACTGACCAGAGTACAGAGAACTCTACTTGCAGAGCGGCCGTTAAGGACATACATACAGACGCGCACGCACTAAAAAAAAAGCCGCTCTTTATTAGGGAGGCTGCATCCCGGCAGCAGAAAAAAAGTCTATTAAGAGTGCACAGTTGCCCCATTGAGGAGGAGTGGGAATTAGCATTCTGCGGTGGTAAAAAGGCAACACAATGCAAACAGTAATTTGGGCAGTGATTGGTGCGCAGATAAAGAAGAAGGCGCCCTCGCCGGATCAGCCCAGGTACAGTTCCCAGCTCCCCCATTGCTCGCAGATTGCTCTCCGCTCCGCAGGGAGCAGCTGGCAAGACAAATGTGCAGGTTACGTGACGAGTGGGACAATGCGTCAGTGCGCTTGCTGGGTCATGTTCAGATTTCCTGAAGAATGAGCAGCACGGATAAAACTGATACGCGCGCATTGTGCGCGGTGCGGGATTTGTCTGCGCGTGCGCGTATCCGCGGATCTGCCGCTCCGCGCGTTCGTCACAAAGTCCGATCGTCTGCCTCGCTCAAATTGAGCGATTGCGCGAATCCTGGCTCCACCAGCGTTCCTTGAGACCATTGATGGAAATTCGACATTACCATGGTGGACGACAGTCCGCTCTATTGTAAGACCACAGTGTATGTGCGCTGTATTGTAGCAAGAAACTGAATGTAATACTTGAATACAATATACTTATACGGAGCAATTGAAGACTAATTTTTATCAGTGGATTGTTGTGTTCAAAACGATTAACATTTTATTTTATTTTTAGCAATTAAGGCCCACTGAGCTATGCAGCTCTTTGTCAGAAGTGACCTGGCCACAAATGATAGCTCAACGAAGTGGCTTGTCATCACTTGGAAATGTAGAGCAGCCAAATAGTCTCAACGCATGCTTCTAAATGTGGAGGGGAAAACCGGAGGATCCAGAGAAAAATACACTCGTCCACGGGGAGAGAGAGCACACGCAGACTCCAAATGTACAGGCGTCGCAGTTGAGATTGAACCCACGACCTCCTGTATACCGGGCGAGGTAATTAACATCAAGCCACCATGATGCCCGACCTAGAGTGATTCGTGACTCAACCTCTAGCGATGAATCCCAGCTGTCATTTGATTGTCACAATTCGGGGGTCAGAGATTTGATTTGAGAATCCATTCTTTTGTTTGGTCATATTGTGATGCTAGTGGCCTCTAGTGGTGACAGGAGTCACAGGAACCCATTATTTGCAAGGTGTCGATACAAACATATAAATGGGTTCTTCCACGCACAATTTTGATGACTGTGTGATGCATCTACACCATTGCATCCATCAACATTACTTACCGCAGCATTGCATGACCAATAATGGTAAACGCAAATAATATTCTGCCCTTGCTTGTCACAAAGAGACACGTGGACCTTCAACGTATCAAATAGCGCGACGTTTCACGCACACCGTTTATCAACAACATTGTCTTTCGTGCCATTCCTCAGGATGACACATTTAGACAGGGAAATGTTCTAATAATGTTTACATGAAAGCATGCGGCGTTTTAGTTCAGACCAAAGTAGAGGATTCAAATATTCATCATTCCACCCGAGCAACAGGAACAAGCTAGAGGACATTGTGATCTTAGTGGCAATGAGTTGTACAATGAAGTGGAAGGATTTATTTGACGTTTGGCATGTTTCTAAACCTCATACGGTGGAGAAATGGTGAACATTGCTTGTGTATTTATTCCGTGGCCGTGTTTGAGTTATCAGGTGTCAGATGTAGTGATTTTGTGTTGACCCTTCTACTCGTGCGTAATATGGCTGATTGGGCCCTTCTCTGATAGTGCCGGGGGACGTGTCACACTGATAATGTCATCCGCGGGACACATCTTCTGCAGTCAGGTCATGCAAAGTTTGGTCGCTACTTCAGGGAAGGCTGGAGGCCAAATCCTCATTTGGATTGTCCATCTTTCAGGTCAATGTTTGTTTTTTAACCCAGTGACAACTCAGGATGACGAGTCTCGTTTGCAATAAATGCACCTGGGGCACTGTCTGTCAGTAGGGGGGCCATGGTTGTTACGCAACACCTCAGTGGGTACATTTGGACCCTGACGCCAGCGCATAGTGGCCTACTCTGGCCAATGACGTCTGGGGGATCGTGAGTGTCCACTGCAAACAGATTTACGTTGAACTACTTCGACTGCGCCGGTTGGAGGTGGTGGAAGCAAATTGCATGTATTATTTTCACCGTTCTTACACACAGCGGTGTTAACCAGGGCGGTCGCTGGAATCGAGCCGTGAACTTCTACAGCAAGCGACGTCATTCGAAGCTAGTAGGTCCACGTGTGCTGCAAAATTACTCAATTGGGATTGTACAACATGTGTGATTACTGGAAGACTGGTGCCCAAATTGCAGGCCAGGTGCTGAGTCACCTTGTGCCCACAGGGACACATGCTACTGGGGGTGCCCTTTCACATGTGTTGAGATGAGATGTGATGGTAGTTGGATTATTGCTTGTCAAGGGTTCTGAGGCTCTCCCGGCATAAAGGGCGCCATTTAAAAAAAACACAAATAATCATGTGCATCGTTGTGTTGCACTCACAGTCCCGACTGCGTTTGGGTTGACTGACAGTGTCCACTGCTTCCTTGGAGAATGTCGGGGGAGTTTTGCACAATGTATAAACCATTCGGGAAGCTGACACAAGGCAGCCCTGCAGTTTTGTCTTTAGCTCACGAGGTAATCATTTAAATGTAAACAACGCCAAAACCATGTCGGAGCCTGCTAACTTTTCCGCCTTCTATTTTAAAAGACGCGATTTAAACAAACTTCTGCTTCATGGCCCGATGTAGCCGTACGCGCGTTGCGATCCCAATCGCACTTTAATTAAAAAATATAAATACCACCCCCTAGTCCCTCGTGAGGCCCACGTCTCACTTTGTGCGTGGCGTCTTGAGATGCCGTTGCACTTAGACGCGCGATAAATCCCACCGCATCGTGTGAGAGATAGCGGAGCAGCTGTGTTTAGGTGCCCCGCAAAGAGATGCATCTCTCATTTGTGTGGCATTGTCCATATGGCAGCCAGGCAAATGTGTTTCAGGAGAGGCTCGCAGCCATCGCGTCGCATCTGACTCGGTGGCGTCTTCGCGCTTGAACTTCTGGTTAAGGTGCAGCCGTTGCAGTTGCTTGCTCTTGCCCCCGCTTGTGGTGAGGGGCCTCCACTAAAGGGAGCTGTCGAAGCTACACGAGTCTTACAAATAACCCTCTGGAGGGCATTCTTCTACCCCGCCCAGATGTTACCTAATTGAGAGACGCACAGCAATCGTCACTTTGCGGGGCCCTCGTGAAAAGTGATCTTGAGACTTGGTGAGGCTTTCCTCAGTCGACAAGCGCAATACATAATTAATGTCTCACTTTGCACTCGCCACACACTGCCTACTTGCCGATCGACTCGCTGCAATGAAACCCATTTATATTGCCGGGTGGACAGAGTCGATGGGGGCGGGGGGAGCGGGGGATTTAAGAAACTTGGAACCTTCGCTTCAACTTCCAGCTCCGGGAGATGGAATCGGACCGTCGACCACACAACGGCAAGTTCAGCGCGCCAGCCATCACAATAGCCGTGGCAGCGGCATCGGCGGCATCATCCCGCTTGAACTTCGTGCCATCAAAGCTGGTACTTGAGGGAGCCCAACCATTCGACAGTCGATAACCACAATTACAGTCGCGTTGCATCCGCGCGGGCTTCACACACAAGGCGGGGACGGTGAAGGGCGCTCCTCGTTGCCGGCGACGGCGCTTGTCTGGAATCATTCTCCCCCCCCCACTGCCATTGCACCGTTTCAAAAGGTCAGAAGCAATTGCCACTTGTGCTGCTTTCTGATCGAATGCGAGTGCTCAGGCACCCATCCGATGCGACTTAGTTGAAGTGGAGATGGGTGTGTAAATTATTTCTTTGACACCCCCTCTCCCCCCCCAGTTGCAATATTGCACGCATTGATATGTCTGTTCAAAATGGCGGCTCTGCATGTTTAATAGGCCATGGGCCGAGGGGGTTGCCCGGGCAACAAGGGGCGGTGGAATGCTTCCAGTGTCCACCCTGGGCAGTGTCCACCCTGGCCATTGTCCACCACGGGCCGTTTTCATCATGAGCAGTTTCGACCGTGGTCATTATCCACCCTGGGCATTGTCCACCACGGGCAGTGTCCACCCTGGGCAGTGTCCACCCTGGGCATTGTCCACCACGAGCCGTTTTCATCATGAGCAGTTTCGACTGTGGTCATTATCCACCATGGGCATTGTCCACCATGAGCAGTATGTGGGATCAGCAGGAGAAAGCCTAGCATATTTTTAACACGATCTCTCTTATCGAGACGCTTAATATTTATTTGTCACGTCCCTTCTGAATCGTGTTTTTCATCCGCCACGACATTCTCTGTCAGACGTACTGCCGTAGCTCTGTAAATTACCTCTTTCTCTTATAAAAAAGGCTACCACGGTGACCTTGCTATCATACATATCCGTGAACCTGAGATAAAATTCTACAAGAATATTATCGTGAGCACTTGCCACCGAGGATGGTACCCAAAAGGCATTTTTAGCTCGCTTCCTTGTGGGGACCTCCATTATGCAAGTACTGGAAGATGCACAGAGATGGTTGGTGACTGACCACGCACGTAATATTTAGCCGACTGGAGGCTTTCTTTGATGTCGTTATTCCCCTCGCATCAAAAATGTGCCCACCTAGCAGTTTAAAACAACCTGTGCATGGAACGTTTTATGAATTTCTGCTGGCACCGTGTGTTTTTTCCCCTCCTTCCCCTCATCGCCCACGCCTCAATGAAACATTAATTGGCACGCAGTTGTCCAAAGGAAGCGGACGCTTTTGCGACGCGAAATTGAATGCAAGCAGGACGCTCTGCTTGGAAATCCAATGAATGCACACCGTTGTTGTCAGATCATTCCTGCAACGTGTGAAACATCTTTCAAGAAAAGGAAAAAAGAATTCCCGTATTCCACTGTTGAGTGTAAAGAATGCGGGTTAACCTTGATTTACCCTTGCACGTTCTTTACGCATGAAGGTTTTTGTTGTTGTTGTTGTTATAACCCGATGCATTTGCTGCTGCTATTTCTTCTTTTACTTGTTTTGCTTAAAAACACAACGGCTCAATGAGAGAGGAAAAGAAAAGCGCATCTATCGGAATGTTTTACTGGAAATGAAATGCACCGGTGACTTTGCAATTCTTTTTCTTGGTTCTTTCGGTAAAGTCACTTAGAAGGGAAGTAATAAAATAATTAAAATAAAACATAATAAAATTATTCGCACGACGTTTCGGCCACAACGCAAGCAGCCATCCTCTCGGTGAAGACCAGGTCTGTCGGGGAGACAGCGTCTGTTTTATTTTTATTATTTATTACTTCCCTTCTACGTGACTGTACCGAAAGAACCAAAAAGATGAATCCCTGCAGTCACGAAAGCTTTAAATCGAGACTTTGCAATTCTTCGCTTGCTCTTAATATTCGAAACAAGCAATGCCGTGTTTTACAATGCATAATAAATCCTTAAACAATGCGTTACACATTAATTACACTTTAAGAAGTGACATTCATATGTCGGTGATTTACAGATTTGTCAATGTAAGTACCAATAAGGCCTGAAACACCCAACACTGTCAAGCTGGATGGCAGTGACATTTATTTTGAATCTGTGACCGAGCAATTTTTCTGACATCTATTAGGTCCGTGTCTTATTCTTTTTGTACCTGTTCCTGTAACATACCTTTCACGTGACTAGCGCGGATAGCTACGTACGGTGCGATAGAAGTTCACCGTACGTACCCACGTACGTGTGGACATTATTTGGCGAGCTTGCGATTGGTCGACATTCCCCTTTCGTGGCCATGCAGCCGAACTTGTCCGAATGCACGTCCACCGCTCTGCACCACCACTGGGGTCCTCGTGTTGCCCGTGACGTCGGTGGTGGTTGGCGTTGTCCACCTCGCTCACCCCGCGTGGCAACTTCTTCTCGATGCCATTGGAGCCTCCCTCCCCCGACTGTCCCACGTTACGAAAAAGACTAATGGGGTAATGGGCGCACCTCCGGCAGGAGTGAACCACGCCGCTGTGCGTAATTGTTCCCTCCAACATAGACGCGCAGTTTCACCGCCCCCCCCCCGCCGCTTCCTACAAATAAGCGACTTGCCGCTAGGTCGTCATGCTTTGTCATCATCGCCACCGTCAACTTATTTTTATTGTTCACCGTGGGCGGGGGTGTGTCGAAAATTACGGATATGGTTGATTTTATAAAGATTGTTTGTTTTGGTTGATTCATTTCCTCTCAACAAATGTGTTTTGACTGAGCTGTCAGGAGGGCTCTACGTTAGAGCCCGCGGATGTTCTCCGCTTGACTGGCTCCTTCTATTCATCTCGCCTCACTCCCCTTCTTCCTCTCCTCCATCTTTAATCCATGAGCTGCCGACTCGCAGTGTTCCTTCAGCCAGACTGCACACGTCTCTACAGGCCTGTTGGCACGCACATGCCGGATAGATAAATAAATATATACCGAGCCGCACGCTAACATTAATCGTATCTTAAATTCCCATTTTTAAATTCTGAAAATGCTGGGCTCGTTTTTTTTTTATGGCAGCGATAAATGAAAATGAATATTAACGAGATTGTTTAAAGAAATATGTTAATGGAAAACTATTGTGCTGCTTTGTGATGTCGTTTATTTGTTATGGAGGTTAGAAAAATGACTGTAAAATTAAATTATTTTGTTGTAAATCTTGTTTTTTGTATTTTGCTGATGTTGCTCTGCTTGTTTATTACACTTATCAGCCTAAGTACCCTCATAGATGAAAGCACTTGCATCTTATCAAGGGCTTTATTACGCACTCGCCATGACTGCCGTATATTAAATCTGCTGGGGCATCACTGTCTTGCAAACCACTAACTTGTTCATTTTATTTAGAACACAGTTTTGGATTTATATTGCGTCGGAGGCAGGGAGTGGTAGCACAGTGGTTCTCACACTGTACTGTGAACCTGGAGACATGAGTTTCATTCTCGGCCGTGGCTAACGTCAGTGGCAAGTGATCTGTGACTCTGTCCTCAGCACCCCCATTCCAAATTTACTTCACCAAGCTGGGCAGAGTTGGCTATGCACGTGGCCTGCAATCCATCACTATGCAGGCAGCAGCAGCGAGGGTTGGTGAATCACACACAGATGTTGTGAAACTCGGTTCCCGTGGGAGTCGAGGAGCCACACGCTTGGCTCATCAGTAGAAGGCAATACGGTAAGTCGACTTATCGGCATTTGTTTCAAACTGTGCGGGGATCGAGCGTTGCCCCTCGCATGCGAGGGTTTTCTCCGGGTGCGCTGGTTTCCGCCCACACGTGTAAAACACTCCTTAATTGTCGAAAAACATCTTATAATGAAAAAATGTAGGACCCTCATGAAAACAGTCCTACAATGAACAGTGAATAAATACGTTTAACAAAAATAAGTGAAGTAAACCGGCACTGACCAGCGAGGTGAAATACGATAAAAAAAAAAACCCAGGACTGAAACGCATGGGGTGGCCTTCATCCAGCACATGATGGATAAAATGATGAAAAATATCATTTAAATGCAGCCAGATTTTACAACTCTTGCAAAGAAGAAAAATCAGTAATGTAAAAAAATCTATGTTTTTGTCCATATATTTCTTTCGTTTTAGAAAATGTGCAATACAATATAAACAGTTATTTCACGTCATTCTCAGCACTCTCATCCAAGATATTTTGGGAGCAAAATTATTACTTCAGCAGTAATAAATACTGTGGTGGCCGAAATGAGATTTTTTTTTACATTGGTCGGAGATGTTTTTTTAGTATAGCTCCTAATATACCAATTAATATTCAGCGTCACCCTTTGAACATAACACCAAATGTCAGCACTGACCATAATTAACAGCTAGTTTTATACATGACTTTTTTTTAACAAGGAAACCATTTACATGCCAAAGTATATCTTTAAATATATTCCCCGCAAACTGTGACCCTGTGCTTTACTTAGTTTATGGAAACCTAAGCTTTTTGAAAGTGGTGACCTTTTAAAATTCCACTGTATAATGGGCAAATACATTCCAGAGATTAAAATAAAAAAAATCATAGTGTAAATCCTTTTTTGCTGACATTACAAACCTTGGACACGTTCCGATGTTCATAAACAAATATATATATGTTTAGGATTCCTTTGACAAAGGATTATAGCAATGCAGAAATGCATCACACAAACGCTCACAGATAGCACGGCCTCCTATTGCCTTGCAGAAGTAACCTCAAGAAGGACACAAGAGAACAATGTGCGGTGTTTCCTCAATAGGGCCTCACTTCCCACGGCGACGGGGCCACGCTTTCTCAATTGTGCAAGGTAGACAGAGACACGGTTCGCCTGTGCTGCTCCGGCCCATACAATTTGAGTCTTAATTTAAAGATTTAATTTTTGTTTCCAAACACAAAGACATATTGCAATTAAAATAAAAACCCACAACGTTTTAAATGGCACGTTTTAGAACCGTTGATGGGGTGGAGTGGTGGCGTCGTGGTTTGCACACTGAACGATGAATCCGGCTAGCGGGGTTTGATGACCGACCGGCCACGGCTAACGTCAGTGGTGAATGATATCTGCACCCGGTCGCTGCCTCACACCGCTTGCACTGATGAGTGTGGCGAAGTATCGTTGAAATCTCTGATAATTTCCGACGTTGGTGTGGGGAGGCCTTCATCCAGCAGCGGGTTGACAAAAGAGCCGTGGGTTGTTACTTATTAGAACGCGGTGTTCTGTGCATAACCAATATGTTGCATAACTTATGCATTACGCTTACCGTAAATAAGAACAACGTCACTTAATTACGATGATAAACAAGGCGCCACGAAAAAATATAATTGTGTTGCGGTGAGGGTAAAAAAAAAATCCCGCACGCACATTGTTTAATTTAAATACACATTTCCAATTAGCTGCAACACGGGTAGGCGCACAGAAGTTTGTGTTAATGAGTCGTGAAATACAAAAAAATGTTGTTGAGAAGGTACAGAGAAGGAAGATTATTCAGTGATGAAGAATGGCGAAATGTGAAAGATGGTGCTGGGGTCAGGGCTCGGAATCTGGAGAGTGGGGGGGGGGCAGTGTCTGAATAACACAGGCCCCGTGATGGAGAGTGGGGGGGGCGGTGTCTGAATAACACAGGCCCCGTGATGGAGAGTGCACGCGCGCACCGTGTGGAGAGCCCTGCCCGGAATACAAATACCGATAAAGATGTCCCCCCTTTCTCTGGCCATGTGTGCGTTTCACGCGAGCGTAACAGAAAGAAAACGACCCGACGTTTGTGTGCTTTGCGTTCGGTCTTCCCTCGTTGGTTCTTACGTCAACGCCGCCATCCACGGGACTCTTCTACCCAACTCTTGACATTGGCGATTCCCGGCACGGGGTCCACGAACGTGCACAGGGAAGGCTGCGAGCCGCTCCCCAAGGGAGCCACCCTGCTACCTGACTTACCCTGCCCTCTGCCCATGATCCCGCACTTTCATCTCTGTACGGCGGACGGGTGCTGCGCGGCGGGGCTATAGCCACCTAAAACAACGTTGGTTCACGATTTAACGGGAGAAGAGGGAGAGCCACACAACTCTATGCTCCTTCCTTCCTCTCTCTCTCTACTCTCCCTATGTTTCATCTGCCTTTGACTATCCATCTCATTAATTGGTTCAATTTCCTTTCTCGCTCCGATGGGCCCTAAACTTCCTCGATTGTTGCTTTGCGCTGCACGTATTTGTCATTGTAACATAAATATACACTACACGTGTGTGCGAGTCCATGATAATAGAAATAATTAAGAAATAGTCATAAATCTTACGATCCAGAGGGGGGGGGGGGGGGGGTGTCCCACTGTTCGTTCTCCCGGCGCTGTAGTTGAAACAACGGTGCAAGGTTTGTAATATCCCTCCTGCTCGCCCCTCTATCCACCCAGCAGTAGTGTAAATGATTTTTTAAAAGATGTCTGGCTAGCGTGGAAGAGTAGGCCAATACCCTCGAGAGGGGGCTCTCCAGAGCTTCTCCACCAGCAGCAGAGTAAGTGCAGTAATACACAACCTTTATCCATCCACTGCTGGATTGAGGCCTGCCCAACATGTTGGTCAGCGTGGGTTGGTGAAGGGGAGGTGGATGGCAGGACCAGTTGAGCTATCACTCGCCACTGATGTTAGCCGTGGCTGGGAATACAACTCATGTCACTGGGTTCATCGTGCCGTGCGTTGAGCGCTGTGGCACCGTTCCCACTATGTATATAGAAACTAGACTGTTGTAAAATTCCTTGGACACATGATACTGTGCTTCACGGCAATTACAGACAAGGAAACTCACAGCGAGAGACATTCATCCTCCTTATTATCTGTACAGTGATGTCACAGGTAGGACGCATTCTTCAGAATACTTAAGCTGACAAATATCCCTCGCCGCATTTTCAACAACTGCTCTCATCCCCAGCAGAGTCGGGGTAATGGTGATGATCTAGTGGCCTGACTTCTGTCATTCAGTGGAGAAAAGAAAAACGCGTGGCAAAGAAGATCATTCTGTCATCCATGTACGTTATTTATATATTATGAGCTGAAAAACTGTACACATACGCTATGCATCAAAATGCAGGCATGCATGCGTGCACGGGACAGATGCCGCTAGTGGTGTACACACCCTCATAGACGCGTCACGCAGTTCAACATATTGCAATGTCACAACGCCCCACCGCTAATCGTAACTAACCATATTTCTTGAGAACATTTTGTAAAAGTGTGCATGTGCAAATGCTGACGTTGCAAGCTGCAACGTCCTCTGTGTGCGTGTGTGCGTGCGCGGTATAGCCGTGGGGAGCCGTGGTGCAGCGGTTAGCGCGCTGAGCTGCGGCCCAGGCAAGGCGGGTTCACGACCAGCAGCACGTGGCGAATATCTAGGTGTGTAAACATCGCCACTGGGAAGACAAAGGCAGCAGAGTACGGTGCTGGCTACCCACCCCCTCGCGTGCCGTCCTTTATAGGTGCTCGCTAACAGCACTTGCCCCAACAGTCTGTTAAGGCTATAGGGGGAGGGAGTCTTTTTGCGCAAACGTGCACATTGCAAAGAAGTGACGACGTTCTACAAAGAAGGGGTAAACCCAAATTCGCCCACAAAGAATGACACGTTATAGTAATCGACATACAGAGGGGAGCGGTGGCGCAGCAGCTAGCGCACTGCGGAATCAACCCCACGGACTCGCCATTTGATTCCTCGCCACAGCGATCTGTCAGTGGCGACTGATATCTGAAACCAATCACGGATCGATCTCCCATTTGACCAACTCGCGGTGACCAGCAGGCTGAAGTAACTCCCTCGCCTGGTATGCAGGAGGTGGTGGGTTCGATCCCGACCCTGTGACGCTTGTGTAGCGTGTGTAAGTACTGAGGCACACAAGCTATATTTGTGGAGGCAACGCGTATTAATAAACAACTCACTGATCACTGGGTTCTATTGTTAAGTGTGGCTAGACTGTCCTCGACTGTTCACTGTGTGTGCGAGTTAGCTGTCACCGGGTCGGTAGCACACTTGCTACGGACCCACGTTTCCCCGACTAAACCTTCACGACGACGAAGAGCGGAGACCCCGTCAGTGGATCCCCGACACGAGCCCCGAGCTCCCTGCTCTCGGTCATGTGTCCTCTCATCCTCCAGTGGAGGCTCCCGGTGCTCAGCGCCCGTCCAGCCCTGTGGCTGGTGCAACAGCGTCGAGACCACATTGTG
Organism: Lethenteron reissneri; assembly: GCF_015708825.2. Lineage (NCBI taxonomy): Eukaryota > Metazoa > Chordata > Hyperoartia > Petromyzontiformes > Petromyzontidae > Lethenteron > Lethenteron reissneri. Next base: position 10,422,864 of record NC_083782.1, read on the forward strand.
TGTCTCTACACGTATTCTTTGGGTCTTTCGGTAAAGTCACGTAGATAGAAATAATAATAATAAAATAATTAAAATGAAAATAAAGTGAATGAAAAATCAAAATTTTATTAACTTTATTTTCATTATTTTATTGTTATTATTTTTCCTATCAATGTGACTTTACCGAAAGACCCAAAGAATACGAATTCCTGCAGTCACGAAAGCTTTAAGTCAAGATGTCTCTACACTTGTGTAGGAATTTGCGTGTCTCTTTCTCCCCGTGGTCACATGGAGTTTTCTCCGAGTCCTCCGGTTTTCCCCTCTATTAGAAACGTGGGTTTATAGTATTTGGCTGCTATACATTTCCACATCATGAGCCACTTCGTTAGGATACAATTTGTGGCCAGGTCGCTTCTGAAAAAGAGCTATACAGCTTAGTGGCTCTTGCCTGGTAGAATACAAAATATTTATTTTTGCATTGGATTGACCAAACGCCTGGAATTGTTACGACTGTTATTCATAGGAATTACTTGAATTTATGTGTCACATCTTTTTGACAGTTGAGTTTAAAGAAAATACCATCGCGTAATTTACGTAATAAAGTGGAAACGTTCAGTTGTCAGTACTTATCAAAAGTTTAAATAGCTTGTGGCCGTTCGGACGCTGCAATGGCACGCAGCTTGCATGCGTGATGCACATTCAACGTGCGCTGTGCATGCTCGCCAAGTTACGGGCGAATGATTGTCACGTGCAACGCGGTAAGTAGCCTCCCTTGCCTAATCAGCTTCTCTTATTGGTGATGTGGATGACAGGTCGTCAAAGGCCATCGGTGGCAAAACCGGATCGCCACGTCAGATTGCCGGGGTTTGTGAACAAGGGAATAAATTGAACGTTGAATAGCCTTAATGGACTCTTTATACCACTTCTGACCATTGCGTTACGACACAACGGGATGCCATTTCTCCAACCTGCACCGACCGGTGTGGTAAAGTATGGTCAAACAACCCCTCTATGCCTAACTCGGCAACGGCAGGACTACTTCATCCAGCAGTGGATTGATGAAGGGTGTAATTTGTGTCGTTCGTTATTATGACTATTAAGCTATTGCTTGCTCACGCCGCTGCTGCTGGCAGAAGGACCTCCACTCGAGGGAGCTCTGGAGAGTCATTCTAGAGTGTATTTGGCCTACTCTTCCACGCTGGCCAGATGTCCTGAAAAAGATGGAAGCATTACAGCGTTACGCGTACCACACACAACCCGGCCAATAGATTGTACTGTGGTATACCCCAAGACGGGATGCGGATTCCTCTTCTTTTCTCGACCATGTGACGAGTCCGATATTGTGGGTTGCCCATCGTGGAATGTTCACGTCCACGCAGCAGGAGGAACGCTCGCCCTGACAAGGAGACCGTTGTCTGCGTTCGCGTTCCAGTCCGACGCGGAACGCGAACGTGACCGGAGCCATTCTGTTGTGTGCCCTTGTAGACGGAGCGCTGCGTGGAGCGCTTTGACGCACGCGGCAAGAGTATGGCTGAGCACGCGCGCACGCACACACGTGTGTGTGTGCACGCACGCGTACACATGTATGTGCATGTGCCAGGAGCACTTTGTAGAGAAATAACGAGCAGATTTTCGCGCTTCCCTTCGTAAAAATGCAAATGAGGTTTTTATTTTCGTTGTTTTGGTATTGATTGCTTGGCCAGTAGCGCGTGATTTTTTTTTTAATGCCACGTACTGTTTAGCAGCGTTGCAGCTTCACAATTTAATAGTCATGCAGGTTCGTGCTGTTAACGCAATTAGTGCTAATAATGCGTATTAGTATGTTTGTTAGTTATTATTTGCGATGCCGTCATACAATACTAACACGCATTTAAAGGCAATTATAACCTTGTGCTTGCCTTATGTTCGCATCTTTTTGAGTCGCATGGCAGAATTCACGACGGTTGAATTTATCTTGTCCTGCAGTGGCGTGAGAGACGAACATTGCCGATGCCATTGGCTGTGAAGTTATCTCAGGATTGATTCCATTTATTTGCATACATCGTGGATGATTTTGAATAACAGGACAAGATTTGACAAAATAAATTCTCACTTCTTCGGGATATGATCGGAAGCCTCCACTTTGCGAGGCAGCAAAAATGTCCGGATAATTGCAGGCCCTCCTATAGGTTCCACGTATAATCGGAGTCACGGATAATAGGAGTTCTACTGTATACACCACTTGGGAAGAAAGGTGGCAAAACTTGCTATGAGCGAAGGTGCAAATGGACACACTTCAATCGGTATTCAAGGGGGGTTTCACAACTCCTCACCAAAACCCTGGCTACAAAGGTACAACATGTCAATGTGTTTTAATTTGTGAATCATAAATATGAACATTGAAGGGGAGAAGGCACTTGCATTCAAACATGAGTGATAACCATGTTGACAGTCCAGACCGATGTAATGGTCTGACTTTTACACTCATTTATTCAACTATTCTGATTGTGTTGCCTTTAAACGTTTTCGCAGCACACATTTAATTTGGGTGCGTGATAAAATACATTTAAAAAAGTGCATGGACGTGGATCCATCGCGCCATTTAATCTAAATTTGACAAAAAAACACATATGTAAACCTTATTTCGCATCCTACATAGCCAACCGTGCTAATTGGAGGCGAGGGGGAAGGACAACAAACTAAACACAAAAAGCAGTCGTCAAGAAATTAGTTTTCAATCTAGATTTAACAGTGCATAGCTCCAGTGGATTTTTTCTATCGTAAGGAACGTTCCAGACGGCCGCAGAAGCGCATCTGAAAGGTCGTGCATGCGGTGACCATCTTTGTCCGATGGTTAGCTAATAAGCGCTGCTGTGAGGATGACCGGAGGAGTTCGCGTGATGATGGTTTATGCTCCTTGACGAGATAAGCGAGGTGTTGTGGCTCATTTGTGTCGAGCGCTTTGTGTGTAATGAGTGCGACCTTATTAAAATGAGTGCGACCACGTGCGTCCCGTCCCCCATCATCCTGTGGGCCTTCTGCACCAATGAATTAATGTTTGTTCAGGTGCAGTGGTTCACACACTGCACTTGCAATCCAGAGGTCGCCGGTTCGTTCTCCCAGTGTGGCAGTTGAAACAACGGGAAAGAGTTGATTAAATCTCCCCCCCACCGCCCACTACAAAATAATCTGAATATTTATTTTATACGGGAGGAATCCGATGAGCTATGAAGCTCTTTTTTTTTACAGATGCCCAGTAGTTTTCACAACTATCCAATCGACCTCTGTCCATCCAGCAGCAGTATCAGTGGGTCCACCGGTTTAGTCACTTGGCAGGTCGCGTGCGGTGGTGAAGTGTTGGCACGCCAGCATGGAAGAGTAGGCCAAAACACCCTCTTGAGGGGCTCCCGCAAATTGCCTCTAGTGGAGGGGCACCTTTCTGCCAGCAGTGCCGTGATGAAGCAATTGCAGGTTATAGACTGAAACCAGAGCCTCTTGTCCATATTACTACTGTAATGAGCCAAGAACGTCTGTTTGTGTGTAACGCACGTGACGTCACTCCACATGCTGCACCCCCCGTCATTAATATTCATGAGCGAGTGGATTTTTACACTCACGCAGAGGGTCGAGCGAAAATATTTTGTTGTTGTTGCAAATTCGCTTTAAATTTGACGTTTCTTTATTTAAAGTGAATCTAATAAATAATTCTACGCAGCAACAAAGTGGATTTGGTGTCTTTATATATATCTTCAGCACTTGAGACAAAGGGTAAGTCTCATTTATGCTTCTACATTATTGTAAAATTGACATTTCTCGGTAATTTTCCAGATATTTGCGTCGAATTAAAATTTATTTCAACCCCAGCAACCGAAAGCAGAAGAGAATAAAGTATCAGAGCTGTGAATTTGAACAAATTGAAGGTCAGTTATATACAGTGCTACAGTGACATGAAGTGAGGTGTTTCACGACGTAGTTTTTTGCAAGAATCACTGACATTAATACAGTGCTACAGTGAACTGCAGTGAAGTGTTTGATGACGTACTTTTGTGTAAGATTCACTGCCATTAAATTTACACGAGATATTATTATCCTCTCTTCAATTTTTTTTGTAAATATTACAGCTTCTGTCCTAGGACGGGCAAACAAGCGAGTCGTTTATACACCCACACACACAATATACTGTAATGCCTCATGTCGGAAAATGACAGGAAAAGCCCAGTGCCGCTGCACATTGATTTTTATTCATTTTCCTCTTTAGCTAAAGTGCTTGCATGGACAAAACGCATTGAGTATAGATGTAACAGACTAATTTAGATATGCGGCTCTTGTAGTATATACTAATACACCCTTTGGATTTTGTCAGCACGGGTGCTCGAAACTGGCTCTGAAATGAATCTTTGCATCAGTCCCAAAACCACCTTGAACACGGTACTGCTTTGTCCTTGGATATTTATTGACGGTATTGTAGACATGTACAAGGGAGGCTTTATTATTATATTTGACTTCACTTACTAAGACTCTGTTATTAATATTCTACGGAAGCTTTCATAATAATGTTTTATTTTTATTATTTTATTATTTCCCTTCTACGTGACTTTACCGAAAGAACCAAGAATATGAATCCCTGCAGTCACGAAAGCTTTAAATCGAAATTTAATTCGTAAGAAGTTCACTTTTAGTTTAGATTATTATTGAACTAAAGCATTCAACCACCCAGCAGAGCCAATCAAGTAATGTTGTCACGTGGGGAAATATGGCAGTTGGTTTGGTTTTTCAGAAAATAGGTATTGCTGAAAAGGGAGATTTTTTTTACAATTTATATATTTTATGAATATATGTGCATTATAAAAAGGTAAATAAAGGTGCAGCCCTGCAATTGCCTGCTTACGCCACTGCTGGAGGAAGAACCCTTCACGAGAGAGAGCAAGAGAGACACCCACTAGGAGGGTATTTGGCCTACTCTTCCATGCTTGCGAGACGCCTTCAAAGAGGTGGGAGTTCCCACACCACTGATTCGACTGGCGCACACGGAGAGTAAGCCGGTGACCTCTGGCTCGCAAGTCCAGTGTGCTCGCCACGACACCATCGCAGCAGCCCCATGTTTAAAATGTAGAAAATGTCGGATAAATTGTCAACATTTATAAACAGTTTATATATATACTGTAGTATAAAATACAAAGATCCCCCGTATAGCCTAAACGACTGTTGGGTCAAGTGCTGTTAGCGAGCACCTATGAAGACCGGCATGGCACACGACGGAGTGGGTGGCCAGCACCGCACCCAGCTGCCTTTGTCTCCCTAGTGACGATGTTTAAACACCACACCAGGTACTCATTGGAGGCTGAGTTAACCTAGGGGAGGCCCAGGACCGGTTCAAATAATCGTCACTGAGTGGGAATAAAACTCGGGTCGCCGGGTTGGTAGCGCATCGCGCTAACCGCTACACTCCCGCTCCTCACAAATAAATACACATACAGTGCACTACATTGTTAAAACTATTCATGATTCCTTTAAACTCAATTGTTATATTTTTTAAAAAATAAGTTACACTGCAACTAATTAGTGTGACCAAGACTTTTGAACTTATAAAGTTACTGGAGTGTAATTGAATTCAAGATCTGAATTCAATTTACCCACTCCAAACTCCTTCCAGATAATATAATTTAACAAACACGGAGCTTTTGTTTTCACTACAATGCATACAAAGACAAAGATCCCTCATATAGCCTCATCAGACTGTTGGGACAAGTGCTATTCACGAGCACCTATGAAGGTCGGCACGGCACACGAGGGGGTGGGGTGGCCAACACCACACCTGGCCGTCTTTGTCTTCCAAGTGGATGATGCTTACACACCACACCAGGTACGCATTTGAGGCTGAGTCGACCTAGGGAAGGCCCATGAACGGTTCAGATAATCGTCACTGCTGTTGGTGGACGTGAGCGGGAATCGAACTCTGGTCGCTGGGTTCGTAGCGCAATGCGCTAACCACATGCATGTGTGTACATGTGTGTACATGCGTGTACATGCGTGTACACGCGTGTGTGTACGTGTGTGTACATGCGTGTACATGTGAACCGCCACTAAAATATCCACGGGTGGGAGGCGGTGTGCAAAAGCTTAGCTCCTGCGAAGGCATTGAGTTTTTGTTTTTTGTGGAAATGATGTCTGTTGAAATTAGAACTGTCTGCAGCGGAGTGTAACTCAGAGGAGGCTGAAGTAATTGCACTCAGGGGGGGGGGAGGTCAAGGCAAGAACGAGGAACGCAACACGTTCATCCTGCAGCAGTAACCCTGCTCCCTGAGAATGCTGCACTGCAGAGGAATGCTTCTGTTCATCACACACCATCATCACGGGCCACGGTCAAGCATGCGATGTCATAATCCACCTCGCACCTGCACACAGCCTGATATCATTGCTCCATCTCCTCAATTGGCGTTCCTCTCAACTGCTTTTTTTCCCTTGCCTGCCACTCCGTTGGTATTCTTGACTATTGTCGCTTGGTCTTTCCTCGCCATGCCACGTCCTGCCCAAGACCCACTTTTACCTTCCCATTAAGTTTTAATGATGTAAGTTGAAATTCTTTCGTACTGTACGTCGCCAACCGTGCTAATCGTAAGTGCGAGGGAGGGGGGGCAGAGAACTGAACACCAAAAGCAGACGTCTTTGATTTGCGTGTGTCCTGAGATCCACGCGTTCCCCTCGCTGTATTTCGGTGTGGTGCCCATCGCGCGTCTCTCCCCGTGCTTCTGCACGCACTTCGCGGTTTGCGTTCTCGAGTTATCACGAACGACCACACGTGTTTCTGAAGAGTGTGTCTCTCGGCCGGTACTACACACTGCTTTAATTGTATTTTAGTCACACTGCGAAGTGAATTTTCATTATCGCCGTCAGATTACCACAAGCACTCCAACCTGCTTTTCATCTTCGCCTTGTAGATTTTGAATTTACAAAAAAGTAAAATGGTGCAAATCCAACCGTCACATATATCCACCCTGACCAATGAGCCCCCACACGCAGGCATTGTTCGTGTGAACTGCCTTTCTCCGTAGACGTGCAAGTATTTGACCTTTTCATATGTCGGCCTAAACCTCAGATGCCACGTTCCACAGTACTCACCAATGTAGTGTAAACTAGTTGATACAGCAGTATTACGATATACGGTGGTCTGCTAAAATCGTTTTTCTAAACGATGTTATATTGTGGTTATAGTTTTTTGTTTTACTTTTCAACTTCCTGATCAACAATATGTAGTAACAAACACAATAACTATAGTTGTGCATTGCTAAACATTGACAGCTTCTCAGTAAACGTTGGATCAATGTTGGTATGTGGCTGAAATGTTGGACCAACGTGTCCCACGTTTCCCGGTATGCTGGCCGTTATGATATCACCATTTTCGTAGTTTGTGTAATTGTCATGATTCATGTAACTGACGGTATTGCATCATAATTACAATACTATTAGAATAAAACAATGCAATGATTAGATTTATTTCACATCGGGCCAATCGCTGAAATGCTGCTGGTAAAAGTATCGCAAACGACAAGAACGACATTTGCTAAATACTATTACGGGACAGATTTATGGGAAACTGATATTTGGATAACTGTTGTATCAGGAAAATTCAAGTTTATTCAAGTTTCATTCATTAGGCGTAGCCCTGTGAGCCATGCGGCTCTTGAGTCGGGTGCAACCGCAACAAACAAAATATGAACACAGAACATCTTAAAGCGACGACGCCCAACAGAAACATCCTGGAATAAACCAGCAAATATTCAATTTTTTTATTTAAATGAATATCGTTTCGTGAAAACGATATCCCAGCAAATCTGATATCGTGAGCACAGAGCACGAAGTGTTCGCGCAGCTGACAGCAAGGGCTGTCATTCATTCATTCAAGTCACAGAGCACCTGGTGGGTGTCTGTGCCCTGACCTCCTGACCCGGAGCGATCCTGCCACACTGCGTGTGATAGCCCTCCTCCTGCATACCTGTCAACCCAGACGCGGTATTCTCGTGCAGGGAAATTGAGCAAAACATGTGTTGGTCTATTTGTGTTTCTCCCTTGTCATGGGACTTTGTGGGATGAACGTTGGGGTTTATAAGGGACACGGGGTGACCAATACGGTCTGAATTGGTCTGTAATAAGGTAGGGCACTGATAAGGGGTTGACAGGTATGTTCATCATGGTGCACTTAGCCTGGCACAATCTCTGTTGTCGCTATGCACATTGTAATACTCTACATTTGTAAAGTGCATTTCATCCGTACATCCCCAATGTGCCCGCGTGTGTTCATCTCGATCTACCACCTAGCCTGGCACACGCCTGGCGCGTTAACCAAGCGAGCACTTGGCGCACTTCCACGCGGCCTCAAACGTGCACCTAGCCTGGCACAAGCACCTCCGTGGCGACGTCGAATGACTGCTTCGGTCTGTTTGTTGTGGTTGATGATGGTGGTGGTGGTGGTTGTTGCTGTGCCGTGCGAGAGGCGGCTCGTGGGCGGGCAGGTCGAGGCGGTCGGCTTGAGAGAGAGTGGCGGCGAAGCAGCAGCGGCTGATTGATCTGCTCACGCGGGAAGCGGCCGCCCCCTCCTCCTCCCTCCCCCTCCTCCTCCTCCTCCCCCCTCCTCCCCCTCCTCCTCCTCACCCCTCCTCCCCCTCCTCCTCCCCCCTCCACCCCCTCCTCCTCCCCCCCCTCCTCCTCCTCCCTCTCCGCCTCCCCTCCGCCCCCTCCTCCTCCCCCCTCCTCCTCCTCCTCCTCCCCCCCTCCTCCTCCTCCTCTCCCCCCCTCCTCCCCCTCCCCCCTCCTCCTCCCCCTCCCCCCCTCCTCCTCCCCTCCCCCCCTCCTCCTCCCCCTCCCCCCCTCCTCCTCCCCCTCCCCCCTCCTCCTCCCCCTCCCCCCCTCCTCCTCCCCCTCCCCCTCCCCCCTCCTCCTCCCCCTCCCCCCTCCTCCTCCCCCTCCCCCCCTCCTCCTCCCCCTCCCCCCTCCTCCTCCCCCTCCCCCCCCTCCTCCTCCTCCCCCTCCCCCCTCCTCCTCCCCCCTCCCCCCCTCCTCCTCCCCCTCCCCCCCTCCTCCTCCCCCTCCCCTCCCCTCCCCCCCTCCTCCTCCCCCTCCCCCCCCTCCTCCTCCCCCTCCCCCCCCTCCTCCTCCCCTCCCCCCCTCCTCCTCCCCCTCCCCCTCCTCCTCCCCCCCCCTCCCCCCTCCTCCTCCCCCCTCCCCCCTCCTCCCCCCTCCCCCTCCTCCCCCTCCCCCCCTCCCCCCCCTCCCCCCCCCTCCCCCCTCCCCCCCCCTCCTCCTCCCCCCCCTCCTCCTCCCCCTCCCCCTCCTCCACCCCTCCCCCCCCCCCTCCTCCTCCCCCCCCCTCCTCCCCCCCCTCCTCCCCCCCCTCCCCCCCCCTCCTCCTCCCCCCCCCCTCCTCCTCCCCCTCCCCCCCTCCTCCTCCCCCTCCCCCCCTCCTCCACCCCCTCCCCCCCTCCTCCACCCCCTCCCCCTCCCCCCTCCTCCACCCCCTCCCCCCCTCCTCCACCCCCTCCCCCCCTCCTCCACCCCCTCCCCCCCTTCCTCCTTCACCCCCTCCGCCTTACCCCCTCCTCCCACTCCGCCCCCCCCCCTCCTCCTCCCCCCCCCCTCCTCCGCCCCCTCCCCCCCTCCTTCTCCCCCTCCACCCCCTCCTCCTCCCCCTCCTCCTCCCCCTCCTCCTCCACCCCCTCACCCCCCTCCTCCTCCCCCCCCTCCCCCCCTCCTCCTCCCCCCCCTCCCCCCCTCCTCCTCCCCCCCCTCCCCCCCTCCTCCTCCCCCTCCTCCTCCACCCCCTCCCCCCCCTCCTCCACCCCCTCCTCCTCCACCCCCTCCCCCTCCTCCTCCATCCCCTCCTCCACCCCCTCCTCCTTCTCCCCCCCCTCCTCTCCCCACCCTCCTCCGCCTCCCCCCCCTCCTCAGCATTCACGCGGCGTGCCGCTCGTCTCGCGCGGCGTCGGCGGCGGCGTCACAAAATGGAGGCAGCCCCCCACCCTCGCAGCCCCCCACCATCCCCACCCCCCTCCCGCCCGCTCCGTCGACTGCGGCAGCCGCTGGCTGCCGAGGGCTCCGGCACCACCGCTGTGGGAGCCTCACGGCAGGGCGCGCACCGACATCGCCGGGCCTGCTGATGCTGCTGCAGCCGACGTCGGTTTTTTTTTTCTTTCTGTGATGCGATCCAGCGAAGGGATTATTTTTTTGCTGGAGCTGACGTCATGTTCGGAGGCTTTATCACACACGGATACACCTTTTGCCGTGGGGACCTTGAGACATCTAAAGGGGGCGACGGTGGGGGGCGAAATAACCTTCGATGCACCAGCCACCCTGGCACCCATCCACCAACCCATCCACCATCCTACCAACACATCCCACTCGCCCACCTAACCACCATCCTACTCACCCATCCACCATCCCATCCACCCATCCCGTTTACCCACCTAATCACCATCCTCCTCACCATCCTACTCACACATCCACCATCCCACCAACCCATTTTGCCCACCCACCTACTCACCCTCCTACTCACCCTCCTACTCACCCATTCACCATCCCATCCACCCATCCACCATCCTACCAACCCATCCACCATCCTACCAACCCATTTTGCCCACCCACCTCACCATCCTACTCACCCTCTTACTCACCCATTCACCATCCCATCCACCAATCCACCATCCTACCAACCCATCCCGTTTACCCATCTAATCACCCTCCTACTCACCCATCCACCATCCCATCCAAACCAACCATCGCACCCACCCATCCACCAACCTACTCACCCTCCTACTCACCCACCTAATCACCATCCTACTCACCCATTCACCATCCCACTCACCTGTCCTACCGTACAGTGGCGTTGTTGTTTTTGTTATCTCTTTACCCCTGACATTTGATTGGCGTGTGTTTGCCATCCTCGTACGAGAAATGATTCAAATGTCATATTCCACTCTCTGGAGTAAACGTGCAAGTTGGGAAGTGTTCGGGAAAGCTTACGAGGCATAAACGTTCCACCTTCGCGAAATCTTTAGTGCCATAATGGTGACATGAATACCAAATGTACTTACACATTGGTGTATATATGGGTGGACAAGAATGAGCAAAATCATGGTTTTATACTTCACATCAGTTCTACTCAACAGGGGCATTCATTTTAATTGGATTTTCATAACTTTCCTCATTATTATTTAAAAATCAATTTGTTGTTATTAATGTTTAACAACAATAATAACGTACTTAATAATGCATTTTTAGTGCTCTATGCGGTAAACTGAATATCCTTACGACTGTGCATAATACGTATTATATTTTGCTGGTATATATCTCGCAGTCTGGGAAGATTGACCTCGGCAGAGGCCTACTTGGGTGATTCTGCTTGTGCCATGTGACATGTTCACTCAAACCAGGTCAGCACACAGCCTGCAAAGACAAAGCTCTCCCATGTAGCCTCCACAGGCTGTTGGGGCAGGTGCAGTTTGCGAGCACCTGTGAAGGCCGGCATGGCACACAGGTATGACCATTGCCACGCCACCTTTGTCTCCCCACTGCTGATGTTTCCACACTGTACCGTGAACTAATTTAAGGCTGAGTCGACCTTGAGGAATGCCTAGGGCTGCTTCGTTGTAATCACCGATGATGATGATGATGACGATGTTAGCTACGGTCGCAAACCAAACGTGGGGCGCCAGGTTTATAGCGCAGTGCGTCGTCAAGCACTGCGCCACCACCGCCACCTCCTCGGTTGACACGCACACACGTTCACTCACACGGCACTGCCCATCACACTGGCAAGACCTATTGCTTATTTGGACTCACGGCCACAGCTCATGGCCACAGACACAACACACCCGGCCAGCACATTCACACTACCCCAACCTATAACCCTGAAGTGAAGCTTATAACCCTGAAGAGAAGCGAGTGGGTCCCTCGAGGAGTCCTATAGCCGCCTGCCGGTTATGAATGGATGGTGTGGGACCGTGGAGTGGATCTACGGCGGGGGTCCGCGTCGTCCATCACGCCGGCCCGGCACACCCTCGCGCATTGCCGCCGTGCACTCGCGGACGCGTGCCGTGATGTCCTGTGGCGGGACACAACGGACGCGTGACGCTACAGGGCACCACGCTGGATTGCAGGAACTCGGACCGCATGCTTAAGTACCGGTGGCTTAATGACGACGATGATATATTCATAGGTGACGTTTCAGACAATGGCCCTTCTGATATGAATAAGGACTGTCGCTCGAAACGTTGCCCATTATTCTATTATTACGATTACATATGCTGCCGGGAAGAAGGGCCAGTCCTCAGAACGTCGCTTATCATGCACGTTTTCCCATTCAAGGGGCCATGCTGTATTGACGAACGTATTGCGTTTTTTGTTTGTCTTTGTGCACCACTGGCACCGCAGCATCACCGCGCGTTTGAGTAGAAATCAGATAACGTTGCGCCACGCAGCGACGAAGGCACCGCTTGTGTGCTTGAGGCCCCACACACATTGGGCGTGTGCCCCCTGACTGTGTTTCTGAGCCAAGGCACTGCCCGCCCCCCCTCCTGCCACTTCGCCCGCCGCCCAAATCCCATCTAAAATTAGCTGCCCCCCCGCTTTAAAAGTGCTCCCCCCCCCCCCCCCCAGAAAATGTTCGGTGCGCAACGATCCGGTCGCACGGAGGCTCCCCGGCACGGAGTGAACACAGTACGTAGCTACAGTCGTGCGCTGTCGTCTGCAGCCACATCCTCGTCCCGTCCTCTCTCCTGGTCTCACGCCGCCAGCGAGCAATCTCACATCACGTAGTACCCCGCCCGCCTCAATAATAATAATATGTACTTTTCATTTTGCACCACTCGGACCGCCGCTCTGTTGAACACAACTTTATTAAAAAGAAGGATGCACGATGAAAATCATTTATGTAGGAATGACAGGAACTGTAATGCTTAACTGTGAGCAGATTTGATTGGAATGTTGCAGTGCTGTATGTATACGGTATATAAATCTGCAGCATACACATCAATACACCACTGTACTTTCATGGCCTTACCAATGTGCTTGAAATGCTTTTTAAATAATTCTTTTTCAGTAAATTGTTCTTTAAAACACATCAATATTCTATGATGCCAGTATACTTTCATTTTATGCCCTATGAATTGTGTTTACACGTGTAATATATTTTTATTTTGATGATGTCAATATACTACGCTGTAATTCTTCACGCAGGAAACAGGCGTTAAATCTCAAGTTACTCTCGCGAGCTCTCTGATGTGGCTCAATTCCTGTTTCGAGTTGTGTTCTTTCCTCGTGGAAGGGACACCGCAATGAACGGAGAATGTCCACGCATTTTAAGCCACTTACTGATTGGTCAGAAACCCAAATGCTATCGTTGTACACTCTTACAAAAGTGTTATTTGACAACTTTGGACCCCTCTTGTTAATGTTGGTTCTTATGTTTACAATGCAACCAAGCACACAGACACATCCATGAACCCCGTAGGACCTACTACTCCCCAACATCTTCGGCATTCGTCACTTCCTGTCCCGAGCTGCCGCTGACACTCCCGGGTCCTTCCCTTCCTCACTTCTCCCTCTGATTTCTTCAACTCCAGACATCTCTCATACATCTCCAAAACCCCACCTGATCCAAAACCCCACTCCACACTCACCCACGCCTGTGAACCTGGCCACGTCATCCTAACCCTCTGATCCCTCCTCCACTCGCTCGCAATCCCTGACCCCGATCAACTCCAAGATCGTACTCACCATCTGCAAGATCCTCCATGGACTTGCTGCTTCCTACCTTTCCCCTCTAATCTCACGCTACTGTCTTTCATGTGAGCTCTGCTCTAGCAGCTAAGGCCTGTCTGCTGTTGAAGCCCTCAGTTGCAGGAGGTTGCTGCTTCTCCTCTGTCTCGCCCCATCATCTGGAACTGCGTCCCCCTGGCCATCTGTGCTGTCACTCCATGCCTCGGTTCAAGTCCAGGCCTTAGACTTTCCTTTTCTCCTCCGTCTTTGAATAGCTTTAAAAAAAACAACACACACGCCTTGGTGTTTCCCATAACGCGAACATCACACTGCTCTGTACGGCATCCTGAGATGCAGTTGTATCTCTGTGCGGATCTATGCTTTTCAGTTTGAACATGGTGCGTTGTTCATTATTGTTATGCTGTTACACAGGGGCTAATGGGAGTGAATTAACAATACAAATGAGGTATACAAACAAAACAAGAATCGTTGCTTTCAATTGAAGTGGGGAGGGGGGGGGGGTATTTTTACCCCTAATTATTCTATTTTAAATCTACACAGTTTAATTCCTGTGCAAAAATATTGAATTCATTATCAATTATGTATTGGAATGCCCTGGGGTTCATCAGCTTCAATATTAAACGCCACTCTATAAAATAATCATCCTTATTTTTCACAATCGTATGGTTATTGCTGTGTTCGTGTGTTTTAAACCATACACTACTACTGTATGATATGTGATGTACATGAGAATTGTTACAACGCCTATAGTTGTTTTTTATAACTCTCCCGTGTTAATATTATGATTATGTTAAATATCGGACACAGTATTACAATTGATGGAAATGGCCAAACGCCTAAATGCAGGACGCTCCTCGCAAAGAAGTCTTGACACTTGGTGAGACTTTGCTGGGTAAAATAATAATAACTTAATCAAACGTACTGCCATTTGTCAATCCGCTGCTGGATATTTGATTCGATTTTTCCCCATCTTTCCTTCGCCACGCTCGGTCAGTGACGGTGAGGGTAGATCGTTTGCACTATCATCATTTAATGGAGACGATCATTAAAATACAGAATGGGTAAGAGACTGTGACTATTATTGTTTTATAGAATACACCGACATTAAAATAACACCGAGTTACAAGGCTCCTGTTCAGACTGACCACATCCTTACTCACTCGGCCTCACCACAACCCCCCACTTCCTGTATCGATCTCTGGCCCTGCTCTGTGCCCGCGTGGCTTTTTCTCTCCGTCTCATTCAGCGCCTGATAAAAGCCCATCAGTAAAATTGCACCTATTTGCTGTACTGTATTTTTTCCAATTGCAAATTGGATTTCCGTGTTCTTTGGGGTTGCCATTACCAACCAGGCGGAGGTACATATAAACACACGTGCAGCCCAGCCGTACTGTTAACATCACTCTCAAGCACACGAAACATTGCTTGCTTACAGGCAGCTAACAAATTACCATTCTAGCGATTCGGTGAATTGTCCTGCATTCCAGATCATGGATCGATTCAATAATCATGTATTTTCATTGGCCTCGATGATATTGTCCCATCAGTATTCTGTGTCTCAATTTGTCTCATTCTGTCCCATTTGTTCTATAAGTGTAATGGCACAGCACATTAGCATAGCATGTATGTATAATTTGCATGAGTCATAATTGATTCTTAAACGCAAGTTGAGATGCACGTATTGTGATTGTGAAATCGATTTTCATCAATGCAATTGTTCCGTGGCTGATTGTTGCCATTCAGAGCATTTAAGGTCGTAATAGAGTGCAGGAGGTGGCTGAGTGGCTCGGAGGGCAGGCCGCTGAGCTGGGATCGCTGAGGACCTGGGTTCGCATCCAGGCAGCCACCTGAGATAAAAGTGGGTACTCAGGTCTAGCGAGTTGATGCTCTCAAAAAACTCCCCCGTTGCATTAAATATGGTTCTCCACTTAATTTGGCTTAATTTCAGGTCTGAGAGAAATAACAATAATCAGAATATTGGTTGTAATATTAACTGGCATGTGACTATTAACTGTCATATTCAGAGCAGAAGGGAAAGTTGCTCCTGTGTCTGCTAGATGTCACTTCAAGGGATCTCTGAGGTCGCCCTGTGGAATCCGTTTTTGTGGGTCGTTCTCTTAACAAGATGGGATACAAATGGATACCTGACACTGATTGCACAACGCGAATAATGCTGGTGAAGAATTACAAGAAAAGCAAGATGCCAAAGAGCCAAAAGCTGTTATGTCCAAGTTACCACATTATATTTGGCCGTCTTAATTCTTTATACAATAATGGTGGAACAGAACTGCCAGGAATTTGGTAGCCTCACTCTTTAGATCCGTGGGTTTATTTTGAAGTCCATGCATCTCCGTATGCATCTACGGGTCTCTTTATACGTCAGTGGGTTTCTCTGTAAGTCTGTGGGTCTGTGGGTCTTTATGTGAAGTCAATGGTTCTCTATGGAAAGTCTATGGGCAGTCTATGGGCCTATACGGGAAGTCTATGGGTCTCTATGAGAAGTCTATGGGTCTCTGGGAGTCTATGGATCTCTATGGAAAGTCCATGGGTCTCTATGGGAAGTCTATGGGTCTCTGGGAAGTCTATGGATCTCTATGAGAAGTCTATGGGTCTCTATAGGAAGTCTATGGGTCTCTGGGAAGTCTATGGGTCTCTATGGGAAGTCTATGGGTCTCTGGGAAGTCTATGGATCTCTATGGGAAGTCTATGGGTCTCTATGGGAAGTCTATGGGTTTCTGAGACCTACATAACACAACATGCTGTAAATATATATTTTTAAACGTGTATTCTCTTGAGCCCATATTGCCTCCGAGTGTGATCGTTAGCCGCGTGTTGTCATGAATGACGATACAGGCTATCTGTTGAAAACTGCGCGTACAAAAAGTTATGCAATTTACCGAACGAGGGCAAAAGTGCACGAAGGAATCCATGTTAGCCGCGGTATAATTTTGACGTGAGCTTCATACAGCTTTGCGATGGACATAACAAAAAAATCAGTTGTCCTTTCAGTGGCATTCGATACTGTGTGTCGCATTTGTGTGGATGCCTTGGCACGCAGATCTCACATTCCCTTTGAGTCAAAGCATTTAACAAAAAAGTTTTTTTTACAAATCTCATTCGAAGATAATTGCATTACAGTACATTCAGCATGCAGCAAATCCAATCTCCTGCACAGTCGTTCATTTGTGTTGACTCTATGCCTCTGTGCTGGAAGTAGAAGCTAAAAAATGTCTTCCGCCAAAGAGGCCAATTATTGTCCTCAACAAATGACTTAATAACGTAATGACGTTCGTGTGCGCAGATTTATTCTTTAGATGCATTAATCTACGCTTATGCATTAATCTACACGGACCTATCCATTTGTAGATGTATTCATCTTTATTATTGGTTTTCCTTTATATTTATATTTTTAAGGATTTCATAATCCTCAGAAATATTCAGACCGTTATCATTACTTGACAATCGAATGGAAAAGTTGACCCGTGGTTTGTCTTGTGTACATACTTGACCCTGCCTATAGTAATGTCGAATTTCCACCACAGAGAACAACAGATGTGAGAATCCAGCCAAAGCTCTTTTCAGCATATGTGACCGTGTTTGACTTATCAGCATTCAATGGTGGCTTTTGTAGCTTGCATACACCCTCCAACTTCTAGGATTGATCATGCCAAGGAAGGTCATTCCCTAGGGAGATCACAGTGACATTTCACCAGGGCACGATCCCAGAGGGACGACGCCACGGATCAGCTTCCAGCGACTGCCCGATAGGGCCCTCTTTCTAAGCGTGGCACGCACATGTGAATACATGCACACACACACGCACACATAAAGACAAAGATCCCCCATACAGCCTTTAACATAATGTTGGGCAAAGTCGTGTTTCCCAAGCGCAGATTTTATGCCGGCACAGCACACGAGAGCGAATGGTTTACCAGAACCGAGCCCGGCCGCCTTTGTTTCCCTAGAGCTGATGTTTACATATCAACAACGTATACTCACTTGAGTCTGGGTAGACCTACACGCACATGGAAATACAAAACGAAGAAAAAGATCCCATTAATAGCCTTAAGACTGCTGGAGCACGTGCTGTTAGCGAACACCTATGAAGGCCTACACAGCACATGAAGGGGGTGAGTGGCCAACACTAAACCCAGCCGTCTTTGTCTTCAGTAATGATGTTTCCACACTGCACCAGGTACTTATTTCAGGCAGACGACGGGTTCAAATATTCTCCGCTGGAATTGGTCTTGAGCAGAAATCAAACATTGGTCGCCGAGTTCGTCACGCAGCGCGCTAACCGCTGCACCGCCACTCTCCAGCATGCACACATGCACATGTACACAAGACATACAAAGCTCCCCCGTGCGGCCTGTCACAGACTGTTGGGGCAAGTGCTGTTATCGAGCACCTATGAAGGCCGGCACGGCACACGAGGGCGTGGGTGGCCAGCACCACGCCTGGCCGCCTTTGTTTCCCCAGTGGCGATGCTTACATATCCCACCTGGTACTCATTTGAGGCTGAGTGGATCTAGGGGAGGCCCAGGACCTGTTCAGATAATCGTCACTGGTATTGGCCGAGCCCCGGTCGCCAGGCACGTAGCACAACGCGCTAACCGCTACACTACCGTTCCCCACAAGACACACACAGGCACGCGCGTGCGATGTTTTGAGTGTATCGCTCCGGATAGCAAGTTAACAGTGTACTCGGCCAGCTAGCGTCCTTTGAAATATTGGACGAGGGGGCGGGGAGGTGATACACATTTTATTACTGGCAGAGCTGCAGCTTTGCTAACACTGCCGCAGAGATAAGTGACGTCCAAGGCACACACAGACACAAGAGCTCACGGTGCGCCTTCTCCCGACACCTCCGTCAGGGCTACACGGCCACCCACCGTCGCCACGTAGAGCCAGGACGACAGGCGTCACGTGTGTCTGTGTGTACGCTTGCTGTATGTGTTTGCATGTGTGTACACGTTGAACGTCTTTCTCACCGTACGTCGCCAACCGTGCTAATCGGAGGTGCGGGGGAAGGACAAGGAACGAAGCACAAAAAGCAGTTATTGAGAAATTAGTTTTCAATCTCGATTTAAAATTGTGTAGCTCCAGCGGCTTCCTAATATCGGAAGGAAGAGAGTTCCAGACGGCCGCAGAAGCGCATTCTGATGGCGAACCTAAAGCCGGTGCTGCTGCGAGGATGACCACCGGCGGAGTTTGCGTGATGATGGTTTATGCTCCTTGACGAGATCGGCGAGGTATCGTGGTTCATTTGTGGCGAGCGCTTTGTTGTGTGTAACGAGTACGACCTTAAACGAGGCCACGTGCCGCGGGTCGTGCAGATGTCCTCCGTTACCGCCATGGGAGCGCGCGCGGAGGAGAAGACGGATTTGAATCAGCCCACGGGCCCTCGCCAGTTTCCACAGTGACAGTAAATACTGCCAGCCTGTGTGCACTTCGCCAGAATGAATATACACTCACCGTTCTGGACTTCCATTTGAATGTCGGCCATTTGTTCACTGTGCTCCGGTGCGTTGCTGGCGGAAGGCCTCTACGAGATGGTGCTCTAGAGAGGATGCCCTGTAATGCACCCCTCCATGACGGTATTTGGCCTACTCTTCCAAGCTGGCCTGACGCGTTGGAAGAGGTGGGAGTTAACCCACACTTCACCCCCACTACACACGACTTCCCAATTGTACTCGCTGTGGTTGTTACCCACTGCTTAATATCAACCAGAGCAGTCTGGAATGCTGTGCCAGGAAATTACTTTGGCACACAGCCACATCCATCGTGCCTTATTTTGTCTCTATGATGCTGCTTATTAGAAGAATATAGGGCACAAAACAACACTGTACTGTAATGTTATATTATTATGGATAGGTGTGCCTTGTACCACTCGAGATGTTAACTACCTCGCCTGCAGGTCGTGGGTTCAATCCCAACCTTGATGCCTGTGTATTTGGAGTTTGCATGTCTCTCCCCATGATCGCGAGGATTGTTCTCTGTCTCCTCCAGTTTTTCCCTCCGCATTTACAAACACGCGTCTCGAGTATTTGCCCACGATACATTCCAGCGTGATAAGCCTCTTCGTTGAGCTATAATTTGTGGTCAGGCAGGTCGCTTCTGAAAAAAGCAGTAGAGCTCTTTTTTTACATCGTTTCAAGCTCCTCAATAGTGGTTGGGTCCTTGTGAAACTCATAGCTACACCAAGCCCAGCCGAGCATCGTTCTGGAAAATATCAAGTGAGAAATCGGGCCACGTGTGTAGCCCGTTGTATGCCGCTGTGGGGTGGACAGCGACGGGATGGGGGGTGGACGAAACTTTCTCGTCGCTTGCGCTGCCGCGCCAGGAGACCGAAGCGGGGGCCTCCGGATCGCAGTTCCGGCGTGGTGGCCGTCGCGCCACGGCAGCGTCCCCGCGGCGAGGGATGGATCTGTTTCTGTTGGTAACCAGTAAAAGTGGCGGTGGCTTTTTTGAGTTGGCGTCAAAATGTTGGCTGCAGAAGGTGGGAGCAGCGTTCATTTCCAGCGAGGCGTGGGAGCAGGTGCTCCTCTGGCACGAATGTCCGCAAAGTCCTTATTAAACGCATTAATTAAAGCCCTGTTTGTAACCACTGATTTGCGCCCTTATGATATAGTGCTTATCATAAATGATTTAAAGGGATTAAAAGTATTATATATATATTTTTAAATGCATTCTCATCACTGGTATTTGCACAACATTTTTTTAATGTTAAAATGTAACTTGCTGCAAAAAAAGTGCATCAACGTTAAATGCCAGAATTGAAAACCAAGGGATTATTAAAGTAGAGGACATTGGTGAGACACATATCTGCACCCTTGGCAATGTTTTAACATTAAAAGGGAAACCTTAACGGTGCCACGTGTGTGCCTTACAATAAACCAACGCCTGCTTTGATGTTAAATTTGTTATTGTATGAGCTGCATAATCCCGATATTACGAGAAGTACACTCTAACCCAATCTAAACGCCATACCACCGCAATGCCACGTGACACTGACTTTACACGTATGTTCTCTCACAATTTTTACCGCCGACTATTAGAATGACGTCTGACTCAATTGTTTTCATGTCTCTTTTCCCGCTTGCAGTTTTTCATGAAACATGCGAAAAGAATTGGATATCTCAGCAATATCCAACACGGGCAAACCAGTCGTAATGCACACCTCAGTGTATATGAATCATGTTGCCTTATCTTAAAGTCGGTATATGTGCTTGTTCTTAAGCAAACGAAGAGGGACAGTTCAACACGTAGGCTTTCGTGACCAATATTCCACGTTTACTTATATATGTATATTTCGTGATTTCCTATACTTTGCACTCCCATCGTGTTTGTTGTTTTGTTTGTTGTTTGAACGTTCTGACCCACCCCTACTGGACATTTGTGATTAAGAGCTTCATAGCTCATCGGAATCCTCCAGTACAAATACATATTCTGATATTATTATTCTTATTTTAATTTTGTTTCAGATCGCCACGTGAGTAAAAAAATGCGTGTCGTGTACCCTCCTCCACCTGACACAGCCAATTAATTTAATTGTCATGTGATGATGGGACAAACGTGCCGATTTATGACTGCTTCAGCAGCACCACCAGTCCGTCGGAGAGAAATCCACAGCAACATATCTGGTAACTGCCTGATGATGCTTGTTCTGATTACCAGCAAAACATCGAACCAAATTGTCAAATACTAAACTAAACTATAAACAGTTTTTAATTTTACCACGTAAGGCCCACTTAGCTGTTTAGCTCTTTTTCAGAAGTGACCTGGTCACAAATTATAACCCAATGAAGTGGCTTATCACGTGGATATTTCTAGCAGCCAAATACTTTAAACGCGTGATGTTTATTCTAAATGGGGAGGGAAAAACTGGAGGACCCGGAGAAAAATCCACGCAGTAACGGGGAGGAATATGCAAACTCCAAATATAGAGACGTCAGGGTTGGGGTCGAACACCACGACCTCCTGTATACCAGGTGAGGGAGTCAACATCTCGCCATCGCTCCCCAACAACACACTGGTGGCCACGTGTGTCAATGTCGTGCTCCATATTTGGCAACTGTTTAAAATTGGTTGCAAATGATTAAACTGGGTAAAGCCACATGGTAAAATCGACGTCTTGTGGCAGACTACACTCGTCTGTGAAACGTCGCGCCTCTGTGGTAGCCTTGCACTGCAAGGACGGCGGCGCGAATACCAAAATGTACGAAGCTTACTATTTTTATTATCGAGACATTGGCAGGCTTTTCCCCAAAATTTGGAGAAAAGCGACGTCCCTCATCGCCCTTTATCTGTTTATACAGCACATTATACATTTTCTTTCTGCTGCAATTGATGATGCGGTTACTTGTCTGAGCAGTCTGTCTCATTTCCACATGTGCTCCGATTTCATCGCTCGATCTCGTTGGTCCTTCGCGCACGTTCCTGCTCTTGGCTGCCATTCCATCACGAGCATTTGCTCATTATCCTCCCTCCTAGTGAGCGCCGTGCAAACCCATGCATTGAAAAGTAAATAAAATGCAATGCATTAGCTGACAGTGATGTAATAGTTTTGCCTTTGTTCGCTAATCAAGCTGTTTATTTTATTCCATCTTGGAATTACTCCAAGACATGTATGATGATGAGGATGAGGTCGCTAATGAGATAACAATGTACCGTATAGCTTCTCACAGTTACTCCGTAAGGCTCTCCGACGCGTTTTTTCGCGTTGGGCCGCGCGTTGTTCGCTAAGATGTCAGATTTTGCTCAACGTGCTGGGAGCTTTTTCCCAAAAAAAAAATCGCTTTTTCAGGAACTGAGGCTCCCAGCACGAGGCGCGTAATGCGCCAGACATCGTGCCAAACAAGACGCGGTACGACCCGAACAACACAACCAGAAACCTCTAGAGCACAGCCCACGGAGACATACGCCGTCAGAGTGATGCAATCGTTTAATCTATTTTTTCAGTAATGTAGCTGTTTATTGTCCTAAAAGCTCGATACATTCGTCAATAACGCTGCCTAAAAAAGTAAAATGTATCGGGCGATGTCTTGGGCTATGCAGAAGGGGCATTGCTCGAAACGTAATTTTTGTTATTTGTGCACCACTATGCCAATGCAGGGTCACCAAATAACGTGTAACTTCCTGCATCTATTCCTATTCCAAGATAGAGATAATACAGTGATGATGATGATCATCGTGATGTTAATGAGCTAGCATTGTGTTGTAGGAAGGGAGCGAGGCTAATGGGATGGGGGTAAGCTGTTTGTAGCTCCAGGAGGGGCAGCTGTAACTTTAGGTGGGTAGTGAACCGTGAAATTTCCTCGGCAGAGTTTACCTGTGGTGAAGAATGAGAGGAGTTCTTTGTGTCGAGAAGGGGAGGGTGGGAAGGTGATGCCTCAGGGCTGAGGAGATAGAGTGGCTGGACCATGACATTTCACGGGTACAGCTGTGGTACCACTGCGTATGCATATCATCTACTAAACAAAAACTCAACTATTTTTTATTTCACCAGCTAAGACCCACTGAGCTATATTGACTTTTTCAGAAGCGACCTGGCCACAAATTATAGCTCAACGAAGTGGCTTATCGAGTGGAAATTTATAGCAGCCAAATACTCGAAACGCGTGATGTTTATTGTAAATGGAGAGGAAAAAAAATCTGAGCACCCGGAGAAAATCCCCACGACCACGGGGAGAGAGACACGCACACTCCAAATATACAGCAGCAGGCGTCAACCTCCTGCATGCCAGGGGAGGAAGTGAGCATCTTGCCACCGTAGCGCCCCGGCACAGAAGGGCAATGAGATAACGGATTTCTCCAGGATAAATAAAGAGCACGATTCTGGTTCGAACGTCAAAAAAACAAATCTGCACTGACGTGAAGATTGCCTGCTCCTGCCGTGGGTAATAGTTGTTCATTAATTTCAAAACACACGTATCGATTAGGTGCTCACAATGAGCTGCGGTTCTGTATCACAGTGAGCATGTAAAAAAACGTGAGCAGAATAAGAGGTGTGGGGAAACGAGAAAATATAAAGGGGACTGTTTTTTTATTCTTTCATGGGCACATTACTCGTGTTTGTTGTCTGGCTCAATTTGGTTAGCGGCCTCTCTCCCCTGGGCACCTATTCATGCTTTATTTTTGTAAAAGGACACTCCAATTTCTTGAAGTGCTGCGTATATATAAAGTTGTACTTGTGTGAGTGCGTATATATATATATATATACTCCACATATATAAACAGAATAGAAAGAAAAAGAAGAGAAATTGGTTCTAATTCTGCTTAGAATTCCGTGACAGTTCTGATGACACCGGGTATTATATTCCTTAAGTGCTGCCAGGCCGACTTCATGCCTGCGTGGGCTGATGCATTGTGACTGCCGGGCAGCAACAGAACATGAAAGCTGGGTTCTGTTTCCCCGAGCACGGGTGCGTGACACGGCTGGACGACCCCCGTTCGGCTGAGAAATGTCAAGGCGAGGGGCGGGCGGGCGGGCGGGCGGGCGGGCGGGGGGCATCCCACCGAGTGGCCGAGATCAGGTGGCCGCTTGAAGGTGGCTGGGTGACGGAGAGGGGAGCGTGGTGGGGGGGGGAAGGTTTTTGGGAGTTGGAAATGTATCGGTAGCCATTAACATGTGGGTAGTATCCCCACCGGGCCGGGACTCATAATTACACCGGAGCCCCGGCCGCAGGAAATGCACACACCGCAGTTTGCGTGGAATAAAAAGATTTATCACGTAATTAGCGGAACGAACAGGAGGGCACCCAGCAGGTGGGCACCAATCCCCGTCTTGTCACAAATGGGTTCAAGGCAACGAGGGGTGGGGTGTCAAAACAAATGCACTCACGCCGCGTCGTGCTGAGCCGACGGCCGATGGCTTCGTCCGCCTTGGACCGCCGTCGCGCCGGGTTCATTTGACGCGTCCAGACGCACCGTCTGACGCGTCCAGACGCACCGTTTGCATTGGCACCTTCAGGGGGACGCGACCGTTGGAGCATCGGCCTCTTGAAGATGATCAGGGACGACTAATGTACATAACGTTTTGCCCGATTTCATCAATAACGTTTATTTTTAAATGGATTTAAATGTTTGTAATAGCGCTCATCATTAGGGAATCTCATTGGCTCACAAGAATCAACAACGCGTTAACTCAACATGATAGGTTTTGCGCAACCAATACGACGAATTTTTTTGTTATAAATCAAATCAATTATGAATCAACAATGCCTAATATCAACCATTAATATGCGTCAATGTTTGTGAATACTGTATAATATTAATTTACAGACCATGTTAAATCCACTGCTGGATGAAGGGCTCTGCAGACCGTGTCTATCATGGCAGTTGTTTGACCATACTTCACCACGCTGGTCAGTGCGTGTCAGTTTCAAGTGCAAGTTGATGTTTGTTTCACCAGGTGAGAACTCCAGGGAACGGGATGAGTTTCATTTGCAACAGTGACCTGGGTGGCCAGGGCATAGGGCCAGTTCAGATGATGCTCGCCGCTCGCGTATTGCCGCAGCTCAGAATCAAACTCGCCTCTCCCGCTTCAGCGAGCGATCGTGCTAAGCACAGCGCCACCGCCCCCCGCCCTTTTCACACTCTGCTCTCCGTGAATCTGGCTGCGTGTCATCTCATTCTGGAGCCCTTTCCACATCGCGGCGAAGCCAAGTCAAGCATCGCCTGCGCACGACGGCAGAGAAGCTGATGCATCCTGACGGTGCTCTCTTGCGTCTCCTTTGTCGTCAACGATTGCTGCTCTGTGTTGGAGGGGTTGGGAGGAGGCTTCGAGAGCAAGGGGCGGCAGTGGTGGCTGTACTGCACTCTGGGGGTTTATGGCGTGTAATGGCAAGAATCATTGCCATCTCAAACCGGCTGCTCATTGTCTGTATGAATCAATCTGGCCCTTCCATCTCGCGGTCACAATTATCAGCTTGGGCAACGCCAGTCAGAGCGGAGAAACCCTTCCGTGTCCCCATTATGGCCCGGCCATTTGTTGGCAAGAATACGACTTTTGTTCTATTCTCTACGATTGTGTCCACCACTTACAGGAAGCAGCTGCGTGAATGCGGAGCGGCTATCTCGAACGTAGCTATCGCACCGCTATCGTAAAGGGCTGCTTACTCGATTCTGACAAACGGACGCAAAATGTCACGTCGCGAGGTGATAATTTACCGTTTCGTTTGCTGTTTATCTGCAGGCGCGCGGGGATGTAATCGTTAAAACATTTATTCCGTGGAAAAGGACAACGATGCGAGCGACGTTGAACCTCGCGCCCAAACGTCGCCGTCACCTTTTGCCGCACGGATCAAAGCGAACAGGCGACGGTCGTCTTTGCCGCGTCGTGCGCGACACCGACAGCAGCCTTGTACGGACGCCTCTGTTGGTTGGGATGTTGTTGTTGATGATGTTGTTGGGTGATGTGGTCTCGCCTAAAATGTAATGGTGGTAAACCTTACCAGGAATGTCCGTGTAGACGCAGATGGATGTGGTCATAAATTGCCGTGAGGGCTATTAAGTCAACAGTACAATTCTTTTATAGTCTACATTATATATATTAAACACAAAATGTTTCCAGGATCTAAATTAAAGAACGTAATGGCCTCACTCCATGACATTTTAGAAGCATTGATGCATACAAAACACTATTGAAGACGAAGCAAGTTTGAGCATTTTTAAAGGGTAGAACGGTGGTCGCGGTTGTACGAACCACTGCGCTGTGAATTCGGTGACCCGAGTTTGATTCCTAGCCACGGTGGACATCAGTGGTTAGTGGTATCCGAACCGGTCCGAGGCTTCCCCTCCATTCCCCATTTACCATTCCACGGTCAACCAGGCCCCGAGAACGGCACGGTGTAGAAAGGCCTTCACCCACCGGTGCCTTAACAGAGGGCTGTCCGTTATGATTATTACCATCATCGTTATTATTATTGTGAAATGGTGCAGAGTTAATGAATCTTTGTCATAATTGGTGCGTTAGTAGCGTCGTATGGCTGTGGCCAACCTATCAATTGAATAAAACGTGAGGTGAATGAGTTATGGGTATGTTTATGGTGCCTCGGCTCGGCCTGTCGATGAAATGCCCAGCACAGATGTTGTTTATTGTTGTGCCTGCGCCGCGTGGGAGAAAAAGGTAACTTAAGTAATTAATTGATCGCAATATTTATTGATTGTTACATTGATTTCATCAGTCTCGTTAATCAGCCTTATTATCTTAATTACTCTAGCTATGTGTTCATATACTTGGCAGCCCGTTTTTAACGCGTGCTCACTGTCGCCATCAATATTCTGACGTCGCTCTTTCAATCCGTGAATTTTTATGTCGTTTCCAAATACGGCCTTGCTCAAAATGTCGCTTGCAAGGTCGCGAAACGCCTTCAAACAACGCTTGGGTATTGAATACGTAACACGTGTTATGGTGGTGGCGCATGCCTGCAATCCAGCACTGTTTGGGGAGAGGGTTTTGCTAACTCCCTTTTCCACGGGTGGCGAGGTGCCATAACCCTGGCTTGCCAGGAGAAGGCAGTACAACAAACAATATCGACTCCCCCACCTGCTTCGTCTGTATGGGATGGAGCGTTTCCTCATCGCAACAATGGGGTTTCTCCTGGTGCTCCAGCTTCTTAGCACGTGTAAACATTCATTGGTTGTCCGATAACACCTCCATGTATAGAGGATGGCAGAGCTTTGGCAATTGTTGGCAATGGTTCATCGGGAAGGCTGCCTTCCTGTTTGCCTGTGGTTCCTCGCGCCTCTGAGTCGTTATCTCTCTACGAGCGTGAGTGAATAATACCGCACATTGCAATAGTTTTAATCAATAATGTCATACAGGCCTTTGTCAATCCACTGTTGGATGAAGGCCTCCCTTCACCATTGTCAGTCAACAGAGTTGTGTGTCCATATTTTGCCATGCTGGCCAATGCAGGTTGGTGTGAAGAGATCGCCAAGGTCAGGTCAGATGTCACTTACCAATGCTGCGGTCGGAGCGTAGTGCGCTAACCGCTGCGCCACCGCTCCCCCTCTCGGCACTTTTATCGGACGGGAATCACAACGGGTACTTGAAGTACATCACCAAAGTAAAGGCTCTTCAGGAATTTCTGGATACCCGAACATCTCATGCAATTTAATATTTGATGCTCCCAAACGAATTGTCAAAATGTCTTCAAGCGATATCCCACCTCGGTAACGAAGTCTTGAGACTCTGTGAGGCCTTCCTGTGTACACAGGGCTCTATATCATTGGAACCTCATTTGGAACCTCATTTGCCAGTAAAAAATATGATAATTGTTTTTTCACCCTTTATCTGGCAAAAAAACTGACACCTTTTTTTACAAGGAGTCATGTTTGCATAGACCACAATACCTGCAGTTATAATGCAAACAAAAATTATCAGGGCTCTATATGTAATAAAGCCAAAGTGGGAGGTGGTAGTATAGTAGCGGTTAGCGCGCTGCGCTACGAGCCCCGGTGACCCGGGTTCGATTGCCACTCACGGCCAACACTGGTGACGATTATTTGAACCGGTCCCGGGACCTCCCCTAGGTCGATTCGGCCTCAGATGAGTACTTGTTCCGATGTGTAAAATCATCGCTAATGGAGAGACAAAGGTAGTTGGGAATGGTACTGGCCAACCACCTCCTCGTCTGCCGTGCCGGCCTTCATAGGTGCTATTCGCTTACAGCACTTTCCCCAACAGGCTGTTAAGGCTACAAGGGGGATCTATGTATATTGTATTTGTCTATGCGATCCTGGGTTAGACTTTCATTCCAAGTCATAATGCTGTGCCAAGAACAGCGGAGATAACCTCCAATTTGCGTAACGTCAACACTGACATGTTTAAATGATCTTTAATGGGTAGAATTAGATTAATTTCAACATATGAGATCCACAGCAAAGACCAAATAAAATCCATTCCTGTAATCAAATCCTTTATCACCTAGTATACAGGAGGTCGTGGGTTTTTTCCCGACCCTAATGCCTGCCGTCTCTTTCCTCGTGGTCACGTGGATCTTTCTTCAGGTCCTCCGGTTTTCCCTCGACATTTAGAATCAACGTCACGTGTTTAGAGTTTCATTTGGCTGCTAAAAATGTCCAGGCGATTGTAAGCCACTTCGTTGAGATATCATTTGTGGCCGGGTTGCTTCTGCAAAAGATCTATACAGCTCAGCAGGCCTTTCCTGGCAACATAACAATAGTTGAGTTTTAGTTTTAGTTTACCTTGGGATATCACGATGCTTGTCGAGACTCATCCATGCGCAGTCGTATTTGTCAGTGAACGAACGTGGTCTGCCAGCGTGAATTCGCAACGCGTAACGGGGCGAGCGAGCGAGCGAGCGAGCGTGAGAGCGAGTCTGCAAACGCGATAAGAGATAGGCGACGCACGCCAAGTCTACAGCTGCCTGCACATAGCGGCCGCCTGACACAGCGGGCACGACTTACACCACAGCTGTCTCAATACCCAGAACACGAGACGGCACTGCAGATCATTGCTGTTGCGGTGTGCCGGTCGGACACGATGCCACTCTGCTCCGGATTCATCGCTTTGCGTCATTTTATTTGCATTTCTTCACGTCATTTTGGTGACCCGGGGTTCGCTGTTGCAACCGAGACTGCTCCCCTGGTCTCTCGCGTTCTCAGCACGTGGCAGAGCGACGACACGTGACGCCTGTTGGCACTCGGGCCGCGTCGCTCCCGACCCTTCGTCTCTTGTTGAAGGCCCTCCTATCAGACCCATCACCTGTCCGTACGCTCCGACCTGAACATAGTGGAATAATAGATAATTTACCCGTTTATTACACTTAACGTACAACGTTTAGTTCACACTTACCAGTACTAGCTGAATAACAACTAAATATTTTCGATTTTATGTTTACATTTTAATACAACTTACATTTTTTTAAATCAAAAGTGCGACTCTAGGGTTTAATCTGCGTCAAGCACCATCACCGTTTATGCGGAAGGCTGAATGTATTTTTCAATGAGCTTGAATTAATAAATTAAAGTGAAACGAACGTGACAAAGAAGACACGGAGCGGTGTGAATCATCTGAGCGAGCCAAGCGCGTGGGCTTGCCAAATTCCACACAACAGAGAAGAACGCGAGCTTTATAATTGCACCCAACAGAGAAGTATGTGAGCTTTATAATTGCTCGTGAATGCGCACAGAGCAGCGCCGCTTGAGTAACCAGTTCCTCCTTACCTCGGCTGCACTGGATCGGGTTCAACGTAAAGCAGTCACGTTGATTGATGATCCAGCACTCACCAATTTGACTCCAGCCGCTCGCTCATCGGCGGTCAGTCAGCCCTCGTCAACCTTTGATCGCTGCTGACGTCGGTGGCCGTTTTCCTGAATTTCACTCGTGGACTTTTTTAGCCACGCCGTGAGACCTCGGTCGACCCAGATCGTGGTGGTTTTGTCTCCTCCACACTGTTCAACCACCACACTGCAGGTCACGACAACACACTCACCCAATCACCCAATAACCCACTCATTCACTCACTCACCCACTCACTCACCCACTCACTCACCCACCTACTCACTCACCCACTCATTCACTCACCGACCTACTCACTCACCCACTCATTCATGCAATCGCTTGCTTACTCACTCCTCTCACTGATCCACTCGCCACACTGCAGCTCACAACTCTTCTCTTTCGGGTTCTTCCCCTCATACTGCTCCACTTTAAAATGCCCTCCCATTGACTCTTTTCCCCAAACCCTTACGATAATAACCTTGCTCAATTGAAACCAAAAAAGCGTGTAAACTCTGACATATTACTGCAACAACTGTGATAAAAAACAAACAAACCCCACGTGACCACCTCCATTACGCACATTGTCTGGCGTGTACCTCCCCACAGAGGTGCTGCCACTCGTATCCCCAAGGGTACACGTACGTACGTAAGTGCGTGCCTGCGTATGTACGTATGTTGAACTTCTTTCGCACCGTACATAGCCAACCATGCACCGATGGCTGGGAATGACCGCTGCTCTCGCCACATGGCAAGGGCACACTTGGAGTCGCCCGTTGGAGATCACGAACCCGCACACTAGGACCACTACTTGTGTATCTACGTGGAACTTTTATCACACCATACGTAGCCAACCGTGCTAATCGAAGGTGCAGGGGAAGGACAACAAATGAAATACAAAAATAAATTAGTTTTCAATCTAGATTTAAAAGTGGTTAGCTCCAGTGGCTTCTTGATATCGGAGGAACGTTCCAGATGGCCGCAGACGCGCATCTGAAAGCGCGATGCGGTGACCGTCTTCGTTCGATGGTCAGCGAAAAGCCGCTGTGAGGATGACCGGAGTTTGCGTGATGATGGTTAAGGCTCCTTGACACGATCAGCGAGGTATTGTGGTTCATTCATCAGCGTTGCTTCTGTTTCATTGGAAACGAACGTCGAGATGATGTCGCGACGCACAACTCGTGCAGCAGACGTGCCTCGTGCCAGGTGCTGGCGGCGGTGGAAGACACGGATGTACGCTACCGAGCGCCAAGAGTGCGCCGGACTCCCTCGTAACGATCTCTCCGCACGCAAACCACGTACTTTCCCTACTCGGGAGCTGTATATTTGCTCGCGTGGCGAGGCAAACAGCTTACAATCCGGCAATTTGCAGCGACGGTGATTTGAACCCAAGGCTGCTTTACAATTGCCTCACGAGTAGTGAGTGCATCTGTGAGATGGATTTCACAGCGGTGACAATTGTTCGCTACCTATCTTGGCTCTCCTAACACAACCCCTCCGGAATGTTTGGACAATTCTCTTTCGAGTAAATTGGCTCATGGGAGGAAACCGGTTCATCGCCAAACCCCCTGGCCTGTGAGTGGATATCGCACAGTATTAGTTGAGCAAAGCCGAATTGTGTTGTATCTCTTTTCGTCGTCTTTTTTTTTTTTATAAAGTATAATTTTCTTTATTCATATATTCCCGACGGACGGTACATTCCCACAATAAACATTCCTGCCCGGCGTTTACAGGTCGAACGAGTCCACAGTTAATTCGAGAGCCCACCGTTGGAATTTCACGCGGTTTAGCTCTTCGTTTGTTTTATTAACACAGTGGGGGGGGGGGGGGGGGGGGACATGCTCCCGTTAAGTTCATGAGTTTAAAATTTGGTTTGTATCGCAGAGAATGACTCCAGTGTCCTTTAAAGAATATTGCATCGCGAACAATTGAGGTGTTTAATGGTAGTTAACGAACATAAAGGCCACTGTCTTGTATGAACTAGCTCAAGAGATTTTATTGAGTATTTGAACGACAGACCCTTCGAGCTGCGGTGTGTTTGTGTGTGTCTCTCAAGGACACGCCGCGTTACGAAATATATTTTTCAAACATCCGATATGTAACTGGCGTAAATGTGGAAACACATTTTTATTTATCCGAAGCTGCTGCTGAGTTATGCACTTATCGCACTCCCCCCCACCCACCCCCTCAATTCCTTCGGTGGTCGACTCCTGAGGCTGTTTGGAAGTGGGGAAGATTTTGCTGACAGGGTGTCAGGGGACTGGCCCAGACGTTTTGGGTTAACAGCAGGCTTGGGGGAATGATAATTGTACTTAGAGCCCACCCCACACGTCACCCCCCTGCGCCGTCCATCTCAACGCTCCACGCGACCGTCGCTGCTTCATCGCCGCTTGTTGTGGCTGTAGGCCGGCTACTGACAGCTGCCCAGCAGCGGTCAATCACCGTGTCCCACGTCCCGCTGCAGCCCGGTTGATCCACCTCCACTGTGTTTTTTGTTTTACTTGGCCGCACTACGCTCGCTCTGCCGCCTCTACCCCAGCCACACGAAGAGCAGCACCGGCTTGTGGGCACGTCGGCTCTGGACGTGTGGGTACTACAAAGCCTGAGATGTTGACTTCCTCGCCTGGTATTTAGGCGGTCGTGGGTTCGATCCCGACCCCGACGCCTGCTGTATATTTAGAGCTTGCATGTTCTCCCCTTGGTCACGTGGATTTTTTTTCTGCAAGTCCTCTGGTTTTTCCCTCCACATTTAGAATCAACGTGCTTTTAGAGTATTTGGCTGCTATAAATGTCCACACGATAAGCCACTTCGTTGGGCTGTCACTTGTGGCCAGGTGACTTCTGAAAAGGAGCTATATAGCTCAGTGGGCCTTGCCTCGTAAAATAGAAAATTGTTTGAATTGGTGCATCAAGGAGTCACCGGCCCCAGCCGGGCTCCCACGTTAGACCGCCCATTGGTAACGGGCACGCGGGGAACGCTTTTGAACTTGTGGGGAGGAAGGGGAGTAACCAGGGCTGGGGCCTGAGGTGAGTTGCAGAGAGGGAGGGGGTTTTGCACGTGACCTGAGCCCCCCCTCCTCCCACCACTGCTCCTGTCCAAAAGTTTGGGTGACAGCTGCCAGCCCCCTCCCCTTCCATATTCGATGTTCCGCCACCTATGACGTTTACAAATATTGTGACTCAAACCAATCGTGAAACGTGTGCAGCTCACCACGACAGTGAAGCGTCGTCGTGTTGGCCGTGACGCATAGTCGCTGCTGTGCGCAGTGTGCTCCATTTATAGATACCCCACCAAAATGAACGGGGATGCATTCGAGAGAAAAGAGAAAAAAAATGCTGAATTTTTTTTACTCTGCATGTCCCAACCCCCCACTCAACTCCATGGACTTGTTAAATCATTTAACACCCTCCTCTGTGAGAAACGGGAGACCATCGCTTTCACAGTATTCACTCACAAATTGGGAGTCAAGTAATTGCTGCAAATAAAATTTATTAGTGGGGTATCTTTATATGAATCACACTGTATTGGAAGCTTTCTTAATCATCATCATCGGCCATGGTCAATCCACTGCTGGATGAAGGCCTCTCAAAGGCTACCACCATTTTATTGCGATCCTGGAAAATCAGAATCAGAATCTAAATATTTATTTATACTGGATGAATCCGATGAGCTATGAAGCTCTTTTTGACAGATGTCCCGTAATTTTCACAGATGTCCAGGATGCACATCGCACCTGCGCATGAGCCGCTATTGTCGTCCCATCTCCTTGCTGGACGCAGTCTGGGACGCGCTTCGTTAACTTTGCTCGCCACTCCACCGCTGTCTCTTCACCATCGGCCAGCGTCCCTGTGACCGACGTCGTCTCACCCAAGCCCAGCAGCGATCGCTTTTCTCTCAACAATTTTTATTTCGTCTTTAGCCTGGCGGTGTGTTCTCGCGCCCTCGTGCTGTTCCTCTTTCTTTCCCTTTGTCCAAGCATGCGCCTCAAGCCTGCTTCTTTGCAGCACCTTCCAGGGTTTTATTTAAATTCCATGCGGTTGTTGTTAACGACCATGTAGGTGTCTGAACCGTATGCCACAGCAGAGGTGGTAGGCACTGATTGCAACCATTCTTCTTTGAGCACCTCGGTTAGAAGTCCTGTTTGCGGGAAAACACTTTGTTCGGTGACGCTGCTGCTGTGTTGCAGGTGTGCAGGAGGGCAATTATCAACAACAAAAACTTCCGCACACTCCTCGATAAAACTGCCTTGAGAATGTTTGTATTTTGCAGGCGACGTTTCGAGCAATAGCTCTCCATCAGAGTTCACTTTGCCTGAAACGTCGCCTTTCATATTTATTACTTTGCTTTGAAGGCCACCGTGGCATTGACGAGTGTGTTGCGTCTTTATTATTGCATAGAACAGGACTGTAATTCAGCCCAAACTATCAAACAAAAACTATAAACCATTTTTTATTTTACCGGGTAAAGCTGTCTGAGCTATGTTGCTCGTTTTCAAAAGCAATCTGGCAATACATGATAGCTCGACGAGGTGGATTATGACATGGAAATGTATCAAAGCCAAATACTCTAAATGCATGTTTCTAAATATGGAGGGAAAACCCAGAGAACCCGGAAAAAAATCCACTCGACCACGGGGAGAGAGACACGCAAACTCCAAATATACAACAGGAGTCAGGGTCGAGATCGAGCCCACGACCTCCCGTATATCAGGCGAGGTCGTCAACATCTCATAGCCACCGTGGCGCCCCCAAACAAAAGACAGGCAGACAAAACTCGATTTAAAGCTTTCGTGACTGCAGGGATTCATCTTCTTGGTTTTTTCGGTAAAGTCACGTAGAATGGAAATAATAAAATAATAAGCATGAAACATAATAAAATAATAATAGAATAAAATAATAAAATAACATAACAATGTAATATAATAAAATAAAATATTATTTATTTAATTATGTTTTATTTTATTATTTCCATTCTACGTGACTTTACCGAAAGAACCAAGAAGACAGACAAAAGTCGCCTCTCTCACAGTTGAGGCTGAGTGACCATCGTGGTCCCACTCCGCAGGGCTACCACAGCCCCCTGAAGGGCTGAAAATAGCGCTGAGGAAACCAGCCTCGGGATTCAAGTGGCGTTGTTTGTTTTCTCTTCGCAGAGTGATGGATTCTTCGTGATTTATTAAATTGCTCTCCGATGTTTGTTTATGGTGCTGCTGTCCGTAACTCTGCGTGAATAATCAGGGTTGCAGTGCACGTATGTAATGTGTGTGTGTGTGTGTTCTTTGTGCATACAATCGCCGCTTTGTGTGAGCGTATATCTATCTCTGGATGTATGCAAACACGCAAACAAACCATTATATACACAAACAAGTATCAGTATCACCACCTTAAGGGGAGACCAGGGCACTGCGAGATTCGACACTGCTCTTTGAGCCAGGCACGCCGGGTTGTATTCCTGGTCATGACTCGCATCAGCGCAGAGTAAGATACCAGTCCTGAGTGCCCGTGAAAACCCTGCGCTGACCAGCATGGTGAAGCATGATGAAGGCAAGCGCCACGACTCGCGCAATGAATGTGAGAAGCCAGTAAACATGGAATGTTTAGCCCACGTAAGGCCAACATTGCGGCCACACGACTAAGCACATGCCAACATTGGCCCAGCATTATACGTTGACTGGAACTCTTTCATCTGTGAATAATAATTGTTAGAAATTTCAGTACTGTACATTCTTGGGTTGATATTGCCACGTGGTGATGGTGTGAGCCAATACGATTCCCTAATGAAGAACTCTGTTTGAAACATTTAGTTTCATTTGTAAATAAATTAGTTTTTTGACGAGTTTGGCCACAACTTTTACATTAGATGTCCTCCTCCAAGCCGCTATAATTTGGTTAAAAAGGAAGCGGCAATTGCTGTCTGAAATCCCCGAACGAAACGGAGGCTGTCTTCATAGATTTCCTTTCCAGCTTGTTAAACATACCCATTGCCTCATTACAAACAGGCACATTGTGTTGTTAACACACGTGCTTTTTTAGAAAAGGGTTTGGGGGTTGGGGGGATGGCCAGAATGGCAAATGGATTCTTAAATCTATCTGTGAAGAGCTTCGTTAACTCCTCTGAAGGTGGCGGTTGGTTTTCCTCCGGGCACTTTGGTTTCCCTTCCACAATCCGAGCATTCGTCGATGCAATTCGCCAAACATCCAAATGCAAGCAACGGACAAAGGGGCAGCCCTGCAATTGCTTGCTCGTGGCACTGTCGGTTAAAGGGCCTCCACCTGCCAGAGCTCAGCTCCACTGGAGGGTACTTGGGCCTTCTCTTTCAAGCGGGCAACAATAAAAAACATTTTCGGAAGAAGTGGAAGTAGCCCACCTTTTACCCCACCACACGCGCAGCCCTGCCAGTCAACTCGCCGTGGTGTAACTCATTCATACTCCTGGCTGGGCAGAGCCGTGGCTGGGGATTAAACAAAACAAAAAATGCCACGCTCGGCAGAATGAACTGGCAACCTCTGGGTAATCAGCAGTTGAGATGATTTTATTTTAAGTGAGTTGTCTCTATGCAATGTGTCCTTTTGAACAGTCCACTCTGCTAAGTGTACTTTTGACAAAAAGCTTCTTAATCTAATGCAGCAAAGCTGTGTGTAATGCGGTCAATAGCAAAATCCACAAGAAACCCATGCAAGAGTAATTAGATATATTCATCCCGCACAATCTTAGATCGGCACGGCACAATTTCTTGCGAATTTACCATTCGCAATCGTGAGATGGAGGCAACTGTAACACACGGGAGATGCCCTTCACCTACCAGTGGCTCGCCACATCCATCTCACTTGTTTGTGTGAAGCTTTCTATTTTTCAATGACATTTGCGATGTTGGGGTAAACAGTGGCGGAGTACTTTTGCCGTACGCGGCAGAATTCCTTTTGAAGAATTCCTACGAAGCGAGCTCATCGTCCGCCAAGTGGCTGCGCAAGAGATGAATGGCTCGATTTACTTTGCTTTGAAGAATTAAATTCAAATATCAACGGGTGAAAATGCCCCCCCCCCCCACCCCTACGTTCAATGACCATGTCGTAAATGCGCTGCTCTGCAATTACTTTCTTCTGCCACTGCTGGCAGAAGGGGCCTCCAATAGCGAGTCCATTTAGAGCACGGGTGGGGAACCTTTTTTCTGCCAAGGGCCATTTGGATATTTATAACATCATTCGCGGGCCATACAAAATCATCAACTTAAAAATTAGCCTGTTATATTTGGTCAAACATTTAATTAACTCACCCCTAATGTGATGGCTGGAACTGCTTCTGTTTGGTGAGGCGTGTGATGTTAGCTGTTATTGATGATGTTGCTACTCGCAACTGCTTTTCCTAGATTTATTGAAATTCGAGTCCCGCCTGCGGTTGCCTTGGCAAGGCCACACCAAATGATTTCGCGGGCCTCATACGGCCCGCGGGCCGGACGTTCCCCACCCCTGATTTAGAGGGTACTTGGCCTGCTCTTCCACGTTGACCAGACCACTGTAGTACTACTAAAACTCAGACAATGCAGTGCGCAGGGAAAGGTGCCATCCTTAGCCCCCCCCTGCCCCCCACCTAAATGATTGAATTTACAAGAATGTCAACTGAGTGTAATTTTACTACCACTGCGAATCGTATTTGGTCAAGAGCTGAAGACTCGCACCAGGAACCGGGCAGCCTGCTTCGTTTCCATCAATTTGGCTGCCAGAAAGCCCCCCCCCCGTGTCATCCCCCCCTCCCTGCCCCCCCCCCCCGTGTCATCCCTCCCTGCCCCCCCCCCGTGTCATCCCCCCCTCCCTGCCCCCCCCCCGTGTCATCCCCCCCTCCCTGCCCCCCCCCCCGTGTCATCCCCCCCTCCCTGCCCCCCCCCCCGTGTCATCCCCCCCTCCCTGCCCCCCCCGTGTCATCCCCCCCCTGCCCCCCCCCCCACGTCACCCCCCCTCCCTGCCCCCCCCCCCCTGTCCCCCACCTAAGCCCCGCCCCCCCAAGGAGGCACTCGTCTCTTCTCCAGCACAGTTAAAAGTCACATTCTGAGTGTGTGAGGATGAAGTCGCAGATAGAAAGGTAACGCTGACATCATTGCACTTTGATGCAAGGGCTGTGTCTGCGGCTAAACGTTACAGAGGCCTCTCTTTTGGACGCGGATCAGTCTCGTTGAGAAATTCGTGACATTGCCGCAATTGATGTGTGATCACAGCTGACGTGCCTGATGAATTACCGCCTTTAACTTTTTAATCTGCCATGGTGGTGAGATGTTAACTGCCTTGCCTGGTATACAGGAGGTCGTGGGTTCAATCCCGACCCTGACGCATGCTGTATATTTGGAGTTTGCGTGTTTTTTCTGTGGTCGTATAGATTTTTCTCTGGGTCCTCTGGTTTTCCCCTCAACATTTAGAAACACGCGTTTAGAGTATTTGGCTGCTAGAAATGTCTACTTGGCAAGCCACTTCGTTGAGCTGTCATTCGTGATAGCTGGATCGCTTCTGAAAAAGAGCTGAAGAGCTCAGTGGGCCTTACCTGGTAAAATAAAAAATAGTTTAATCGTTTAGTTAATGTACTTGTACTGGTTGCACACTTGTCAAGAATTCAAGTGATAATTGCTTTTAAAAAAAGGAATGTTTTTTTTGTGTCCCATTGACTAATCATTATAACGATAACTATGATCACTCCACGATGACTATTTTTACTGTAATAACGGAATGGAGCGGCTGGCCCTGTGATCCATGCACTGCGCCAACCCGGCCACCCGAGTTCGATTCCTGGCCACGAATGACATCGGTGGCAAGGAGTGAGATCTGAACCGGCCCGAGGCTTGCCTTCTCCATCGACCCATCGTGATAAAGAAACATTCCCAAAAATGTTGCCTCTCATATATTCTGTCCTTTCAAGGCCACAGTGTCATGACGAATGTGTAGAGTTTGGTTATTGTCAGTTGTGCTCGTGCACAACTAACAACGCAGCAGCAGTAGCAGCATTGCCAAATAATTTGTTTTAGATGTCACGTGAATTTTTTTCGATTTAAAGCTTTCGTGACTGCAGGGATTCATCTTCTTGGTTCTTTCGGTAAAGTCACGTAGAAGGGAAGTAATAAAATAATAAAAATAAAACATAATAAAATAATTCTCACGACGTTTCGGCCACAACGCAAGCAGCCGTCCTCAGGTGAATATATGCTCCAAGCACGGTGCTGTTTCATTCAGACACTGTCTTCTCGACAGACCTGGTTTTCACCTGAGGACGGCTGCTTGCATTGTGGCCGAAACGTCGTGAGAATTATTTTATTATGTTTTATTTTTATTATTTTATTACTTCCCTTCTACGTGACTTTACCGAAAGAACCAAGAAGACGTCACGTGCAGTCTGGTCAAACAACAATCCCCGTGACTCACACTGCGTGAGGGATGCCTGCGTGGAGCAACGCTACATGACTATTACTTCAAAGTGACAATGCCATTGGGGTTAATTTGAACGTAAGGCTAGATATATGTTGTACTTTAGGAGTCCTGTATAAGTACGTGGTTATGCATTGAGACATTGCTGTACTATGCTTTGGCACAGTTTGCTCAAGTGCTTCCCTGCAAGTGGTGAGAGACATTTTACACCTCTTTACATTTTCGGTAATAAACCATCGGCTTAAATAGCGACGATAGGCGGTTTGATTACCGGGCAGTTTGGTGGCAGTGCTTCAAACCTCTCGTGGAAATCCGTTTCAGTGCAGTTATCCCTACCACTGACAGATAATGCAGCGATGCAACATGGGGGGGGGGGGGGGGGGGTTGGCGTTACCTTGACTGAGATACAAAAAAAAGATCCAATCTGTTAGAGATCGGTAACGTTTGTTGCTTTAAAGTTTAATGGGGGGGGGGGGAGTTGTGTATCTTCGTTGCGCCATTGTGCGGCGTGTAAGCGTACTCCCTCATTACCTGCTCGGGGTTTAAGTGAACAGCCTCATTACCTGCCGGGGACTGTCCCTGCGTGGAGAAACACGAGCCCGCCACCCCTGCCCGGCACATCGGCAACCCGAGAGCTTCATGCGCGCGTGCGATGCCAGCCCCCCCCCCCCCGCAAGCCACTGTTTATCTGCTTACATCCTCCACTGGCGACGCTGCCTCTGCTCCCGGGGGCGAGCCACTTACACGACGGCCCTGCTGGCATCTGTCACGCTGCCTCTCAGCTGCGATGACAAATAAATGAGCGACACACGGTGGAAGCTACTCAAGCCGTCTTGACCGGGACTCGGACGGAACGGCGTCTCCCACGTTACCCGGGCGTCTCGGGGTGCCGTCGTCGTTCGAGGCCGACACGTCGCGCCGTTCGACGGCTCCTGGGGCCGCGTCTGTCGAGCGTCGCGCTCTAAATTCCACCCCCTCCCCTCCCCCCCACGTCTCATTTCCAGAATGAAACGTTACTCTGGTAACTTCTGTTATCCAATCCAATCCGACCTTCAGTCATTGTGCTCGGAGATGGAAACATCCCCTTACAACCACGGTGTAAACGTGGTCTTGTGTGTGCAGGTGCCAAACAAAAATAAGACGCCAGCCAGAAAAGCAAATAGACCATGAATTTGTGAATGCCCGCCTCAGCCGCTGTGTGTTCTGGGACATCTGATGCCATTTTTAAGCTTCGTTAATACCAGGAAAAAATGACTGAAAGCAACGGTCGCGTGGCTCACGTGAGTGTAGCGAAAGCGCCCTGTTGACGAGGCCGCTGCAGTCCCACCAAGGCACCTCTTCACGAGTGACGTGGCGTGCCTTGCACGGGGCCCACTCTTCATGTCCGGCCACCGGATCCCCT
Source organism: Lethenteron reissneri (assembly GCF_015708825.2). Lineage (NCBI taxonomy): Eukaryota > Metazoa > Chordata > Hyperoartia > Petromyzontiformes > Petromyzontidae > Lethenteron > Lethenteron reissneri. The sequence goes on from NC_083782.1 coordinate 10,463,648, forward strand.
CCGGCCTGTGCCACCGGCATTCTCGGCAGCTACGCCACTGCCCTGCACGCACGAAATTCAACACGCATGCATACCTTGCATCATGGTGTCCGTAAGTACGTTGCACTTCGTTTGCACCGTACGTAGCCGCCCGTGCTGATCGGAGGCGCGGGGTAAGGGCATCAAACTAATCACCAAAAGCGGTACATGCTGGGAGCCAGCCCCTCCCATCTACGCGAGGACAGGCAGCGCGCGCTGGGATGTGTTGAGCTGAAGGAAGTCGACCGCTGCTGCTGCTGTGCGGTGCCGGGTCCTGTGATGGCACGGCACGCTTGAGGAGCTTCAGGCAAGCCCCGATTTCCGAAGAGAATTGCCGTTGTCGTCGCTGTTGGGTGTTTTTTTTGCTTAACTCGCAGGGCTCGGATTGAAATTGCTGCATTGCTAAGGGAATCGATATTGTTTTGGCAACAAAATAAACAGCACTCGATTGTTTTTTTTTGTATTTTTGTTTTGGGCTGCTTCTTTTCAAAGTGAAAACCCTCTCACTGTGAGCAGCTGGACAGGTCGCTTGGGGCCTCCCCCGGACTTCCCTCGCTATGAGGCAAAGTAGCTATAAATATGGTGGCAGTTGGTGCCAATGATTTTCCACGCAAGTGGGGGAACGAGCAATGGAGCGACAGAATTGAAGCCCCTCCTTCAACGGAGTTAATCTGAGGCATTTTCTTTTTGTGCCGAGACCAGGGATCAAACCGCGGGGGATGGGCCCTTCCATGGGCCGTATTAACATTCGTGGCCCCCTCCCCTGCGCAAGTGAAATGTGAGTGGCCCATTCTCGTAGTTGGGTCTCTTTCTTGGGGATTTTCCATTTTGAATGAATTCTAATTTATAATGTGCTGTAAATATCGGTGAGATACGGTGATTTGGGAGTCCGGCTTTGCCGAGCACAAAGCTTGTCTGACCCCGCTGTGCCAGTCCGCCTGCTCAAGTTCCCTTGCCCCACTGCAGGTTATCAGTAAACCGAGAGAATATGATTATTTCTCGTGGCAGCACTCCAGATTATGGACTGAATGCATGATAGACAATCAATTACCGCGTAGAGTGCATTACGCAGTGTACTCTATCAGGTCGGGCTCTGGGAATGTATGTAATTTATTTATTGTAGCCTGGAGGTTAAAACTCAATTAAAAAGCTTGGCAATTCAAGGAATGGCGTGGTTGCTGGCTTAATCGTTGTCCAAGTCGTGAGACCTCCAGTGGAGGGGCCAGTTTGCATGGGCTGAACAAAATGCATTATTAATTACGCTCTTGTGACGAGAGGGAATGGTATTTCAGAGTTTGAGCCAGGGTTTAAATAAATTGGCAACCTCTCTCTTGCATGACGCATGATTTAGCGCTTCCTACCTGGGGGAGAGCCGGGTGGGTAGTTGAGGTTGTTGATTGAGGGCAATCTCAATGCATAAGCTGGATGCAATGAAAGGACCTTCATTCATTTGACGTAATGGTGTGGCAAATTTGCCCACCTGTAAATCGGTTCCCTTATCAGCGTTTTGGGATTTAACACTTTTGAATTTCTCCGATGTAGTAATATTTTCACGAGATTATTATTATTTCTACTATTACACGCGATGGGGTAAAAAGAAACAAAGACGTAATGACACTTATGTGCGGAGGAGTAATGTGACGAAAGCAGGGATTAAATTGCATTTAACACAATCGGCATTCCGTCATCGCGCTGTTAAATCATAATCTGGAGAGCCTGGCCGAGCGCTCATTGTTCATTGAGTCGCTATTAAGCTGCGTGACCCGTGTGTGCGCGACGGTAATGGCGTCTGTTTACCGCGAGACCCTCTCCGGTGACAAAGACGAAATGGACCCCCCCCCCGTCAATGAATGTGACGTCAACGCCAGCGACGGGATTCGGAGTGCCGTGTAATCGCCGTAATGGGTCGGCCCGGCCTCCGTAGCCTCCTCATCAGCCGCCGCCGCCGCCGCTGTCTCGTCGTCCGCCGGCGGCTGACCGCTCGTCAAAGGCCGTCGTTGCCGGATGTGAAAGTTCCGCGTTGGAAATTAGGACAACGGGGTTTGCTTTCGGGGCTTGAGTCCAGAATATCCGCTGCTGTCGGCATTGCCAATTGAGATGTTAACTCCCTCGCCTGGTATACAGGAGGTCGTGGGTTCTATCCCGACCCTGATGCCTGCTGCTGTATATTTGGAGTTTGCGTTAGAAACGTGCGTTTAAAGAATTTAGCTGCTATAAATGTGCACGTGATAAGCCACTTCGTTGGGCTATCATTTGTGGCCAGGTCACTTCTGTTAAAGAGCTACACATCTCAGTGGGCCTTACCTGGTCAAATAAAAATAGTAAATAATATAATATTAACAACCATTATTTTGTGCCACTGTGGTAATCCAGCATAGACCATACAACAACGTAACGAAGCAATGCCCGATCCACAAATACGAAGGAGACATCACAACGATAGACTCCGCTGACTCTGACGTTGTCGTCTGCCTTGCCCACCTGAATGTGAAGTTGTAGTTGTCAAACGGCATCTGCGTCATCAGCCGTACGAAACAAGAAGATTGTTAGAAGTTGAAGGTACAAACAAAAATGGCCGAGTAATTACAAGCGCGTTGGCTGCAGTTTAACTCTCCAGCGTGGTTCTCGGATTGTGCCAGCGTGCTGCCCGACTCTGGATCTGACGTTTCGCACAATCTAAAATATACTCCCAACGCATTCGTCATTATCACTGCGGCCTTAAGAGGGAAACAAAATATAAATATAGGTGACGTTTTAAGCAGTGACCATTCATTTATGTGCTCAAGAAAAAGGGCAATTGCTTGAAACGCCGCCTTTTATATCATCCCAGAAATAGTTGTGTGTATATATACTGTTATGTATATACTTATTAATATATAGATATAAAATTTCAAGGGCAATATACTTAGGCCAATTACATTAACAGTGTCTGTTACGTGCGAAATTGTGGTCCTGTCGTCTGGGCGCTTGTTTTTTAGTCATTATCCGTTCACACGGTGGCCTGTCATTATCGCCATGCAGCCAAGGGTAAATTGCGTGGCCAGTGTGAACATTCATACCGGGGAGGAGGGAACACAACAATTTTAATCGCTGCTCAATTGCTGCTCGGCCCCAAGCGTGCGACGACGATGCGCCTGTAAGAAAACTGCATCGCGTCCAACTTTATGTGCACCGCCGTCCAAGCCACGACGGACTCTCGGCGCTTCCCCGGCACGTGCTGCCTTTGTCTCTCGGCCCTCTGTCCATTGCCGAGTTGCCCGACGGGCTTCACCTGCGCCCGCGTGCACGCCACCGAGTGCCCCGGGACCGGATGTCCTCGCCGTAGAACGCCGAGTTGGCGCGGTGGCCTTCCCACGCAAGCATTTCTGAGCGGTCGTGGTCTACAAAAGGTAAAACGGGTAAAGGTGCGGCCCTGCAATGCCTTGCTCGCGCCCCTGCTGGTGGAGTGGCCTTCGCTCGAGCGAGCACTAGCGAGCCCCTTGAGAGGATATTGGGCCTACTCTTCCACTCGTGGTCAGATTTATGCGGGAAGCGGCGGGAGTAGCGACTCTGTAATGCCACCGCGCGTGACCTGCCGATCGACCAGCTGCGGTGAACCCATTTATACTTCTGGGCTGGACAGAGTTTGGCGGGAGGGGATTCGAGGAACTTTCGCCAGAGGTCGAATGGAATGGATGACCTCTGGATTGCTCGTCCAGCGCGCTGTCCGTTACGCTGCAGAGCCGAGACCAGCGATAGGCGCTTGCCCATCGTGCGCATCTCATGACCGTGCGCGCACCCGTGGGCCTGTCCTGCCGAAGACCCCTGACAGCACAGTGAGAAAGCCCATCGTCAGTAAAATGCAAGAGCAATAAATGCGAGAGCCATGTGGGGTCATTTAATTTGTCTCATGAAATATGCATGGTCGTACGGACAGGACTAAAACCCGCGTTACGCTGCGCCACCAACCCGAGCACCGTATTAACCTCACTGCCAGCATCCCACGGTCAGCTGGGATAATTAGCAGTGAGAAATGGGAAAGGTTTATTGGTGGCAGAAGCCACTAAGTTTAATCCTCTTGCTGTGTCTATTAATTCTACACTGTTAATTATGTGTGTGACATCGCCTGCTTTCCATACATCAGCCTGTAATTCCACCAATTTGCAACGATGTGACACGCACCCCTAAAGCAAGTGGTCAGGCCGTTTCACAATTCCCACCCTTGGCCTGACTTTCTAATGCAGTGCAGTACTTCCAAAATCCAATCAGGGGCATGCTGGGTAATTAAGTTATTCCTGGCATACGATGCTCCTGGTGGTGTTGCCACACTTGCCATGGATTGTTGCTGCTCTGTAATCTGCTGGGTTTTGAATGTACGCATCGCTGTGCGTGGTGATGATAATAACAATAATGATCCCAAGCCCCTTGTCAATCCACGGTTGAGTGAATGCCTTCCGCCGTATCGTTTCGGTCGGTCACGGAGATTTGTTTGACCATATTTCACCGCACTGGTTGGTGTGCATACCAGCGACGGGGGTGGCCCGGAACTGGCTCGGATGTCACTCGCCGCTGAAGCGAGCCATGAGCTTGGAATGAAACTCAGGCGACCCCGGCTGATCGCGCAGTGCACTACTAACCACCGCGCCAACGCTGCACTTCCTGTGCTATTATGTGCGCCGCCTTAAATGAAACTGATTTTGTTTAAATACATTTCCATTTGAATTGCTTTTCCTGCATCAAAACAGCTTCGTATGAATGAACCAACCCTCCCCCCTTCCCACAGTAAAAATGAATGTGAGATGCATGTAATGAAATACAGTGCTGGAGTAGATTTTGTTTTGCGCCAGTAAAGGTCATCTGGAAAGGGTGTCACGGGCTGGAGATGGAGTGGGGAATTGTGACGGTGGCCACAGTGGTGCTGCTAAATAATGTATGATGGGGGCAGTGGTGTGTGCATGGCTTGGGGCACATTGCGGAAGGTTAGGGATGCATGTCACATCACAGCGCAAAATTCATAGCGCCGTGACTCATCAGCGCATCCACTTCATAAATACTGCACTTAACACTTTAATGCGTGTGCGCTGCATAATGCGATTGAATTTATGCTTTGTATTCATCTCCCACAAAGAGACGGGCGCGTGGCGTTGCGTGTCGCGGCCGCGTTTGCTGCAAAGTTCCTTCGGTTGACATTCAAATTCGGCATCGAGTCAAAGGAATGGAACGAACGCCATAGACAACCCCACCCCCGCTCGCCGTTTGCTGTCCGTGCCATTGTTGCGCGATGAAAGCCTAAAACAATGCTATTCAATTTTCTAACAAGAGGCGACATTTCATGATAATACTATTACTACCAATCATTTACCTGATCCGCGTGAACCGCCGTGGTCAAACATTGTGTGCAATGGGGGATGCATTCAGCCAGCAGTGGATTGACAAGGGGCTGTATATTACGACAGTGCTGTGTGTACCCAGGAGAGCCTTCACTGAACCTCAAGACTTGCACTGGAGGGTCCCGCTTTGGTATGTTTGGCCATTGAAGTTTTACGGAGTGAAGTTTTACGGAGTCTTCGGGAGGAAAGTGGAGCATCTGGAGGAAACCTGCGCATGAGGGGATAGCAGCAGTAGGGCCACGTGGTCAGATTCACAACTCCATTTGCTGTCCTGGCATCTCGCGACCACTCCACTACCGAGTGCTCCTCCAACCTGTGCCTCTAAAGCACGAGACAGCGTGTGCCTGTCGCCATGCCTGGCTTTATCGCGTGCAGTCGCTCGTTTGGCGTTCACTCATTGACCTTTGCATTAATTATAAATAGTTACTTTTAGCCTTGTGGTACTGAGTCTATTAAACATATGGCATAACTTTAAATGAATTAATTTTATTGGAGTATGTGATTTAACTGAGCTTTTACATGTTTGGAGGTGTACGCCCGTCATATCTATGATCGAACTGATAGTGCCGGCCAGAGATTACTGCTACGTTCATCTGTGTATTGCTGAACGCACTGCCATCATCAGTAGTCGTGTGTTATCCGCTGCTGGCTGAAGCGCTCTCCTCGTAGATGCCACGCGATCCATCTCGCTCGTCCTCTCGGGCACGGCTACCCTGTCCTGGTCCCATCCGTTGGGCAACAACAACCTTCCTGCCTGACGCTGCGCTCCTCCAAAGCAAGCTTGCCGTGTGTGTGCTGGATGCTGGGTAGAGACGAAGCAGTCATTTTAATGTCATTCCACTGGCTCAGTTTCAGCCTTGGAACGGATGTTGAAGTTTATTTACAGATGTCAGAGTCCACCTGACTACATGCTAAATTACAAACGCAAATAACTCGCCACCTTCATCTCTACCATTGCCTCATTACACGTAAGAATATACAGTAGCCTGGCCCGCGCCTGAGATGGAATCTGCTGTATATTTGTCCGTATTTAGGCCGTGTTATTGATGAAGGTGGTGAGTGTTCATTATTTATGTTTCCGCACCACTGCCATTGCAGTCACATTATATTTCATCGCTGAATTTATGTATACATAATAGCAATAATGGTCCTGTAACTTACAACCATTTGTCAATCCGCTGCTGGATGAAGGCCTCCCCGCGCTGTGTGATTCATAGCGGTTCTTTGACCATGCTGCACCGCACTGGCTCAGTGCATTTCTGATATCCGCCCCCTTCGTCGTTGGCCATGGCCGAGAATCAAACTCGGCTCACAGTGTTCATTGGTGCGGTGCGCTCACCAACGCACCACCACTCCATCTCGTTTTCTTTAAAAGTCTGTGTGCACGAAGGAAACCTCCGGCATGGTGCCGTGGTGTAACGGTGCGCACTCCGGACTTGTGTTCCAGAGGTCGTCGGTTTGATCTCCCGCCGTGGCAGTTAAACAATGGAGCAAGTTTCTTAACCGCCCCCCCGCCTCTGAGCACCCAGTGGTAAACAGTGGATGGCGACACCACGGATAGTCGATCTGCGTGCGATGGGGTAAAGTGTGCTGTACTCCCACCTAATAATAATAATACACATCTAATCAGTTGTATACCGTCCATGCGAATTGTATCTCGCATTCACGGAAGCACTACAAACCAAGCTGGAAGGCAGCTGCCAGGCTGTGAGCCAGAGCTACCAACAATCGCTCTGCAATCCTCTGTGTATTAAGATGTTTTCAGCCGATGGGTGAGTGTTTAAACACGTGGGAGGAAACCAGAGTACCCAGAGGAAGCCCATGCATGTGATGGGGGCAACCCTCTGTCCGATGTAGGAGGGACAGATGATCTCAGTTCACACTTTGCTGTACTCCGTGTTTTTGTCAAGACGGGTTACGGCCCCTCGAAGGCCACGGGATGGGAGCCTCACGACATTTTGTAATTTGTGTAGTGATCCACCAACTAAATTTTACCTCCATAGCGCTGGATTACAGGCAGCCACGTGCCGTAGCCACCACCTCTTTAGAGATGTTTTGCCAGCATGGAAGAAGGGGCCCAACATACCCTCACAGAGGGGCTCTCTAGGGCTCCATATAATCGAGGCCCTCCTGCCAGCGGTGGCCTCAACAAGGGAATGCAGTGCTGCACCTTTGCCTTTTCTTTTAGACAAAAAAATGGTGCCAAAAAAATGAAGCAATGGGGCCGGTGGCTGAGATGTGCGCCGTCGCCACGTCTCGGCGTGGAATGCGAGGCCCGGAGATTGCGGCGGGAGGGCGGGGGCGCAGGGCGACAACCAAGCCTGCTGTGTCCTCGTATGTCACCATCCGCATGTGGGATGCACCGAAGGTGCGCATCAAAGTCTCTCCCTCTTCATTGGCAAAGTTTCATCAGGGCCACGGCGTCATCACCCTTCCCCGCAATCCCCGCGCAGTCGCCGCACCCCTGCCACCGCACGGCGATGCGCATTTAGAACAACAACAACAACAATTACCGGGGCGATCCATTTAGAGAGGCCACACGAACATATGAGCGAGAATTTACAGAGAAGAGAAAGTCGCATTTCAAAAGCCTTTTCCGTGTCTCGCACCGAATCTCAATGCACTCGAGCAATTGTTTGTCACTCTGCTTGATACGCTTTGTCCAGCACAGCCAATGTACTTCTCCCGCGCAACATTCAATGACGCGTGGCAGCTGCAGTTGCTAATCTCTCATTGGGGTGTCTGCAACTGGCTCACCCTGTTACAGCATTGTCAACCTCCCATCGCACCTCAAGTTCAAGCTCCGCCGTTCCACGCTTATCTGCAGGCTTGTGAAGGTCTCCTTCACTGCCCTTGCATCTCATGAGCTACTTCCCTTTCCTAAGTATGAGGGGTATTTGTTTTTATTTAATCGAAATAATGATCCACTTTGCGCCATTCTGCAATGAAATAAACGACTCGTTATATATATATTTAAAACATAAGAATAGTTGGACAAAATTAAGCCTCTGATCTGTTTGCTTCCACGTGGGAGGTGATGGGTGGGGTTTGGACTGGAGGTGACTGGTGAGACATGTTGACGTCAGAGGCATCATCAGGCCCGTCACCGTTCGCGTGACTTGGAGGGGGTTTCCCACCTTTGCTCGGCAGGATTTTGGGTTGGCCACCAATTTTAAAGAGGCCCAAGAAATTGATATCAGAAAAGCAGTTGATTACACGTTTGTATTAATTTCATCGACTAATCACCCCAGTTGGAGAAATCTCAGTTTGGAACTCGCGCGGCGACGAGCTTTGCATCGGAGAACGGTCTCCAGAAGATTACGTCATAGAACTACTTCGGACAACCGTGATATTCTACGCGAGGTGACGCACCCTTCTCGTGAGCCTGAGCCACCTCCTGTTCCTGCTCTCACTCGAACCAGTCGTAGCTATGACTGCACATTTGTCGTCACAATGGATTTCAGCAAAGTCTGTCTCCATCACTTACCTTACATGCACACGCAATGAAGCGTAATTGCCGTAGAGAAACAGAGCTCTTGTGATCTGAAGCGGTCCTTTCAACTGGACCATTTATGGAATTATACTTTAACGATCTTTATAATGAACGTTATGAAGGGGGATAAATTCAACTCACATTTTGATTAGCGAAATGAGTCTGCCTGCCTTTTCGGTCGAATCTCCTATCAGGTGCGGAGATAGATAGAGTTAATGTTGAGACTCGCATCATCGTTCAATTAACTATATTGGCCACACCTGGCGTGGACATTGAGTAAAGCGTCGAATATCTCAATCCGCTAATAAAGACTAGTGCTTAATACGTCCCTTGGTTCTGAGCGGGCAAATAAATTACTCTGCACTCCTTTGCTCCTGCCTGCCACCGCCACCCACGTAACCTCTGTTACCAGGACAATTTAATCGAGAATCATTGACTCGTTGTTATATGGACTTCCGCGGTGACGAAATTGGTGTGCTGTCTGGCTGTAAATATGGACCATTAATTCTCAGCGTCTTTCCTTATAACCGATGGTAATGTCACAGCAATGTACGTGTTTGGATTTGTGGCCACGCTAGCCTCCCCTGTGTGCACACTGGAAGCCTCGCTAGGTGTTCGCAAACAGCAGTGGTCTCCAGTAGTCCGAGAAAGGCAATACAGCCATCTTTCAATCGTCGCGAATAATTTTAACCGGTAGTGTGCCGCGCGGTATTTCCTCGCTCTTGAAGCGAGAGGGAGCAACTGAGCGGCGTGAAGAAGCACAGGCGAGCATGAGGTGTGAGCCAGGCGGTGAGCCGGCACCAACGATTGCCAAAGCTCTGCAGTCTACTTTATAATAAGATGTTTTCGTCTAATTAATATGCGTGTACGTGATGGAGGGGATTCGAGCACCTGGAGAATAGCCATGCGCGTGAGGGGGCAACGCTCTATCAGGTACAGATGGAATCGGAGGAGTCCACACTTTGCTGTTCCGCCTTCTCGTGGAGAGCCAGGGTGTAGCACCGCAATGCCTACGCGAAGGGAGTTTCACAACATGTGTGTGCGATTTACCAACCCTCGCTGCCTCTGCAGTGCTGAATTATAGGCTACGTGCAGCAGAGCCACCACTGCGCAGCAGTGTGTGTGGATCAAACAGGCTACAGAGCCGATATTTTTCATCGTATAAAGAATCCTTAATATCTGTAAGTATGTGAATATGGGTGTAAAGTGCATCTTGCCTGGCACAAACGTCATGTGACGCCGCTACCCCTCCGTGGTGAATGTTTGTATGTTGAACTTCTTTTGCACCACCGTACGAAGCCGACCGTGCTCATCAGAGGTGCGAAGAACAACAAACGGAACACAAAAAGCTGTTCTGAAAAAATGCGTTTTCAATTTATAATGGTAGCTGTTGTTATCTTTGTCATTGACGCAGCTCACGTCACCCACACGCTCACTCACATCGCCGACGCGCTCACTCACGTTGCCAGTCGCCCACACGCTCACTCACGTCACCCACTCGCTCACTCACATCGCCCACACGCTCACTCACGTCACCTGTCGCCCACGCGCTCACTCACGTCGCCCACTCACTCACGTTGCCCGCGCATTGCCGTTGCAGCATTTGGCCGCGTGGCCATGCCGCCGGGGCTGGTGCGACGGGAGCTGTCGTGCGAGGGCTACCCCATCGACCTACGCTGCCCGGGCAGCGACGTCATCATGATCGAGAGCGCCAACTACGGCCGCACCGACGACCACATCTGCGACGCCGATCCCGCCAAGATGGAGAACGTGCACTGCTACCTGCCGGACACGTTCAAGATCATGACGCAGCGGTGAGTGAACGCGTGCGGCCCGCCCGTAACCGAGCGCGAGCTAAAACCGGGGGGCCCCCGCCACCTTGTTTCCGCTGGGGAGGAGAGCCAGAGACGTATTTTCCCAAGTCGGCCGAGGTCGATCAGAACCGTGCAATGTACCGAAATGGAGGTCAAGACAATACCTGTACCAGATCTCGACACAAATCAATTCCCGCCACACGGACACAGATGCCATTTCCCAGACTGTCTGGGTCAAATCCCAAGCTAAACGCTGCTGTTTCACATCATCTCTTTATCAGTGCCGTCATTCGCAGGACACGTTTTGGCAATCCCCGCACGGGTCACGAAAGTGTGCAGAGGAGGCCTGCGAGGTGGGCCCTGAGGGTCCGCCCCCCGCCACCTAACTAGTCCGTGCAGTACCCACAATCCCTTGCTACAATCAAGGACGTACAGAAAAGTCCCGTGGATGGTGCCATCGACTCGTAAACAAGTTTACGCCGAGGCACAAAAGCAAAAGCGCTCAGCGCGAAGGGAACATGGAAAACGTCATCGTCGTCATCGTCAGGGTGTGTGGTGCTTGCTACATCACCCCCGTGTGTGCTATGCTGGCCTTAATAGGGACTTGCCAACAGCACGTTCTTTTCTCTAAACAGATTGTTACAAGTTGTACAGGGGATGTTTATGTGTGCCACAGTGAGGAGTGCAGGTGGTGCACTCCTTACTCCCTGGAATTCTGGACATTTTAGTCAGCAAGCTCACATCAGCCTCTGCACCCATGCATCTACCATCCAGCGCTGTGCATAAAGAGTCCAAGTGTTTAGTGAGTGTTTGGGCAGTGCTCAACTCCGTTGGCTGTACGTGATCAGTGGCAGACACTTCATGTTCCCGTAATGAGAGTCAAGCATTCCCAAAGATGGACACTGCTGATTGTACAAATTCCAAGATCCCCCGTGTGGCCTTTTACAGACAGCTGTGAGCGAATAGCTACGTCGGCCGGCACAGCGCACAAGGGTTTGGTGTTGGCCAGAACCACGCTCGGCCACCTTTGGCTCCTCAGCGCCGATGCTTGTGTACCTCGCCAGGTACCGGTGGCTGGGTCGGCCTGGTGTGGAGGCCCAAAACCGTTCCGGATAAGCGCCACGGATGTTGGCGGCGGTCAGGAATCCCACCGGATATCTGTAACAAAGAGCTTCATAGCTCATTGGACTCCCCCAGTCTAAATCAAGATTCTGATGGGGGGTCACGTGGTTCATAGTGTAGCGCTAACGGACATACACACGTACACAAACAAGATCAACAGCAACCGCTATGTGCCACTAACTAGCAATGCTGTCACGATGGCACGAGAGCACTTCCAGGCTACTTGTAGTGTCAAAGGCTCTCAGGCAGGAAGTCACAGGACAAGCGCAAACTGTTATGGGCGAATTGACTGAGACCACTGGCAGATGCACCACCTGCGCCTCCCCATTGTGCTACATTGCTGCGTTTTAGCCACCTGCTACTCTGTCGGTTGTTGTGAGCATCATTCCTGTTGCCTCCAGTTGTTGCGGGATGGGTGGCTGACACCAAGTGCCCAGTAGCAACTTTGGCAAATCCATTTCGAACCAATGTCTCTTGCACTTCATATGTCCAATCAAACAGAAGCTGCTTTGGCACGTGTTGGCTGGGTATGTGAGCTACATGACCCAGACAAGTCATCCTACATAATAGAGGTTTTTTGGGTTAGATCGCGTAAATATATAAATGTGTCGTTAAAACCCACCACCACCCGACACAGCCGACTAGTAAGGGTTGTCACGTACACAGAACTTGCCAATTCGTCACTAGTACAGCACCACACCGGTGTGTTGGAGAGCCAAGCCACAACATTTACAATCTTACTACGACGTTTTGCCAGTAATACAACTAGCTTCATCAGGCTACAGCCAGATTTGTGGAGAAGTCCACCTGTTTCGTTCCTTAAATAGAGCCGTAGACATGGTGACCACAATTCTGCGCTCTTGCGCAAAGTGGGGGGGGGGGGGGGGGGGGTATTAATGAGTCAACGTACATTATGCATGTGCATTAAGGCATTCTCGCCTGCTGGATGAGCCCATTGATCTGGATAAGGCCCAGATCTGTGTCTTCCTCGCCCAAGTTCACCTGGAATTTCCATGATGCCAGCAGCTTTCATTTTTTGACCTCATTAAGGCCAACGATACTGTCAAGAGGCTTTTGGGATCCCTGATCATGTTCATTAAGGACCATGATGATGGTGGCAGTCCCAGCTAAAGCTACGTGGTCAAGAGTGAGACCCATTCTTTGTCTTCATTCTGAGGTGTGAAAGGGAAGGCCTTTGGGCTCCTCTAATATCTCACATCTTTGTTTGACCACTTTATTCAAGAAGCCTTTGAAGACTGCATGAGTGGAACACCATCTGGTAGAGATACAATGGGAAGCCAATTGACGGCTGGGTTCGGGGAACTTCTTCGAGGATGCCATTATTCTCGAATTGTTCCCGGCACAACCGCAGAGCGAAAACGTTGAACATTATCCTGAACAACGTGCGGCACAACATGCAGACACGTCGGAGGGCTGTGCATCACAACCGCGGGAAGCTGTGCAGCAGTTTCCATGCTCTCCCGTCCAAAGCCAAGCTCCCAGTTTTAACCCCGTGCTCCCATCCGAGACAGAGGCAGGCTTTTATGTGCGCAGCGTGACCGACATCCCAACCTGGTCAACGAAGAAGTTGATTTTGTACCTAATTCGATCAAGCATAGCTATAAGGGCTTATTTGGCAGATAAGCACCGAATAAGCCACTGGCGAGCACAACTGAACCTGGGAGAGCTCCGTGCACCTCGTGCGGGAGATAGAGCGCCGTAACGGTGCAGGCAAAGCACAATCATGTCGCTCGTGCGACGTGAGTGATGTTCAGCTGTCACGGAGGACTTCAGCAGTGGGAAAGTGGTGCGCTCGGCGCCGAGATGCCGGTCGCACATTTGGCGTGCAATCGCTGAAAATGTAAAAGCAGGTACATATGCAATTGTATAGAGTGCTTAGAAAACATATCTTTTTGGAAATATGATAATGGGAGCGCACGAAGCTCAGAAGAACGGCACCAAAGTAATAGAATGCGGCTGTAGAATAACACAATCCAGGTAGCAGAGTTGTGCATTGTGCTCTGGATCCAGGGACCTGTGTTCAATTCCCAGCCACGGCTTACAACCTTGGCGAGTGATGTCTGATCCAGTCGCTCTCTTTAACATCCATAAACATTCTCTGCATTATGTGCCCCATATTAAAACTCAAATTACACACGTTATACACAATGTACTCTGGACCGAGTGACCTGAGTTCCATTTCCAGCCATGGCTACCATCCGTGGTGAGTGATATCTGATCCATCGCCCTCCGACTCATCCTGCCAGCACGGTAAAGCGTCGTGGAGGAAGCCTGTATCCGTCAGTGGAATGACTACATTATTATAATTACATTGTATACTCAAACTATTAAACTATTTTTTTTCATTGACCAGACAAGGTCCACTGAGCAAAATTATATATTTTTTTACGCAAGTGGCTTATCGCGTGGAAATGTATAGTGGCCAAATGCTCTGAGCGCGTAGGGAATGCCTTAAAGCCTCCCTTTTTACAAATAGCATGAACGTGTGCAGCTAAGAATAAAAAAGCGACACGAAAAAACACCTCAAAATGTAATGAAACGATTGAATTATAATTGCGTGCGGTGACAAAAAATGCGGCGACATCTCTAGATGCCGCGCACAAAATCCGGGGGGGGGGGGGGGGGATGGGGGGGGGGCACGTTTCGAGAGAGGAGCGGCGGGTGAAAGGGCGGATAACGGAGAGGGGGACGCTTCTTGCGTAATGGATGAAGAGGTGCCGAGGGTAGCGGAGAATGCGACGACGTACAATGGGGGGACGTTCGCACGCCACGGCAGTCGGGCCGATAAGCGCAGAGCGAGAAGTCGGCGCTCTCGAGCAATTGAGCAAGGACTCGAACCAGGGGCATGAGGTCAGAAATACGGACGAACGGGATGAAAGAGAGATCCGGACCTCGAGCGCGTTGGGCGGAGGAGAAGTAGTGATGGGTCGGGGGTGGAGAGGGAAGAAGGGGCGAGAGGGAAGCAAATTAGAAAAACTGCACCTTGACATGCGTGCGTGCTCTTGTGCGCTATACACGCACAAAAGCGATATCTTATTCTGTAAATGAATTGGCCCTCGCGCAGTGTGTCGGGGGGTCCCGCGCTTAACATTCGCGGCACGTCCACGCGCTCGTGAAGCGTGCGGTTTTTTTTGTTTGCACGTAACCGTGTTGAGGGCATCTGTAAAATCTTATTGCGGCGTGCAAACATGCGCGGCGCGGACGCATGGGCATGCACTCCATAAAATGAGATACGGCGGAGCATCTGTTCTCCATCTGCGGTCGGCTTTCAAAATTGCGCCTGATCAATGTGAGCGCGCCTAACGTGCGATCTATAGACGAGCAACCTTTGGTCGTGTGCCGTCGGCCTCTTTATTTACGCTTTCGCGGGCCACGCCGCACCGCCCTCTGCGTTGCGCTCGCTTGTTGCCCTCGCCGCGCAGCGTCCACGCTGCCGGCCACAGAGCTCGGGGGACACCGTGCCGACCGCGTGTCACTTGCGTGGATGCACACCGCACCGGGGTACTGCTGCTGGTGGCCAAGAGAATCTTGTTATTTGCTGCAGTCAGACGGCGTTTGGCCCTGCTCTGCGCGTCGAGTGCCGTTGCCCGCGCAGTCGTGAATTGTGAGCTTGCTGGGGGAGTGGTAGTGCCACTGGTGAGCGAGCAGCACAGCGCTTCAGATCCGGCGAGATGGGTTGTACACCTGGCCACGGCCAAGCGTGATATCTGACCCGGTCCCGGGTGGTCCCTTTGCCAATCTGCGCTAACCAATGGCGAGCCCCCGATCTCCGTGACTGACATTGGCATCGGGAGGAATGAGCCCAGCAGTGGATTGAGAAAGAGCTGTAAATAATAGTAATTATGTAAGAGTAATTTTACCTTTTTTCTGAGATTTGTTATTTGCTGGAGAATAAAAAAAAAACAATCTCAATTTTCTCACTCAAGTGAAGTACTGCTCTTCCTCTTGTGTACAAACTTCAGCCTCTGGTGGAAATTCCACATTCCTGTGACAGGAGTAAGTCCACCCACAGGTCCATCACTTCCGACTCCCCGTATGACAGCACGGGACTTACTTTCAGGCTGTGGCAGAGGATGAAGCTCTGAATCCTTCTGATTACGAGTCACGTGTTCTATCCACTGCACCACCAACAAAAATAACTTCTCCCATTCATATTATTCCTATGGACAAAGTGCTTTGGCGATGTAACTGTAGACGTAATATGACATTACGCAGTCAACCCCAACTGGATTTTATCCCATAATGCGTGCTGATTTTTGCAGTTTTGCAGGCAGCGGCGTATTTTTTTTTGCCGGCCAGCTGAACGGACCTCTTTTCCAGGAAAACCCTAATTAGGCCCTTTGTGAAAAGTAATCCTTTACGTAAGCAAATAAGAACGATAAACAAGCGGCGGACAGTCGCCGTGCCTAAGAAGTTGTATGCGAAACCGATATAATGATCCGGGGTGCCTCACATCTCGGCGTACTTTATGACACGAGGCGTCCGCGGTTCGAGCGGCGCGACGTCAATGCGCCCGCCGCGGCGGGGACACGGCGCCGCTGTGGAGCTGCGCTTCAGGTTCTTGTCGGCATCGTCGCCACTCCCACGTTCCACTGAACCCTGGCCCCGCTTAGGCCAGGGTGCACGATGCACATCGAGCCGCGGGCTGTCGAGAGCGCAGGCTCTCGCTTTGGGAGTAAATCGACGCCGTATCAGCGGGTAAAGGTGCGGCCCCTGCAATTGCTCGCTCGCGCAACTTCGAGGACCAACACTAGACGGAGCTCAAGAGAGCCCCCCGCTGCAGGCTACTTTTGGCCTACTCTTCCACGCTGGTCAGACGTCTCGGAATAGGCGGGAGTACCCACACTCTGTTCCACCACACACGCGACCCGGAGGTCAACCGTGGTTCACGCGTTCACACTGCTGGATGGACAGAGGCGTTGGTGGGGCGGGTGTTTGAGAAGCGGAACCGGCGACCTCTGGATTGCAAGTCCAGTGGGCTGACCAAATGACAGAATCTAAACACCGCCGTGTTGAAGAGCGGGATGTATGTGAGGAGGCAGATGAGCAGAGGGCCCCTCGTGTTGCCTTTCGCCGGAGAAGACACTGCAGAGTATGTACGCCGGGAGCCACAAAAAAAGACGTGAACTCAAGTACTTTTAGAAAGCAAACTGAATTTTATCGTAAAAAGCAAAGCGACGCACCGATGTTCTTGAAGAAAAGCATTCTCCATCGGTGCATATTTCCCGTCGAAATGCGTGCGGCTCAGAAACACGGTCACTGACAACTAAGATGGGGAATGAACGCTGGGAAGTGCGCAAAGAAGCGTCGAGAGGGGGCACGCTCGGAGTGACACCGAGAGACGGAGAGAGGAACGCGGGGAGCGGAGAGCAGACGCGCAATGAGACGCGTCAGGTGGACTCGGTAGGTGAGCCGTGGGCAGGACGCATCCTCAGAAGGGATTGAGGGCCCCTGGGTAACACCACTGACGGACTAACAGGCGAATGTAGACCGCGGGCCCGAGAGGGTGACCACCACGGAGACGGAGTGACGAGATCCGTCTCTCGCGTGCGGGAACGAGAGATGGGCTCGCGGCATTGGCGGACGGCGACAGCCCGAGGGTCTTTATCCAGCAGTGGGTAGAACATGACCGATGATGTTGATGATGCTGGCGATGAACGATACGCTCCCGTGGCAGGCGCACAATGCCGAGAATGATGGAGCCATGGCACGGCCGCGTTGTCTCGGGACGGCCACGCAAAGCGCGCTCCTCTGTGTTTGTTGCGGCAAATGCGCCTCTGCTATCTGACTCGAGCAACGCAGCTGGCCACGGCGATTGAGAGGGAACAGATCGATACGCTTAAACGGTCGGCTACGTTGGCTGAACCCGTCGCCAAGGCAACTAATTGCCTCGACCACGTGAGTGAGAAATTGCTCGAGTGGGGGGGGGGGGTGCCGTGGGGTCAGCTCGCGGGACTCGCCATGCGGAGGTCGCCCCATCGATTTGAACTCCGCTGCAGCGGTGGAGGGAACGGCGGCGCAAGTTTCTGACATTCCCCCACCCCCCTCCCTCGCCGCTGGCTCCGCACGCACTGTGCACCTAGCAACCGAGCAGCGCTATGACGTCTTCACCACGGTTGGTCCACCGGCAGGTTGCCACGTGTGAGTACTCCCATCTCGAAACTATTTCTTTTGTTTTGCCAGGTAAGGCACACTGAGCTACACAGCTGTTTTTTTTCTTCCAGAAACGGCCTCGCCACAAATGATCGCTCAAAGAAGCGGCTTATCACGTGGAAATTTACAGCAGCCAAATACTCTAAAACGCGTGACGTCGATTCTTCTAAATGTGGAGGGAGAAACCGGAGAAGCCAGAGAAAATAAAATCCATCCGACGATGGGGAGAGAGACACCGCAAACTCCAAATACACAGCAGGCGTCAGGGTCAGAATGATCAAACCCACCACCTCCTGTATACCAGGCGAGGGAGTTAACATCTCGCTGCCGTGGCACCCTCTAGGCGAAGCCTTTCCATGAGCAAAGCATTGCCGGGCTGCACCTTTACATTTACAACCTATAAATGTTTTTCAATTCACGTTCAAAGACTCGGGGGGGGGGGGGGGGTTGGAGTGGCAGGGTGGTTGTTTGTTTATGGCGGAAATAATCACGTGCCGAGCACGCCATTAAATACAAATCCCTGACTTCACACTAAAGGCTGAGGAGTGTTCTTGCGGTGATATACGCGCGCAAGATCATACAACACGCAAACAGCGGCCAAGCCACCGTGCAAAAATCCACACTGCAGCCCACACACATCTCTGTAATGCCCCTCGAGTGTTTTGCTGCTGCGCTGGCTTCCGTGATTCTGCACACTTAAAATGCTCCCCGCTAGTAATGGGCAATGAATCCAACTACTTACCAAGTCGAACTGACTAATGATTTGACCAGCAAATCAATCAGCTGACTTGCCAATGTACTCGTTGATTTAATCGTTGAAGGGGCCGCAATGTTGCCGGCGTGAATAATCAGCAACAGTGCGGCCACCCAGGCAGGGCCGTGATGGTCACAAGTTCCTTCACTTTGTCACCAAAGTTGTGCGGAACAGCTTCCCAGGACGTAGGATTAATGTGGCCACAACTCCTCCTTTTTAACGACGTAAATGAAAAACATTATTTTTAGACAGAGTACAAATAGCTCCAGTGAAGTGAACGAAAAGTAGAAGCACAGAGTTTAGCCTTTCATTTTGGTTTATTTGTTTGTGCACAGTACTTACACACTGCCTCGTTCCCGAGCGAACGTCGTATTCCGCGTGCAACGACTTCCCTGCTGAGTAATGATCTCAAATGTCTTTTTGTTCTGGTGACTCAAAGCATACCACATGGGAGGCACGATGTAAAGTATACACCACGATGATGATGATGATGCTGATAATGATAGTTCACAAATTACGTGTAGCATACATACACTTTTCAACTTTTCCCTTGCCAAGAATGTATCCCTAAGGCCTAACATTGGTCCGATGGCTCAGGGGTTAGACATCTGAGCCTGCCATCACTGAGATCCTGGATTTAAATTGGAGTTTTAGCCACCTGCGATTTAACGCGAGCTTTCAAGTGAAGCGAAGTTATGGTCTCAGCGCGGTGACCAACGACTGCACAAAAGAACACTCGCATTCACTGAATATGGCGAGATACTTATTGTTATATATGGCTGTACGTTGAACTTATGTCACGCCTTCCATAGCCAACCGTGCTAATCGGAGGTACAGGGGGAAGGATAACTTATTGGATCATGACGAACATTCCTCTGTAAACGGGGCACATGGGAAAGATGGTTCCCTCTTCTGTAGATAAACGAGGCCACCTGCAATGGATTTGAGAAATAGTTCCGTGATATCTGCTTCCACCGTGGTCATTCCTCGACCCACGGGGTGATGTGCAGAAAGCAGCGCATCACCCCGTGTGTCAGGAAATGGCCACTTTGTCTCATGACATGACAGAAGTAATACAGATATAATACAATTGGGCAAAAGGCAAATGAAAAAGTTCTGCCCTTTAGAATATTGGTGGACCAGGTGTCTCTATTTTATACGTGCAGTTGTTAATGCAATGAACCCGGTGACCTGAGTTCAATTCCTGGCCACAGCTATCATTGATCAGTGGTTCGTGACATCTGGACTTTTTATTCTCCTCCCAAACCACCCCGGTCCCCGCCTCCACCAACTTGCACTGACCAGCATGGCAAAGTATTGTCACACAACTCCCATAACCGACACGACACAGAGAGAGAGGTCGTTATCTAATAGTTGATTGACCAAGGGCGAAACATGGTCCATATTTTGTGACCCAAAGCATCATCCCAGAGGGGATTGTCAAACATTCGGATCGTATGAGGGCAGCGGTTAATTTGCATCATTCTCTGCCGCAAATATAGCACGTGGCATTCTCACCCACGGCTGGGCGAAGTGATCCGAGCCCTGAGGCTCGTTTGCCTCGTCTCTCCTCCAGTGCATCTTCACCGAAGAAACGAGACGAACTCTAATGACTCCAGCGGCTCGCTCTGGCGGTCTTCCTCGGCACACCGCGAGGAATCCCGTGACGCTTGTCGTCATTGCCACGCGCGTCACGGCACGGTTATGCAACCGCGTCGCTTTCCGCGGTTGTGCTGTACCGGCCCCCCCCCCCCCCCCCCCGATGTGTTTTCTGGGTTTTTTCCGCATCTGTCGCCCATCGTGATGTCCGGACGTTTCTCTCCGCCTGTTGCTGAGAGCTTTCTGCTGGGAACTTAACCTCAGGAACTGAATGGAGGAAGCTCCCGGCGCGTGCAGAGAAACGTCGGACATCGTGCCGAACATGGCGGTTCAGTTTCCTGAAAAACCTCTCAGAACGTGCAGCGAAACGTCGGACGGCGTGCCGAACGTCACGTGGGACGACCCGAACACCCAGCGGAGAGCAACGCCACCTCGCGCGTGACGTCACGTGACGCGCTGGCGGCGTGCTCTGCCCGGCTTACGTCCTGCGAATAGCCGTGCACGGCCATTTCATTACTTGGTCTGCGGACGGCGCGCCTAATAATTGCAGCGGCTTTACATGAGGCATGCGTTTAATTGCAAAGCTGTAAGGAAAAAAATACAAAGGCGTGCTCAACGCACGCACGCTTCTAAGAATGCCGAATTACGTGGCTTGCAATTACAATGCACGCACGAGCGTGTTCACACCGTCACAACACTTTCTGCCCTGCGGCGTGGTGTGGCGTCGTGCTGCATTGCCGCACGAGCATGATCGATGTGGGGGCGCTGAGCGGCGCTGCGCGAGTCGCCAAGTCGCGCTTCGCCACCTTGCGCTCCTGCGTTGTGTTTCTGTATCGTTGCCGGTATTCTCGTATTTGTACGTGTGCGTGTCTATTTGCGCCGTGCTATGAGCCAGGTGACCCGAATTCTTTATCAGAATCAGAATTTTCATTGAGACTGGAGGAATCCGATGGGATATGAAGCTTTTTTTCACAGATATCTAGTCGGATTTCATTAGCACTGCTAACATCAGTGGGCTTTACCTGGTAAGACACATTTTTTTATATTTTTAAAAAGCTCTTTGCTTACCTTTCCTATACTTTGCACGCTTGACGTGTTTTTGTACTGCTTGTTCTGTGTAACGTTGTGACCCTGTGCCCCTACTGGACATCTGTGAAAAAGAGCTTTGAAGCTCATCTGATTCCTCCTGCAGTATAAATACAGGTTCTGATCTTGGTTGTGGTCGTGGCGCGCGTCGCTGCCTTCCGTGCTCCTGGAGCTTGCGGGGAGCTCTCCCTTCACATTCGTCTGCTGCTCGGATATTTCACCCGGAGCAACGAGGGGAACGGCCCCCTCGTTTTTGCGCTCGTGTTTATAAATCTATTTTGTAAAGGCTTCCGGCGCGTGGCCTGCGATGTTTAAGAGGGCAAAGGGGGCTTTAGGCGTCGCAGCCATTTTTGTCAATCCACTGCAGCGGAGGGGAAGGTGGGCACGTGAAGAGCTGCGGGTGCGTCTTTGGTCGGGGGCGACCTCACGCTCGGACAGGGGGGGGGGGTCCCAGGGGGGCGCAGGGCCTGGAAGTCGTGGACGTTAGTGGGGGCTGGGGTGCTGTTTAAAATCGTTGTCTAAAGAATGGATTCCCGTGTTCTTTGAAAATCTGCCTCCTTTCCTTTAAGCGTGTACGCCAGATGACCCTTCCGTGGATGTTTCGATGAGTGTCGTGCGCCATCGAGTGTGGAAACAACAGGGAGCGCAGTCGTGGCAAAAGAAGGCGGTTGTCACCGTAATATTTGGTAGTAACGGGGGGGGGGGGAGGGCAGCCTAATGCTGTGAGCCCCCTTGGGCCCCCTTGGCTAGTCGAAGCATGCCGACGCATGCCCCCCCCCCCCCCCCACACGGATAGTTTTCCCTCCTCGCTGCAGGATCGTTCCTCCACGCGCCCGTGCCTCGCAGCGCTCCGGGACACCCCGGTGTAAAAGGGCACCGTATCAAAAAGAAATCGTTATTATTATTATGCTGCTGCCGTATGTTGTCAATATTACCGTTCACTTAGGCCGTTTGACGAAAGGTGGCAGCAAAATGAATCGGCAGGAAGTAGCTTAACGACAACCGGCCGTGTGGATGCAGTGCTTAGTGTGCATGATCGTGATTATTAAGTTGGGAGTTCACATCCTGGTTGGGCCTTCCCTCCTTCCTTCATAACAATTCGTACATTTCACATTTGCGGCATTCTCCTAACGCTAAGTGATACCGAAGGTGTCGTGCTTCACGGGTAGGTGTAGTCTGCCGGTAGGGGTCGATGTTGAAATGTGGTTTTACCAAATTAGTACGATACTTTTAAAATTGGACTAATCTGGACGTGACGCCGGCACACGTGGCCTGTTTGTTGTAAAGACGTCACGGGATATGTCATGTCTGCGGTGTAAGGTATTGCGATGCCCTCTTTAGTGGGGGCGGTGTGCGATGGCTCGGTGAAGACGCCCGTGGTGTAGGGCAGGGCGGCAGCTGCTCGCGAACTGCGAACCTCTCAACGAGCGGCGAAGTCGCCATCTCCTGCCGTGGCTCCCAAACAAACAAAATGTTCCTTATGGTGTGGGCAGTCAGCAGTGTTCGTCCTGAGCACTATCTCACCCTTGCCAAAGGAATGTGGAATTTCCACCATTGACTGAGAGCTACAGTCGGACACACGTGCTTCATTGCTTGCTTGTACGAGCAAGAAACAGCTTTGAGTTGTTGAACCTACAATTTTATATTCTTATTTATTTATTTTGTGCTTTTAGTCAAAAAAAGAGAGGGAAATTCAATAAGGCTCAATATATATAGACATCGCAACCGCACGATTCTCTCTGCCTCATTTCCCCCAGCAGGTGTTACACAGTGACATGCACCTGCCGAGTTGCTGCATCTATTTACCCGATTGTCTCCGACAGTCAGGTAGACAATTGTGAGGCCATTGTGCACACCAGGCGATGTGAAATGGGGTGTTTGTCTGTCTGGGCGTTCGTGCGTGCGTGCGTGTGTGCGTGTGGGGAGCGGTAGTGTAGCGGTTAGCGCGCCGCGCTGTGAACCCGGCGACCCGAGTTCGATTCCCGCTCACGGCCAACACCGGTGATCATTATCTGAACCGGTCCTGGGCCTCCCCTAGGTCGACTCAGTCTCAAATGAGTACCTGGTGCGGTGCGTAAAAACATCGCCACTGGGGGAGACAAAGGCGTCTGGGCGTGGTGCTGGCCACCCACCCCCTCGTGTGCCGTGCCGGCCTTCATAGGTACTCGCCAACAACGCATGCCTCCAACCGTTTGTAAAGGCTACAAGGGGGATCTTTGTCTTTGTGTGTGTGTACGCGTGCAGATGCAACAATCGGACGCAGTGCATCGTGGTGGCGGGCAGCGACGTGTTCCAGGACCCCTGCCCTGGCATCTACAAGTTCCTCGAAGTTCATTACGAATGCGTCCCCTACAGTAAGTGTCGCCACGTCCACTCCCGCTCCCTTCGTTCATAATCCACTACAGGCAGCTCCCATGGAAATGAAACTCTGCACCAACCACCTATGCGGTTCTATTGTTGTTACAACGAGAATGCCACGTGTGATGATTTTTTATTTATTAGCGGTATATCTTACCTAGCATGGAGAGTTTAGCATGTGACTGCCTCCCGTGTGTGTGCGCACGCGCGCACGTACGAGCAGGCAAGCCAGCGTGTGCACGGGCTCGTGCGTGTGTACGCGTGTGTGTGTGCCCGTCTGTGTGTGTATGTGTGTGTGTGTGTGCGCGTGTGTGCGCGCGCGTACGCGTGTGTGTGAGCGTGTGTGTGTGCACGCGCGCATGTGTGTGTGCGCGTGTGTGCGAGTATGTGTGTGCGCACGCGTGCGTGTGTGTGAGCGTATGTGTGTGCGCGCGTATGTGTGTGCGCGCGTATGTGTGTACGCGCGTGTGCATGTGTGAGCGTGTGTGCGCGTGTGTGTGTGTGCGCGTGCGTGTGTGCACGCGTGTGTGTGTGTGCATGTGTGCGTGTGTTCGCGCGTGTGTGTGCGTGCGCGTGCGTGTGCGTGCGCGTGCGTGTGCGTGCGTGTGTTCGCGCGTGTGTGTGTGCGTGTGTGCGCGCGTGTGTGTGTTCGCGCGCGTGTGCGTGCGTGTGTTCGCGCGCATGTGTGCACGCGTATGTGTGTACGCTCGTGTGCGTGTGTGAGCTTGTGTGTGTGTGCGCGTGCGTGTGTGCGCGTGTGTGTGTGTGCGCGCGTGTGTGTGTGCGCGTGCGTGTGTGTGCGTGTGTTCGCGCGTGTGTGTGTGCGTGCGCGTGCGTGTGCGTGTGTTCGCGCGTGTGTGTGTGCGTGTGTGCGCGCGTGTGTGTGTTCGCGCACGTGTGCGTGCGTGTGTTCGCGCGCATGTGTGCACGCGTCATGCCTCGAGAGCTGCATTATCTGAGTGGCGGTGCTGCTGGCTGCATTTCTATTTAAACGTCCGCATTTTGTCACACTATCAAAAGTTATGGCTCCCGCGCCGCCGGGCTGGGCTGGATGGGGCTGCCGGTGGGGTTCACCGTTAGTTCCGCAACGCTCGACAGTTACGCCCCACAAGGGGTCTGTGAGGCCCCAGGCCGCTAGGAATGCCTCGTGATTTGTGGCCTCTCGCGTGAGCCGTGTGGCCCGCTCTCTCGCAGGAGCGATTCGACTCCACCGCAGGTGATCTCCCCCGCGCCGGGCGCCGCTGCCATCGTTAGCGCTCTGCGCGCGCTGCGGCAGCGCGTTGCCCCAGCTGCTTTTGCGACGGGGCGGGAGAGATAATTCGGAGAGTCAACAGTTGGTTAGGACGGCAATGAAACTTGCTTGGAGGCGTGATTGTGTGCAATTAAACGGGAGAGAAAACAATTAGCGAATTTCATGCATAGAATGCCGGTGATTGCAATTACAATGTTTGGGTCGCTTGATTTCTCAAATTTATAGATAGGGAAATTATGAATGGTGGATAATATTAAATGGTAATATGTTTGTTAATAGTAAAACAAATATTCTAGATCACACAGGATTAACTTCACGATATATTCCTTTCATGACACAAACGCCTTGGACAATCCAGGTGCTGGCTCTGTCTCTCTCTCTCTCGGTGCTACGGAGATATCAGTTTGTGTCCACGTGTGTAGCGCAAAGAGAATGGTAAGATGCCGTGATGTGTCATCACCATCAATGTGTCCAGCAATTACCCAATTCGCTCCTGTGATTCGCACGGCTAATCTCTCCTCTTTTCTCCTTCTTCCTTAACATCTTCTCCCCCTGAAACCTGCCGCTAAAATGTAGGGCTGGAACAGAAAGGTAAAGGACGTTTACAAAATGCCATATAAATAAAAACAAAGCATCCTCCCCGTCCCATACCCATCCCATACCTGTCCCATACCCATCCCTATACCTGTCCCATTCTCATCCCCCACACCCCACTCCACAATCCCATTTCCCTTCTGTGGGTCGATGATGGTGTGCCCCACCGCCCCCCCAGTGCGCCATGCAGACAGGCCCGATGTGCGTAGTGCAGTCGCAACTCATTTTGTGGGCTCCGTCCTGGTACACCGTGCCGTACTTTGACAGCGCCATTGCATGGTCGTAGCGCTCGCCCGCCCGCCTGTGCCTGTGCGCGTGCCTGCTTCGGTGCGTCTGTCCCTGTGCATGCGCTCGTGCCACGAACCCCACCCCAGATGTCGTCTTTGATCCCTGCATGAGCTTGCCCGTACGAGCACGGGTGCCTCCCCTGCGATTCGCTCGCCGTCAGTGTAAGCGCAACAGACATGCCGCTCTCCATGCAGTTGATGGGGGGTGGGGGGGGGGTAGCGTTGTTGTGCGCGGGGGCCAGGAGGAACCGCAGCCGGGGACAACGCCGCCGGGCGAAAGCCGCATCGCGCTGTGCCCGACACAACGATGGCACAGCGCGTGTTCTTAAAAATGCAATCCGGACATTTTGTCAATCCGCTGTTGGGTGGAGGTCTGCCCCACATGTGGCCCGTACGGGTTGTGTTTGACCGTAATTCACGCACGCTGGTCTGTGTGGATCGGTGAAGGGGATGAGAGTGCGGGGAGGAGGGGGGTCCAAGGACCGGATCAAGCATTGCTCACCGCCCGTATTAGTCGTGGCAGGGAATTAAACTCGGGTCACGATGTGCATCATGCGGTGCGCTGCTAACCGCTGCACCAACAGCTCTCCCCTCGTGCTTATATAACGGGTCCAAATAATCCAAGATCACTTGAGGAGTGTTGATGCAGAGATTGATAGGATACAAAAGGAAATAAACGTGGCTTTTTAGTCGGTGTCTGCAGCGGTTTCTGCTGGCCTCTGTCATGTGCTGGTAATGTCTTTGTGGTCCTGTTCAGTGCTCCTCAACCTTGAATTTGTATCGGAAGCACTCATACCACACTTTGCTCCGTGCATTCTTGTTATAAAGATGGCGAATGGTTTCTTTTTTGAATGTGAAATGTTGTTTGTCTGATAACATGTCTGTAAAAGTGCCTCCAATGAAATAATAACAACATGAAACCATACTTGTACTTTGGTTTCAAAGTACAAGTATGTCAACAATGCCGCAAAGGGAAACGTCGTCAAATATTAAAATCAGCGGATGTGCTCCTCTAAAGAGTAAAAAAAGGAACCCATCGTGAAGGAGCCAATCAGAGGCAGCGGAACTAAGAATGACGGAGGCACGTGGACGGGCACGATGCCACGGGATATACTGGGGCTTGTGCTGCGATGACACGTGTAGGATTGTTGGGTGGGACACGGGACATTTAGAGGGCTCACCCCCCTGCACTCTCCGACGAGTGAAACGTCTGCGGCTTTGAAACCATGCACACAACCACCGCTGTAGAGTATTGGTGCATTGGGTTCTGCATCTTCTTTAATATATATACAAGATTAAAAACATTTTCAAATGTATTAAAACAGCCTTATTAATGTTAATGAAAAGTAATTTATCGATAATAAAAAAGTTGTATTTCTTCGAGATATTTGTTAAACATATTCTTGTTAATGTTGAATAAATGCACTTTTAGATAAAGGTTAGGGTTATCATTCATCTCACGTAATTGTTGTACAATAATAATGTTGAATAATTTGCAGACCTTGGTTAGTTCACTGCCTGGTGAAAGCCTCCTTGCTCTGTGCAGCAATGGAGGCTTGCTTCTACCAAACTTCACCATGCTGGTCATTGGGGGCTTGTGAAGGGTAAGGAGAGCCATTGGGGGATGGGTGGGGGTGCAAGATCAATGCAGATACCACTCGCCACTGATGTTAGCCGTGGCAGGGGTTACAACTCGGGTCACCGGCTTCACCGCACACAGTGCGCTAACTATTGCACCACAACTCCACCATATGGCTTCTACTTGTCATGAATAACATGTTAATGAGTACATTATTTTCAAGATGAGGGTTATGGTTGTTGGTAATATCACACAGAATATTTCTACGATATGCAAGATCCAACAGCTACTGTGGTTCACACATTCCCATTTTAATAATTTGATATTGAGCTTAAACCCATTCCAAGCTTCAGAAGAGGCAAATCAACCGCCAGAGGCGGCTCCTCCTCCTGCGCCGCCGCGTTGAAATAAGTGATAACGGGAATTCCTGCCTGAAATCTGTTTCTGCTGCGTCAAATTCACAATGTATCGCTCGCAAAGGAGTGCTGTTTTGAGAACGGCAAGTCCAACCCTGCGGACTGCCAAACGCCTCTGCACCATCACCACCCCAATATGTCCGGTAGAAATGTAACGATGATGCATCGATTAATGGATTAAAGTCAATCCTAGCCATTTGTGCATAGATTATGGGTGACCGCCTTAGGCGGCACATGGATGGCATTCTAACGTTGCATTGAGGTTCATGGAACAATCATAACGTTTCATGTGGGAATGTATTTTGTTTATATGTAGATACAATACAAACAGTACGGTGCACAAGACGAACAGGAATCAATTCCCGATTTGACTCTGTGAGCCCCGAATCGTGACAGTATGGTACAAAGACAAAGATCCCCCGTATAGCCTGAACAGACTGTTGGGGCAAGTGCTGTCAGTGAGTACCACCTATGAAGTCTGGCACGACCTACAAGGGGATGGGTGGCCAGCACCACGTCCGGCTGCCTTCATCTCCCGCGTGGCGATGTGTACACACTGCACGAGGTAAACATTTTAGGCCGAATCGACCCAGGGGAGGCCCAGAACCGTTTCAAGTGATCGTCATTGGTATTGGCCGTGAGCGGGAACTGAACCCGGATCGTCAGGTTCGTAGCGCAGCGCGCTCACCACTACCGTTCCTCACACACGCACGGACACTCCGTGCAAAACGCATACAGGACAGACCCGCACAGTACAAACACATGCATGCCTCATGTTCAGCGTGACTGAATCTGCAGTCTCACCTTGAGAAGCCTTTCCTCTCGAGCGATATCCTCCTTGGCGAAGGCCACACCCGGTACAGGTGGCTTACATACCCCCCGTGTGACATCCACACATCTAACCGACAAATCTTTTTGTGTCATTCTAGGGCCCCGTGACTTAACACCGCGCTGCGTCATCCATCTTCTCAAACCTCCCCACTGTGGCCTCAATTCGTCTCTTCGGGCTTGAGTTGGAAGCTCCCTTTGAGGACATTCAATAGCTCATGTCGATGGGGTCACTTCTGACCACATGGCTATCAGCTACTGGCCCCTGCGGGATCAGGTTTTACTCCCTCAGAATTCCTTCTGTTTACGAATGATTTACTGCAAACAGCAAAATGTTACAATTGCTGTTTAGGTGGCAACGCAAGCCTCGGCAGCTCGATTCTGTTTTCAATCACATTCAACTCGTTCCCGACAAACCAATAGCTTGCAAACTTTCAGCAGCGGTACCGAATTTCTCATCAATCCTCCCTCGGGAAGCTGACAAACGTCGCTTTGAATAAGCGGTGGAAAAAATCGGGTATTTTTCATTTTGTCCAGGAGCAACTTGACGGCACTGCCGCCACTCGCTCGACTCGTTACGCTCACCGATCCCATCTCGTGCAACTTCCCTCGAAGGCGTCGGCCCCCGCACGGTGCGTGATACCAGAGGACGTGACGGGAGGGCCAGGTCCTGTAGACAATACCGGCAAAATCAGTCTCTCGCACGAGCAAGGCTATAGCGGCAAATCAGCGCCGCCGTCACCCGCGCTCCCGATCAGACGCTCGTACAACGAGGCAAAATTGCTCGTAAGTGCAGCAATCAGGGTGCAGAGAGCGGGGGGGGGGGGGAGGGTGGCGGTGGTGCACGCTCGTAGTGATTTAGTGAAAATGCGACACTTTGCAGAATTGTTGCCTTGAATGCGCGATGATGCCCCCACCCCCTCGTGCTGAAGGTGCGGCGAGCACCGCGCCGTTCACAGTAATTGCCGGGGCGTGCACGGCGCGTGCCAGGCACCTGTAGCGTGCACGGCGCGTGTAGATCGCCCACTGTGTGACTTTAGCGCAGTGGGGGGCAGTGTGGGAGCACGGTCGGTTACGTATGGTGCGAAAGAAGTTCAACGTACGTACAAAGCAACGGCTCTAATCAGATGAAAGTGATGCCAAGTTGTGGTAACACCGGTGATGGCATTGGCCATGATTTGAGTTCTTATAATATAATATTGCCATTACCAGGATGCTTAAACCCTGTAGGGCTTGATATTGTACGTCATCGCTTAACTGCACGAAGGTCAAATTACAGACGGCCTCAGAGAAGACAAAGAAGATTCGTGGTTCACAGCTCCGTGGAGCATCTTGGTAAAGCCAAGAATTACATTCGAGAGCTCAAATGACGAACAATGCTATCACCGGTGTTACCACAAGCTGTCATCGCTTTCGTCCCATTAGATCCTGAAAATAATTCTGAACGGGGAAGAATTGGATAAAGTTGCGACTCACAGCTCCGCTTGCAGGGGATTAACGTGCCGAGCGGCAATCTTTGTAAAGTTTAGCGGCGAGGGTTTGAGATTGTAGAGTGAATAATGTCTGGAGCGCCCTTCCTTCTGATAGTAGGAAGCCACTGGGGCTGTACATTGAAAACTCATTCCTTCGGCTGTTGTCCCTCCCCCGCACCTCCGATTCGCACGGTTGGCTACGTACGGTGCGAAAAAAGTTCAATGTACGTACAGGTCTAAAATCTAAAACTGGTATCTGAATTTAATCTTGAGCCACACGAAGAGTCGAATGTGGATGGGTGAACGCGACAATGAATCTCTGTCAAGAAGAGTGACGACAGAAGGAAACGAGGAGACGTTGGTCTGCTATTAGAGAGACGTTTGTATTTGCGAGGTAAAGTTAGTGGACGCTTCAGCTGTTTGAACTTCATGTAAGTGTACATTGGTGTAAACCTCAATTGTGAGTATCATTAAATGACATGCTATCTGGATAGAGTTAGCAGCCACTAAGAGAGCCATAATTATGACTTAATGTGGAAATAAATACAATGTTTGAAGGATTTATGAAGATTACAAATGTTTCATATTACAAGATTTAATAATGGATTTTGAGATCTTTAGTCTCACCGTAATAAAATTTAGATTTTAATTTGAATTACATTACTCCTGCAGATTTGTACATGAAGTATAACATTAAATCCCTCGCATGAAAGTGAGAGTATGGGTAAATAACTGATGCTAAAAATAACTGAGAATGTTACAGGATGTACGTTAAAAACCCGTACATTTTTAAATAATTCCAATTCCAAAACTAACTTGTTTCATTGTCTTCTCTAAGGTTCTGTAAAGTTCACTTTTCACATGTAATTTACCGAGTACAATATCAAGGCCTGCTATGTGAAGCGTCCGCGGTAATGCCAAGATTACATCACGAGAGACCAGAATCATGGCCAATGGCATCGTTGGTGGTGTTACCACAACCTGCAATCGCTTTTGTCCAACAAATAAAAATCCTGAAGCTTTTGCAAAATCAACACCAAACTTCCCAGGGATTGCTCTTTTACAGTCGTATTACTGGCACCATCTCTGGCCTTAGGTCTCCTCTTCCCCGTGGTTGCAACCATCTGGGTGGGTGTCACTCCGATGGCTGCGTCAACAAGCCGCCCTCCCGTGCACCGCACACGTGGCCCTGCCCATCCTAGCCTTCTTAAAGCCTTTATATTAAGTTCACTTGCTTGCTTGCTTGCGTGCTTACGACCGTGCAAATCTTTCGGTCGTTTTTTAACCCACTTCCCGTGATCCAATCGAGCTGACATTTTGCACACAGACTCGTTGTGCGTGACAATTTATTTTCGTGAAATTTTTTTTCCAAATTTTTACACTTTTTAGGAAAAAAACAATTATATTTAATTACCAATTGCTTAATGGTGGCAGGCAATCATCTGACCCATAGGTGGCAGCCATCTCAAGCCAGAGGACGAGAGGACTCTAGCCGCCCGTTTCAAAGACCAATGTGGGCTGGGTTGTGGCCCATTGAACACGCATATAAAGGATTTATAGTGAAAAACTTTGTTTTTACGGGTTCATTTTTTTTACTACCGAACCGAACAGCGGAGATGAACAGACAAAACGTCTGCTTCATGTACAACGTCTCTTTTTTTGTACGTAAAAAAAAAATATTTCTCACACAACCAATCCACCTTTCTGGAAGTGCACAATTTCAGCAGCATTGATTCAGCACAAGCAGATTCTGAGCCTGGTTTCAACATTCAGTGTTCTCATGAGCAGTGTCAGGCTTCCTTGAATCAATGCTGGGTCAACTGCCAGGTGTCATAGGCAAGGATCCTCTATATAAAATATCGGTTCACATTCGGTGCAAAATTATATTCTGCATAACGCACTAGTGACCATCACCTTCCTCCTGCATATATTTACGACACGTTCCTGCCTCGTTATGTTCCAAACTTCCAGGTTGCTTATCGTGTCTTTCCATACAATTCCTAGCATTCTGTACATACAGCAGTATTCAAAAGCCAGACGTTTTTTTATTAGTTTATCTCTCTGACAGGTACAGCGACACACATCTTACTCACGTCTCAAACACCCATGTTTTTAAAAAAACTCAAGCTGGCCTCTCTACTCGTCTAAAATGTTCTATGTGGCCATACAAAAAAAAACCCCATTGGGCTACTACAACTCATCTCTTCACTCTCGCAGAGCTGCCCCCCCCCCCCCCACGCCGCCGTTATCTGGACCCTACGGCTTCACTTCAAATCCGCGGTGCCCGCACTGCGTGGCGGCGGTGGTGGTGGGTGGTGGTGGGTGGTGGTGATGCGGCCCAGCAGGAGGAGCAGGTTCACAGTCCCACCAGAAGGCCGCCACCGCGATGCACACTGCGATGTGCACGCACCGCCAGAATAATAATAATAATACTGCGCACCGTCTGTTTTGCAAGCGGTCCTTAAAGTTCCCCTGACGTAATTCGTAAGAATATTGTTATTATTATAAAAAATATAATTAAAGTGTCTACTTGCCCATCTGCATAGGCAGCCCTGAGATAGTTGTGAAAGTTACACATTTCGATGGCAGGGCCCAGTTTCTTTCCCAATAGCAACTACTCCTGGCTTTGTACAAAGTGGCTACTCACTTTATCAACCCAGGGGAGGATGATGATGATGGTGATGATGGGCTGAGTTGACCCTTAATGGGATTCGAGTCCCCTTGCCACGAGGTACGTAAACAAACCAGTAGTGATTAGTAGTCGTATGCCCTGTGCGGAAAACCCACCGTGATACAGAATGTGAACCTGGCTTCAGAGGCCTCCTCTCCGACACATCGTGACGGTGTGTTGATGTTGATCGGCCGCATGAAGGGCTGTCAATCTCCGAAGCGTGCGCCTCTCAGTTATTCTTTTCCTCGGGGCGAATGCTTAAACAAAACGTGCAAATCTGGCAACAAAGGAGCGAGAGTGTGCAGCCGCAGGGAGGGAGGGAGGGTCGCTGATGACGGGGCTGGCTGCACGAAAATATGTTCAAGTGACGAACGCAGTTAACATTTTACATGGAATCTGTTATCTGAGAAATCAATTTCTAATAGCAACGATTTGTAAAAAAAAAATTCATATCAGAACTTACGCCGTTCAATATCGCGAGCGGAATTGCCCAAAAATCAACAGCCGAGCTAATACATCTTTTTTGTCATTTGCATCACGAAATGCATTTATCAAATCCGTGCAAAACGCCGCTATCAAGCGGTTGAGATTAGCTGTCACTTTTTAAATTCTGCTTGTCTCGTCTGACATTATCACCCCGTTTTAAATGTACAGAGACAACACAACATGGCAGGTGCAGATGTGATTCTAACGTATAAAACTTCTATTACATCGTTCGGGAATTTTTTTATGTTCACCTTGAACGCATTTGCACTATCTATCTAAAGCCCCGTGACATCCCCTACAACTCGAAGATTCGCCAATGAATGGCTGCGCCGTGCCGCTTGTCGAGTATCAGAATGCCCCGTTAGCCCGCGTGCGACCGTATCTCCCGCGTCTCAGAGTGCGGGTGATGTCACTGCCGTGTCGTTTGCCTCGGAACACTCCCCCGCTTGTGGGACTCTATCGCCTGATTAATATCTTACGTCGAGAAGTTAACTGTATGCTCACTGAACTGGATAAAGCCTTCTGTTTAAATGCTGCGGTGGCCCAGAGTGGATATTATTATTTTTTAAACTTCAAATTGTTACCAGATGA
Organism: Lethenteron reissneri; assembly: GCF_015708825.2. Taxonomy (NCBI): domain Eukaryota; kingdom Metazoa; phylum Chordata; class Hyperoartia; order Petromyzontiformes; family Petromyzontidae; genus Lethenteron; species Lethenteron reissneri. The sequence goes on from NC_083782.1 coordinate 10,497,611, forward strand.
CTTCGGGTGGTAGCGGCGGTGCGGCTCTCTTCCCTTCCCTGCTGGCCTGCACAGATGTGGCCAGAGCTCGAGGGGGAGATGCCCCTTCACTATTTACATCAGCACAGATGTGGCCAGAGCTTGAAGGGGGCATCTCCCCCTTCATTATTTACATCAGCACAGATGTGGCCAGAGCTTGAAGGGGGAGATGCCCCCTTCATTATTTACCTCAGTGCAGCCTTCCAATAATAAACACACGGATCGAGACGCAGTCGGCCAGACACCACTCCCTAAACTGTTGAGCTAATCCAGGCCAAACATTCTTGAAAATGAGGACAAAAAGCAACAATTGAAACCTTAAACTGTCACGGTGTGACGAAGGGCTTGGCCTCTAATTGCGTTCGTACAATAAACCATTTTATGGGGATTTGTCAAACTCAAACTACTCTTCTGTGCATTGTGTTTCTCCGCTGTTGTTAAAATGAGCCGGTACATGATCATTAAAATTACATTCGCAGCCCTTTGTCAACGCGCCACTGGATATGGGCTTCCCTGCATAGCGAGGTCACAGCGGTTGTTTGACCGTAATACTTCACCACGCCGGTCTACGTGGATTAGCTTCTCCGTGCCCACTGGTCACTTCGTGGATCTTAACAATTAGTCATAGGCCCTCTCTGCGCAGGAGACCAAACGTCAGCTGCTCCACTTCTGCACCAGATTTCGGTTCCCTGCGGCGGTTGCGACTGGCGCGTTCGCGATACGCTGGACGGGCGGACGTCTCTGCGCCTTTCCTTTCCTCCGTGGTCCCTCATTGCTGGGATCGTGGTCAAGACAAGGAGGCGGACAGGGCCATCCTTGCTGGTCATAGCCCCTCGTTGGGCCAGATGGCAACGGTCCTCCGGCACCTCCGTGGACCGTCCCAGATCGGGGGAGATCTGCTCTTGCAGGGCGAGCTTCTGTGACGAGACGTCAGGCACCTACGATTAGCGCGGTTGGCTGCGTATGGTGTGAAAGAAGTTCAACGTACATATGAATTTGTTAAACGGAGGGGGGTTGGGGGTCGGAGGGAAAGGTCATGACCGGTTCAGGTATCTCTCGTAACTGATGTTAGCTGTGATTCATCAATTGAACTCTGCTCATAATGCAGTGTGCTAACCACTACTTCGTCACTGTTCTAGCCGTTCGCTACATCACAATCATAAAAGCATAATTGCCCTAATCTTTCTTGCATTATGCACAGGCGATCAGCCATCTCTGTTTTGTTGGTGTCTTCTTGTGGAATTACAAGAGACAATTGCTACTGGAGAAGGTTACTAGCTCAATGTAATGGAGCTTCACAAAAGAGCCATTAATGCATTGCCTTGTTTAACATTACTACATCAGCAGCAGTGTGTGTAAGGTGGGTGCATGTCGAGGTGGGAGTCTGTGTGTGTGAGTGTGTGTGGGAGCGGTAGCATCGCGGTCAGCGCTACGCTGCGTTATGAACCTGGTGACCCGGGTTCGATTCCCGCTCATGGCCAACACCAGTGGCGATTATCTGAACCGGTCCTGGGTCTGCCCTAGGTCGATTGAGCCTCAAATATGTACCTGGTGCGGTGTGTAAACATCGCGACTAGGGAGACAAAGGCGGCCAGGCGTGGTGTTGGCTACCCATCCCCTCCGTGTGCTGTGCCGGCCTTCATAGGTGTCGCTCGCTAACAGCACTTACCCCAGCAGTCTGTTACAGGCTACACGGGGGATCTTTGTCTTGTGGGTAAATGTAGAGGTGTGAGCGTGTGAGTGATGTGCATATCAGCGGGGATGTAAATTAACGATATTTTCACATGCAGGACTCGCATGATTTCTGCGCGTTTCGCAGACATGCGTGATGTGTGCGGGCATAGTGAATGCACACAATGGAAGCGCGTGTGCTTGTGCACACCAATACAGGGGAGAGGGGTGGGGAGCGGTATTTCGTGCGATGGACTGTGTTGGGCATTGAGATGGCCAAGCGGCAGTGCGTTTTCGTCGCTTGTCGCAGCGGTTCATGGTTCGAATCCGGCGGCCGCCCTGGTTAATACCGCGGTGGGGCATCAAACGTGATGATGCTGGGTGCCGTCTGTCTGCCGGCGTCACGGTGCAAATTTTCTGAATGTAAAAAAATTTCCCTGGAAATGACTCGATTTGGGATTGCACGTAGCCATCATCGCCGCCAACTGCAAAAGCTTGACAAGGATCTTCCCCAGAAAAGAGTCACGAGACTCGGTGGGGCTTTCCTGAGTTAGCAAACACAATATTACCGTGAATAGTATTTGTGCGTATGAAAGTGTCAGTGCAGTCATCAGTGCCCTGGGCTACGAAGATGCTGATTTCTGGCCACGGATGACAGCACTGCTGTCACTCGCAGCCAGGATTCGAACTCTAGTTACCAGGTTCGTAGCACAGCGGCTTCTTCCTGAAGCCCCCAGCTCGCGGAGCAAAACGTCGGACATCGTGCCGAACAACACACGGTGCAAACCCGAAAAAAGGGCTACACACTGTAAAATGTGTCATTTCGAGAATGCTTTTGTTCAAATTTAGTCTCATGCAATTTAAATGGAGTAGTGTAATCTAATTCAGAGAATGCAATACTGTATTCAGATGGAAAAAGTAATATCTAGATTCCCCTCCCTTGTGTTTTGAGTGCCAGGAAGGTTCGTAGACATTGATGAAGGATAACTGTGAAGCCTCAAGGGTGCACACAGCTTACATCGTAATTTATGAGATTGTAAACTTTTATTCGAAAGTTATGTCAGTGTCATCTAAAATGACTGGCTCTAAGCCGGTGGAATAAATTCCACATGCTCCTGGCAAGGGTTTGGACGACCATTGTTCGCAAGACAACCGTCGTTATTTACAACAATTAAGAATACAATTTACGAAAATAATAGTTTTACTCTGAGGATTAGTGGCACAGCAGTTGGCACAATTGGCCCTGAAGCTATTGACCTGCACTTAATTCCCGATCACAGCCAGTGTCGGTGGGTCAGGGACACCCCCCCAACCCCACATTACCCCCCACCCCCCACCCTCACCTGCACCAATTCTCACTGACCAACATGGTGAAATATGGTCAAACAACGCCAACGGCTGATATGGCGCGGCGAGGCCCTATAGTGGATTGACAGAGGGCCGTAAATTGTTACGTAAATTACTGATGTCAATCTTGAGCATAACCATGTCGACTTTATTTTTGTGTGTGCACGGAAATTCTCTGCCCGATTTCAGTTCGTGGCCTTGTGGGCTCGTATTAGAAACGCAAGCGTCGTCATCACGTCTCCTTTCTTAAATGTCTTGGCTCTCTGCTGAATAGGGCCCTTCGATTGCTTCGCTTCACCGAGGCTCCACTTGACAATCGCGAGTTATTCTATCACTTATAATGACATTCTCGATTTTTCGACTTGTGATATTAAAAGTAATGGTTGTGCGAATTTGTTAAAAATTGTATTTTTAGAGTCTTATCTGTAATTGGTAAATTGTTAATGAGATTGGAATACTTTTGGTGACATGCTTATAATAAAATTTCATATCTGATCAGATAGTTTTGCTGGTTATCTCCACAATAGAATCACTTCTGCTGGTGGGGTATCTAAAATTATAACAGCGACTCGTAAATAGAGCACTACATTTCAGGCATAAATTATAATCGCTATTAGTGTACACATTATGTTTAGAAAAAGTTAAAGTGCGCTTTTGGCCTTGCCAAATGCTGCCGGTAGCTGTTGAATGGTAACGTGCAACCTGTCATGTGCTTCCATTCGAGAACACGTTCGAAACATCATGCATACGCATGGCATTACGTCAAGCCCTCCAAGATGCGTTTGTCTTCGGAAGAATTTTAATTAAGAGTGTGGAAGCTACCGACGTATCTGCCAGGGTAAAACACTTTTGGATATTTGCAAATATATATTTAAATATGCATTCTGTTTGCAGGTTTTGGGCAATGCTTTAATTAATTCGCCCGGCTTTCTGTAGGGTAAAACACTCCAGTAGCAGCAACACAATACTGTACTAGCATTGTAGTTTAAATTGGATCGTTGCTCCGAGCGTTATCATGACGCCATGTGACAGAGAGAGGAATGAACAGACGGACAGATGGACAGAGCTAATGTACAAAAACAAACCGCCCTGCGTGGCGTTGGAGGTTGAGATGCAGAGCAAGCGATTACACGCATACTCAGAATACTTGGGGTGTATATTTGGCGTTCATAATTGCGAGGTATTTTTGTTCCCGTCAGAAAACTAAAAATACACCGCGGAGTGGTTTTCCACGTCGATGTTGCATATTCATCGTCTTTGGTGCAGAAAATTAAGCATATTAAATGCTTGAGCAGCACTTAGGGGTTTTTTACCCAATTTATCAAGAGTGGTTTTGCGAACAGTTTCCATTTACAGGATGTGTACAATAAAAAAAAGGATAGCATTCATCATCAACGCTGCCTCATGACACAAAGTATATAATTGGATGATGTTTTCGGCAAGGGTCCTGCTGCTTTTAGAAAAGTGAATTCCACTGCATAGCGGTGTGCTGTGAGAGACCCGTTATAATCCATGATGCTAAAGGATACCTTTGCAGTCGCAAAACACATGTCGGCATGTATACATCACATTACCAATCATAATTAACAACGCTTTTCAGCCCTTTAGCTAATCCACTGGCTTCCCTACCCATATCATCATGTCAGTCGTGGGGGTTGTTTAACCATACTTCACCACGCTGGTCATTGTGGGGATTGCCTTGATTCCGAGTGCAATGCATTGTGAAGCAGGCAACCTGAGTTCGATTCCTGCCCATGGTTGACAGCATTGGTGAGTGACGTCTGAACTGGCCCGGTCCCCCCCAGCCTCTCTCCCCCCCTCTGCCCATCACCAACTAATACATTATAAGGGTTGCAAAAATGTTTCTACAAAGCAGTGGTAATGGTAGATTTAAATGCATGCCTAATAAAATATTTTTCAATACATTAACCCCTGACATGGATGCAATTATTCAGTTCCATGATTAATACATAATGATGGGGTTTGAAAAATAATGTAATCCTAATATCCTAATAGCTATGACAATTATATTAACCAATTATCAGTTACAATTACCTTGTCACTGTCCCATCCTCTGCAACAATCATAGATAGCGCGGGCGGGTTTGAAAATATTACAAACATTAAATTAAAATAAGTCCAAATGCAAAATTGCTCTAATTTATCATTACAGTCGCGTTGTAGTGTGCGCTGCATTTTAATTATTTATTAGCGGGGAAATCTAGAACTCAAATGCGCTGCATGATAAATGAACAGCATGACGAATGACTTTAAGAGTGCACTTCCCGAGTTACTAATCGTCTTCTTGTGCGCGACTTCCAGGGTTTTGCGATGCCACTCGTGAGGCAACGTGCAGGCCTCGTAGCCAGGGGACAGCTGTGCGAGGGGCACCGAAGCCCCACAGACGGGGCTCACCTAAATAAAATTGGGGGAAAAAACTGAACCACAGCGGAACAATCGTGACAATGCATGGGGCAGTGTTTAACGTTGCCATTTTCCCGCGAGAGCGAAGTCAAAAGATGTCATCAGATGGGGAGAGACCGGCTCCTGTCAAGGGAATATGGAATGGCTATCCCGTGTGTTTCAATGGAAATGACCACAACCCCCTTTTCTCACTTGGCTTGGATCACCGGATAAGTAGATGTTAATGGCTAGTGGGCTACCAACCTAAATCAAAGCCTTCATTGCAATGAGAGGAAACCACAACTATTACAGCATGCACAGTACACTGTTAACAAACAAAAATGTATATCCCTTTGTAAATCCACTGCTGGATGAAGTCCTTCACCATGCCGTGTCAATAACAAGGGCTTTTTGTCATTATTTAAATAAATAAAAACTCGACACAATTATCAAGAACGCATTGGTTTAAAAAGAAAAAATAGCCGACGTTTCAAGCAATGGCCCTTCTTCATTATGCCATATTTTTGTTGATGGCTACTTGGCATCATTTCAGATTTAACTCGCCACCGATGTTAGCTGTGGCCAGGAATTGAGTCCATTGTTACCGGATTCACAGTACAGTGCGTTCACCGCTGAACATTTTGAAATGCGCCCCTACAAGGCTGAGGGTGCGTGCATGCTCAGCTGATCACGTGGGGTGGTCACATGGGGTGATCACGTGGCCGGGTTCGCTCGTGCTGATTGGCTGGAGAGTTTTTCATTCGTAAATCTGCAAGAGCCTTCCGGGAGCACACGTACCTGGCCGTGCTGCCAATTCAATTCATCACGCATAGCCAGCCAGGACCGATGCGCCAAACGTGTGACCTCTTGCGAAAGCATTCGCACAAACTGTTCTCGCTGCCGTGCCCGTGCCTCGAGCGATTTGTATCTGTGTATGTACGTTGAACTTCTTTCGCACCGTACATAGCCTACCGTGGTAATCGGAAGTGCGATTTGTTTGATCCACGTATCACGGAGGGGGCGGCCACGGGGGCACCGCCATTCCTTTGAGGATCGCGGTCCACTCCGAGGGTCGACCGCCAACTCAAGTGCGCCGGCCGTGCTGCCAGGCCAACTTTTTTATTGAAACGCAGCGCAGAACCAAATTGTATTATTTTCCTGCGGTCGTTGGCGACTGGGCTGAGGCCATCAACTCGCCGCGCTAGAGAAGTCGGTTCAATGATGGGCAGCCGCCTCGGATTTGAACCACGGATCTCAGTGGTGCCAGGTCAGCGCCATGACCTCTCAGCATCCGTCCACAGCATCATGACGTTTCTCTGCGTCCATTCCGCTGTCCAATGTTAACCGAGTAGAAACTCCCACTGGTCACTTAGTCAATGTTAACAAAGTAGAAATTCCCACCGGTGACTTAGTCGATGTTAACAAAATAGAAATTCCCACTGGTCGCTTAGTCAATGTTAACAAAGTAGAAATTCCCACTGGTCGCTTAGTCAATGTTAACAAAATAGAAATTCCCACTGGTCGCTTAGTCAATGTTAACAAAGTAGAAATTCCCACCGGTGACTTAGTCAATGTTAACAAAATAGAAATTCCCATTGGTCGCTTAGTCAATGTTAACAAAGTAGCAATTCCCCTGAGGGTCACGGAATTTGATGCCACTTGACTTTCCCCCACCAACTACCCATGAGCCTCACTGTTTTCTAAACATCACAGAGCGAGCTGCAGACTATGCTTTGACGTTTTTAGGCTTGAGGATGCATTTATCCGGCAAGTTTAACGCTCATGGCTGACGATGATGACGATGATGATGAAGCACATCGTTTGTTAAGAATAATTTTACATTTTAATTTGGTCAATTTGAGAAGTGTTCAAACAATCAGCACAACATAAAAAATGCAAGGGCTGTGGACATATACGTAACAAATTCGGCACAGCAGCATTATTGACGGAGTAATGATAATGATAATACGTGTGTCATACCCAGAGTTAAGCACTTGGCTTTTGCCATTGGTCCAATTTTATAAATTGTGCAAAAAACACGAGACAAAGTGCTTACATGTGTACACGGAGCAAGCAAAGTAATGGAAAGAATAAACCATCTCGAGGTAGTTTCCACGCACGGAGCGCTACGAACTGGCGTTGGCAGCAGCGTGCTAACGCAAGCTGAAGATGCCTTTCACGATCGGATAAAAAAACGCTTCCATCCTTTTTTGTTAACACGGCCTTCTGACAGGAAGGTTTGCCATGCTGCAGCGTGTGAACACGTTGTCGTATCAGCGCGCGAGCAAGCCATTGTGTCCAAAGCAAAGCATGTCAAGACGGGGTCATTGTTCAAAACATCAGCCGATTCCACTATTCACACACACTGCTCGATCAAAAGCCCGTGTCAACGATGAAAGTGGCACTTTTTAACGCTGTCCTAACTTGTTGTAAGCATTTATGCATTAGCTTTGTCCGTACGTCTGTAAGGGTGGGTGAGTGAGGTCACGCTAGCTATTGTTGAGATGCAATATGAATTAAACTTTGCGGTAAAGTTTTGTCTCTATTAGGGTCGCACCCTAATTGAAACTGGCCAAATCGATCAAATGGTTTCCTCAATAAAGTTGCAGACACAAACCATTGCTAAGAGTACAATGAGCATGCATACGCAAACTCCTTTTGCCTTGACAAGCTACCCATCAGATTCTGTGCCACAAACAAAGAGCAGCGAGGACAAGCACATGTTTTAAAGCCTTACAGAATGTTCATGCTAATGCATGTTTTTCGTCTGTGTTAAGGATGGCGGTGGTGAGCATTCCTTCGATGCGACTGCCACTGCGGTTTCTTAAATTCCATTTAAAGAGCGATGTTTGCTTTATTCAACTGGAAGCCACAATATGTTTCCTCTCACCGCTTGTTATTATTGCGTTATCCTGCACATTTATCTTCACGATGTTAACGTAAGTGGTGAAGTATATTTTTTTATCTTTAGGCGATGGAGCCGTGGCACAGTAGTTAGCCTCCTGTGCTATGAACTCAGCTACCTGAGTTCCCTTCTCGGTCACAGCTAATATTGATCTAAAAGTGATATCTGAAACCAGTTCTGGGTGACCCCCTCCTCCTCCTCCTTCGCCATCACGCAGTGGCCCAGCAGAGTGAAGGAGTGGGCGCTGGTGGCTATGCCCCTTGACCTGTAGTCCGGCACTGTGGAGACGAGGGTTGGTGAATCACACAAATGTTGTGAAAACCCCTTCCCGTGGGCGTCGAAGAGGAGGCATACCCGGGCTCGCCTGGAGGAGGCGGTAGAGCACGTGTAGACTCCATCTGTTCCCCCTCCCCCGTATTGGATAGAGTGTCGCCTTCTCGCGTGCCGTGTGCTTTCGCCAGGTCCTCGGGTTTCGTCCCATTTTTAAACACTCATCTATTGGCTGACAATGCCTTCATCTGTGGAGGATCGCAGAGTTTGGGGGGAATTTCGCACCGGCTCAGTCGCTGCGTTGTTTGCCTTGCCGCTCTACTACGGTTCCTCGCGCTTCTCAGTCGCTTCTCTCTTGGAGAGCGAGCGAATACGGTGCGGCTTGTTACAAGTCGATATTATTATCGCCATTGTTAAGTATGGCCAAACAACTCCCCGTGACCATAATGGCATGGGGAGACATTTAATCATCGGTGGATTGACAAAGGACTGTAAATAAATATTGTAATTTTACATTATTTCATAGGTTGCAATATTCATGCAATACTCACACCGGATGGAGATGTACTTATTTAAATATTAAACAAGCTATCGAATCCGTTATTAACCCAACCAAAATTATAATCTGCTCCGTGATGCGGTTTATTTTTTTCATCAGCTTATCTCATTATCATGTGCGTTATTTATTTCTGGTATTTTTCTAAAGTGCGCTAGAGTGCATTAGCATTGCCGCTCAATCTTGAGGAACCAGGCACGCTTGAATAAATTACAGCATGGGCCAGGGCAGTGAGTGGGTAGTGATCGATGGTCATGTGTTAAGTTACGTCTCATCACGGTTGTACCGGTGACTTTGTGGACATAAGGTTGAGCATTAGAGAGGAGAGGCAGTCGTAATGCTTGAAAAGGTGGCACTTAAAAGATCACCGCAAGCTAATAATGAGTCCCGTACTAATTACAAATTTCCCGTACAAATACAACACCGCACGTATACCTCGCGCCAATATCGTGACATTGAAATGCTTTAGTTGGCGGGATGGGCAAAGTGTTAGCACTTGTGCCTCACAACAAGAAGGGCCTGGGTTTGATTACCATCGCGGCCAGCTTTCTGTGTGGAGTCGGCAGGTGCCCTCACTCCTCTGCATGGTTCCCTTTGGGTTCTCTGGTTTGCTTCCATGGCAAAATACACACACAGTTGTGTACCTGGTATTGCATCCCAACAATGTACCTGACAATGGACTCAATTGGGATTACACAAGGTCACACCGCCCACTATTGCAGAATATTGGCAGGATCCTCCTGAAAAACAGCTGAGACTCAGTTTTTTCATTTACCAGGTCGGGCCCAGTGAGCTACGTAGCTCTTTATCAGAAGCGACTTGGCCACAGATGATAGCTGAACGAAGTGGCTTACCACGTGGAAATTGATAGCAGCCAAATACTCTCAAAACGTTTCTAAATGTGGAGTGAAAACCAGAGGACCTGGAGAAAAATCCAAGCTTTCGTAACTGCAGGAATCCATACTCTTTGGTTCTTTCGGTAAAGTCACGTAGGTATAAAATAATATAAAATAAAACAAAACAAATCACGACGTTTCGATCACAACACAAGCAATCCTCATCAGGTGGGAACACCACAGCAAGAAAAAAAATGTATATTGTCCAGTCCAGTGTTTGTATATTGCTTGTGTATGGTAATCAATCAGGTGCACTCAATAGTAAGGTGTTCATGTACTTGAATTTAAAACAAGGCTTGTGTTATTTACTTTTAAATTCCCCCCCCCCCACTCGAACCGCACGATCATCCATAAAGTGTGTGCTCGCCCGGTCACATGCGTTGTAGTAGAACAAGCAAAGCATCCGTCTACTCTGCTCACGGCGAACTTTACCAAACCATCTCTATGTCCATGGTGCCGCCCACTCGTCGCTTCGTTCATTTTAACAATCGCCAATTCTCGTTCGGAGCCGTGGCTTCATTTCACCTGGAGCTGTCCAGGGGCTGTGCTCCAGAAGATATTTTTCTCACCCTGACCTGCATGGTTAAGATTTATGTCAAGGGATGGATTCGAGGGTTAGAGGGAGGGGTAGGAGGGGCAGGGTGGCAGGGTTAGGGGAGAGGGGAGGTTAGATAGGAGAAGATGGTGGGTGGACAGGAAGGGGGAGGGAATCCAGGGGGTTTTGGTATCCCTGAAAAATATTCCAAATTAAGCCCTGGCGAAATTCTGTCCATGAATTTCCATGAAGCTCGTCTTCAACGTCGAGCAGGGACTCTATCGCCACTGTTCAATGCGTCACGTGTTGCTTGTGGACTTGTGCCTGCTCCTTCCTTCTCCTCCCCTCCATTCTACCCCCGTTCC